>NC_056745.1:1473903595-1474116095 GCF_019279795.1 Protopterus annectens | reverse complement strand
CGGGTTCGACATTGTCACCATTCAACCCCCTGCCTTTCGTTGAAGTGGATTCATCCGAATCCACTTCAACATAATGATAGTAAACATATATATATATATTTTTATATATATATATATATATATATATATATATATATATATATATATATATATATTTATTATTTAACATTTGTTTATCAGGAGAGTCCGACAGGGCAGGTTGCCCATTTTCAGCAGATGCCCAGGGACAAAAACTCCAGAACAGTACAACATAAACAATAGAAACCATACATAAATAGTAACATAAATTTGTAAAAAAATTATACATAGGATTGACAGTAAAGTCGAGTAATGTACACCATAAGATTGGCAAAAAAACCCAAACATATACAGTTATTTATAAGAAAAATACATTTCAAATCTTTAAGAGAGAAATTCTTTGTATAAGTCTGTAGCTAATTAGGGGGTTAAGGTAGTTAGGTGGGTCATCGACCCATACTCATTTGGGTGTGCCTTAGATAAACGGAGCACTTCACAAATGGTCAATTTGGGTTCTGTAACTTTATATAAGGGGTATGATTCTGAAGCTGTTTTTAATGGGTGTCTAGGATACAGTAAGATATTGGGTCTAGTAGGGTTAACCTGGGTCTGAACAAGTACACTTCCATGACCTGTTTAGGTAGAAGTGGAGGTGGAATTTACAGTTGTGTTTATTATCTAGGATCCGGATTTCTAGAGGAAGGGTGTTCCATACTTTTGCAATGGCACTGAAATAGAGGGAGTGATTATCAAAGGAGAGACTACTGTCCACCTGTGTCCCAAGGTCTCTTATCACACTTTCAGTGTTAAGTATACTACTACCTATGTTGTAGTTCATGGGTACAGAGTTTTTACCAAAGGGGATGACAATGCACTTTTTGGCATTGAGCTTGAGGCCATGGCTTTGACACCAGGCATCTGTCTCAGTGAGGCCCTTTTGTAGGATGTCCACATCATTAGGAGTTTTGATTATGGCTCCTAGTTTGCAGTCATCTGCGACCTTCGTTAGCCAAAGACCTTCTGTGCATGTTGTTATCTGTAATGACACCTAATAGCTTGGTTTGAGAGACTGGAGAGATGGTAGTATCGTCAGATGAGATTATTTTAAATGGGGAATGGGGTTAGTAACTTTAGAGGGATGAAATAGCATTAGTTGTGCTTTTCTGGGGGGGTTAAGTATTAGTTGTGAGTTGGCTAACCATGTTTCTATGGTGGAAAAGGATTCTTGGGTAATTTTCTACAGTAGCTGGATATAGAGGGCCGAGCAGATAAAAGTGGAGTCATCGGCATACTGGAACAGATCGGTATGGAGTGTGGCTTTGTTGAGGTCGCTGGTAAATATTCTGAAGAGAAGAGGTCCAAGGATGGAACTATGTGGGACACCCAAGGTTATTGTCAGGAGTGGAGATAGGGAGATTTGCCATTTTACAGCTTGTTGTCGGTTAGATAGTTATTGAACCAAAGTAGAGTACAGTTACTTAGACTGAGTTTAGAAAGAGCACTTAGGAGTTTGAGATGGGAAACGGTATCAAATGCCTTGGATAGATTGAGAAATATAGATGAGGCCAGGTTGCCATTGTTCCTGTGTTGATTTACAGTGTTAGAAAAACTGGTAAGGGCTGTGGTAGTGCTATGAGTGGGTCGGAAATCATGTTGTGTGTTGGCCAGGAGATTATTAGTTAGGAGGAAGTTAAGGATTTGGGAATTAATGCATTTCTCAAGAATTTTTGACAGCTGGGATAGTATAGCAATAGGCTGGTAATTGGATAGTTCGGTTGAGTAACCCTTTATGTGAAGGCATTATGTGTGAAATTTTCAAGAAGGCTGAGATGTGTTGTCCTAAGATTGACCTGTTTATTACTAGGGAGATGGGGTATGAGATAACTTTGGCTGCGATTTTGAGGTATTCTGCAGGGAGTTTATCGGGTGCTAAGCTAGTGAGTTTAAGTTTGGACAAGTATTTATAAATTGTTTTGGTTGGTACTGGCTGTAACGAGAAACCATTTTGGCCTTTTGTTAAGTTATAGAGGTCTGGATGAGTTGTGGGAGAACCTGTTTTTGTGAGCTGTAGAATGGACTTTGAGAAGTATTGGTTAAATTGAGTGGCGGTATTGTCTGTGGTGGTATCAATATTTGGGGGGGGGGGTGCAGTACTGGCTTTCCCTGGTTTTAAGATTTTAGTAATTGCTACCTCAAAACTTTTGTGGGCTATATTTGTGTTTTGTTTGTATATCTGACTAGTATTTTTTCTTGTCTATTCGTATTTGTTTTTTGGCCTTGTTCCTTAGATCTAAATACTTTGGCTGTTTGTATTTGTTTTGATGTGAAACCATGCCTTGTCTCTATTTTTTAGGAGAGCTTGGGTGCTTTTGATGAGCCAGGGGCATGGCTGGACTTTGTTTTCACTATTCTAGTAGGGGAAGGTGATTTAGAACGCTACGGCATTATCAAGGGGGAGATGTGAAAGAAGTGTCCAGTTACAGTGAGTTAAGGGCAGATATAAGGTCTTGGGGTTTGAAATTTTTTTGTGTAGCAAATGTGTTGGACAGAGGTAGTTTTTGTGGGTTTTACTTGTTGTCTAAGTACGAATGTAGGCAAAGGAATGCTAAGGGTGTCAGGTAGGGAACCAGAGTAGTGTGATAAATGTGGATGGTTTGAAGGATCCAGTCTAGAACTGACTCTTCTTTTGGTTACTTTATCTGATCTAGGCGATGGTATGGATTAATTGAGAAAAAAAAACATGTAGGTTTATGTGGTTAGTGGGGAGGGGGGGAGTTACAGGTAGACCAGTCTGTGTTAAAATTGCCTAGTATAATTGTTTCTTGGAGGAGGGTATGAGGTGCCCACTGGAGGAAGGATTCTGCGGTAGTAATGTTATTCCCAGGGTGAATATAGGCACCAATAATGTTTACATGTTTGTTTGAATTGACCTTTAGTTTGGCAAAGAGATTTTCTGCATTGTTGAAGGTAGGGATATCAGTTTCTGTATTGCTTAAAGTAAGGTTGTTTTTGAATAGCAGGGTAATACCTTCACCTCTTTTATGTGTTCTACCCTTTCTCAGAATGTTATACCCTGGTGGTAGTAAGTCATTACCCTTAATATGTGGTTTTAGCCGGTCTCAGTAATAGCGACAGTCAGAGCAGTAAACTGACAGTGTGGCATGTAGCGCTGCGTATACTTCTTATGTTAATATTGAGAATAAGGAGGTTGGATGTTTTTCTGAGAGACTGTACTGGGTGTGTTGTTGGGTTGATGGCGGTGCTAGTATTAGTTGTTGGGCCAGGATTAGTACGTATATCACCGCTTAGTATTAGTTTAGTAGCTATGTGGGCGATTAACAGTACGTATTTAGAGAAGAATTTATTATATTGTAGGGGGCATTGTGCTGTTGTGTAGTTTTGGGGGATTTTGTATATCTATGTTTCAGGTGTTGACTAAAGATATGGCAATTAGTATGCTGTATAGTTTGGTTCCAGGGCGGGTTGGATTGGTGGGGGGATTGTAATATTAGCTTGGGTTTAATGCTGTGGTGAAAGTTGGTGGCGTAGGCTAGGGTGAGGAGGATACCTAGTAGTAAAGCTTTTATTGGTAGCTTTGTGAGCTTAAGAGATGTTTAGTAGTAATGGTAATTTAGAGTAAAGAAAAGGTGATTGTCAGGTCTACTTTACATGACTGAAAACTCAAATACTGAATTTCATTTGAATGAGACTACAATACCTAATTTTCAAAATACTGAAAACTCATTTGACTGAGTCTCATTATACTGAAAGCTTAGAATGCCAAAATTCAAAATACCAAATTTTAGGCCATAGACGTGGTGTGTTCCCCTTCACTGTGACTTGCTTGTGATAAAAAAATACTGTAACTTAAAGGGCTGACTGTCAGAATACCGATAGTAGCATAGAAAGTAGTGTTTCTGAATGTGGGTATGTCTCTTTACCTTTTTATGCGAGGTATCTAAAGTAATATGGCAGATGTTTTGTGTGCTCACGGCAGTAGTGGCCATGTGTACAGTACCCTTTTCCCCACTGTAGTGCGATCCTGGCGTTAGTATGTATAGATGGGGGTGTGGGGGTGCAGCCCCCCGACATTGAGGGGTTTGTGGGGTGTAGCTCCCCACCTAGTTTGGTTTTATATCGTCTGGTTTCTGTTAAGAGGGTAAGTAAGTAGTTTTAAGTTTTGGAAAGAGTTAGTCATTGGTGTTGTAAGTGTGAATATCTATGGCTTAAAATTCAGTATTTTGAAATTCAGCATTGTAAGCTTTCACTATAATGAGACGCAGTCAAATGAATTTTCAGCACTTTGAAAATTAGATATTGTGGTCTCAGGTCTCAGCCAAATGAAATTCAATATTTTGAGTTTTCAGTCATGTGAAGTAGATCCATATATAGATAAGCACGTGCACACACACACACACACACACGCACACACACACACACACACACACACACACACACACACACACACACGCACACACGCACACACGCACACATACACACACAGACACACATACACACACGCACACACATGCACACATACACACACACACACACACACACACACACACACACACACACACACACACACACGCACACACACACACACACATATATATATATATATATATACACACACAGACACACACACACACACACACACACACACACACACACACACACACACACACACACACACACACACACATGCACACACACATGCACACACATGCACACACCCATGCATGCACACACACGCACACATGCACACACACACACACACACACATATATATATATATATACACACACAGAGACACACACACACACACACACACACACACACACACACACACACACACACACACACACACACACACACACACACACAGATCAGCCTATATCTGGAGGCTGCACTTGAGAAGGAAGACACACAGGTTCTAGTTTACAATCACTGTACGATGTTTATAAATGTGTAGAGTAAGCTGGTAAGACACTGTATGGCAGACGTTATGTCTGTAGGGACACTGAAGGGAGACATCCATTAATAAATGGGACAGGGTCCGAAAAAGACATCCAATTAAAGATTAAAAAGCTTAACAAGTGTATAATCTCTAAAGGAGGGCATGCAGAACTTTCAATTATCACCAGAGAATTAATCATTTCCAAGAATATGACAGTGTTCTGAGAATGAGATGTGCAATACAAAGGGGTGTGTGCAGGAGAGTGTGGAGGCATCATAATACATAATTTTACAGACATACTTATCTTCAGTTGTACAAAAAAAACAGTGATGGATTGCAGGCTCAGAAAAGACATGCAGGCAGTCTTGTCAAGGATATAGAAGGGATTAATTTGTTAAGTAACAAGACTTGTCTGTGTATCCTGTGCACAGAGAAATGGGCGGATTGTGTGCTTGAAGTAATTATTACCCATCGGTGTTTGTTTTAAGTCATGGCTGAGTGGTGAATAGAACAAAGGCTGTTCTGTACACAAATCCCTAAAGCTACGTAACTAAACACAGTAGAATTAAGATCTGCACATTTTGAGATTAAAAACCACGGTGATGATCATTCACTGTGGTCATACATTTTATCAAGTAATCCTATAATAAGCCTTTCAAACCTGAAGGTTGCTTTCTCTCTCAGGAAGTTGGAAACTGTTGTCCCCAACCTTTGCTGTTATTATTATAAGGTTGCTTTCCTACAGTTAAAACATGGGCAGAATGCTTAAACTCCACTTTCATTGTGTTCGTAGTTATTTTTTGGAATTAGTCCTTTGCCTGCCCATTGTCTGTTTAAGTTGTTGTGAAGACAGTTACCTTCCGTTTATCCTTTTGTCTGTAACATATACGAGCTGTAGACATTTTATTGTGAGAAAAATAAAAGACGTAGTCTGAAACAAATCTGAGAGTATGCTGGATTTATTGTACTGGCCACGATTTGTTAAATCAGATATATTTAGGAATCATAGTACAGGCAGTTTAGGCTTTTTACACTGGATTACAAATGCACTTGTGTTTGTTTATTTGATGGTACTTTTCCTGCCTACATGATGGTAAACATCAAGGTTTGTTTGGTAGTAGGGAAGTAACGTGACCAATTCAAGTGTCTGCTCCGTGAAGCACCGGTAGGGGTTTAACGGAAAAGTCCCATTTTATTACTTAGTTATGTTTTATTGCACTTTTGTACACACTGTTCTCTTTCATCCATGAAAACTAGCCTATTTTATAACTTCGTAGAAACATAAAAGGCAGGATTGTTGCCCAGTTTTTTTGTCAATCATAAAACTACTTAGCAAATCTGATTAAGCAGTTTTCAAAAGCTTTAGGAAATATAATGGTGTGGATGAGTCATGGTCCATATATTATCCTTGTATTACTTAATTGTTTCTGACCTCTTGGAATGGTTAACGCTGGTGCTGGGATGAGTCATGGTCTGCGTATTATCCTCATATTGATAGATTGGTTGCTTCTGACCTCTTGGAATGGTTAACGCTGGTGCTGGGATGACTCATGGTCTGCGTATTATCCTCATATTGATCGATTGGTTGCTTCTGACCTCTTGGAATGGTTAACGCTGGTGCTGGGATGAGTCATGGTCTGCGTATTATCCTCATATTGATCGATTGGTTGTTTCTGACCTCTTGGAATGGTTAACGCTGGTGCTGGGATGAGTCATGGTCTGCGTATTATCCTCATATTGATCGATTGGTTGTTTCTGACCTTTTGGAATGGTTAACGCTGGTGCTGGGATGAGTCATGGTCTGCGTATTATCCTCATATTGATCGATTCGTTGCTTCTGACCTCTTGGAATGGTTAACGCTGGTGCTGGGATGAGTCATGGTCTGCGTATTATCCTCATATTGATCGATTGGTTGTTTCTGACCTCTTGGAATGGTTAACGCTGGTGCTGGGATGAGTCATGGTCTGCGTATTATCCTCATATTGATCGATTGGTTGTTTCTGACCTCTTGGAATGGTTAACGCTGGTGCTGGGATGAGTCATGGTCTGCGTATTATCCTCATATTGATCGATTGGTTGTTTCTGACCTCTTGGAATGGTTAACGCTGGGGCTGCGTCAATATTCTGTTATGCATACTGGCGACATGCACAATATACTGAAGAAACAAGCTGTACGCTGTGTATTTCATTGTGTTTGATATTGTCAGTCATAAGTAACAGAGAGAAAAGGACAGTTTAACCATCTTAAAAGCAAAGTCAAACTGAAACTTGCTCTTACCTCAGTATTATTGTTGCCAAAAAGTAGTTTTCTAACTTCTACTCACTTTTACACTGAGAAACAAGTGTGACAATCTGAAGAGGTCAGTTCATGGCAAAAGCATTTTTTTGTATCCAGCATCCATTTTTTTTCATTCTGATTTATTTGTACTAATTTGAATATTAGAGATTTATCAATCTGCACCCTCAATTTCTTTTGTTGAGGAATGTTATCACGCATTTACCCCATTCCATTCTGCTGACAACAGTTAGATAAGTGGATGTG
The DNA here is from genome assembly GCF_019279795.1 of Protopterus annectens. NCBI lineage: Eukaryota > Metazoa > Chordata > Ceratodontiformes > Protopteridae > Protopterus > Protopterus annectens. The sequence continues at coordinate 1,474,108,574 of NC_056745.1, read as the reverse complement.
TGTTGGTCTACGATACATTGTAAGACATACGCAAAACCATACTGTCCAGAGCCGGGCACTGTAGTGCTTTGTATGCTATATCTTACAATGTCAGCGACTGTGTCAAGGAGGCATTTCCCCCTGGGTTATGATGCAGTGGTGAACCACCCAGCTGGGATCCTCCTGCTCTTTAACTGCAATATTTAATCATATTCATTAAATCTTGTAATATTCAGCCCCTTTTTGGATCATCATCTTGTTATAATGAAGGTGCGTGTGTGCATCAATGAAGCTATGAGCTATACAATTTAGAGTCACCCAAGGCAGGCAGGTCATCGCAAAGAGATGAGACTAAAGATGGTCCAGTGCAGAAGCTAACGACAAACCACTCCATTATTATTATCAACAAAACTCCATGGACAAAAGCAAGCGGAGACATGTTGAAATGGCCCCAGATGTTAAAGACCTCAGGTTTGAAGTTGTCCAGCATTCCACTAGGCAAGATTAAGGAAAAACACATGCACAGGAAGGGATTATGACACTGATGGATTAAAGTCAAAAAGAGGCCCATCTACTGAGATGCTGAAAGTTGAAAGGAAAGTCCAATGCTGCAAAGAACTGTACAACCTTTGGAACTAGGAATGCAAGAATTGAACCGAGATAAAATGTATGTGGTTAAGGATGAAATGACAAAAAATAAAACCTGACATCTTGGTGATTAGTGACCTAGAATTACACTGGGTCATTCTTCTATAGTAACCTAGAATTACACTGGCTCATTCTTCTATAGTGACCTAGAATTAAACTGGATCATTCTTCTATGGTGGACAAGTATTACAGAAGAAATATAGGAGCCCAAGTAGTTCATAAAAGAGTGCCAAAATCAGTGTTTAGTTGCAACCCCCAAAAATGACAGAAAAATCTCAAACACACTACAAGGCAAAACATTCAGCATTACAGAGGTAACAGTTTATAATCTGGTTATAGATGCCAAACAGTATGCATGTGAGCTGTCCAAGTTTGGCTCAGAACTTTGCTTTGTACTTCCTAAAACTGGATATATTTTGGCAAAGTTATAAGTTAATTTTACCATTATTTAAAATGAGTCTAATTTGGGGCTGTCCCCTAATTATTGTTCATATTGTCCCTAATTCTTGAAGTAAAAGGTTGATACCAATGCAGAAGCGGAAGAAGGTAAACAGTTTTATGAGGAACTGGAAGACCAAAAACAGATCAAAATTATTTTGTCATAAATAAGTGCACAAGTATGTATAGTATTTAGTTTAGGTAACTGGAATGCCAAAGTTGATAGTCCGATATAACTGGCATAACGGACGGATTTTTTTGTCGGACTAGGAAGGGAAGCAGAATATAGACTTGTATAATTCTGCCATGATAATTCATAGGTCATAGAAAACACTCTATCAACATCCTAAGAGCCTGCCTTATACGTGGAGATATCACCCAGTAGTCGATACCAAAATCAAACTGACTATATACTTTGGAGTCAGAGATGGAAGAGCTCTATACACTTAGCAAAGCCGATCTATAGCTATCTGTGGCTCAAACTATCGGGCTGCTATTGCAACATTTAGAATTAAATTAAAAAAGAAGAAAAGCCTCTTAGTCAACAAGATACAGGCATTCATTATCAGTATGTTGTGAAGGTGAAGAAAACATTTAAGGAAGAAGACCTGCTGCATAGACCCCTGAAAAACTCGTGACAGAAGTTTGTAATATTGTCCAGGAGGTGGCATAAAAAATGTGTGAAACAGAAAGAAGTTTAAAAAGGCAAAATGGTTGTCTGTAAAGGCTTTAGAAGTGGCAGAGGAAATAAAAAGAATGCACAGATTACCAAACAGTTGTACTTGTTTCACACGCTGGTCAGGTAATACTCCAGATCATGCAAGCTAGACTCCAGTGGTTTATGGACAGAGAACTGCCAGATGCACAAGATGGTTTTCGAATAGACAAAAGCTCCAGAGATCATAGTGCCGATATTCACCGGATAATGGACAAAGGAGAGGGAGTTGCAAAACACCATTTTCTTTTGCTTTATTGACTTTTTCTAAAACCTTTGACAATGTGGATCGTAACAAGCTATGGGATGTTCTTAAAAGAATGTGGATATTGTGTCACCTTATCTGACCCCTGAGACATCTGTATGCAGAAAATGAACCAACAGTTAGAATCTAATGTGGAGCAACTGGTGTTGTCAAGACTGGAGAAAAAGTACATGTATTATTATTATTTGTATTCATTTATATGCTGACTATATCATATGAAATGCTGGGTTAGACAAAGTAGATGAAAGAATCGAAATTTCTGGGAGAAATATTAACAGCCCCAAATATGCAGATGATACAACTCTGATGGTTAAAAGTGAAGACAAGTTTAAGAGCCTGCTCAGAAAGATGAAAGTGAAAAGCATAAAATCTGCCTTGTTGCTTAATGCAAAATATAAAGTGAAATGACGTCCTCTAGCCCCGTCAGCTCTTTGAAAATAAGCAGCAAAGAAGGGAAGACAGTGACAGATTTTTTTTTTCCGGTGGGCTCAAAGATCTCTGCAGATGGTGACTGCAGCCGTGAAATTAAAAAATGCTTGCTTCTTGGAAGGAAATCTCTGTCAAACCTGGATAAGCTTTTAAAGAGTAAATAAATCACATTGTCAACAGAGGTCCGTATATATAGAGCCATGTTTTCCCAGAAATAACCTGCGACTGTGCACTAGAAAATTGATGCTTTTGAACTCTGGTGTTGGAGAAAACATTTGAAATCTCAATGGACTGCAAGAAAATCTACCCAGTCATTGGATAAGGAAATAAACACAAAAGGGTTACTGAAAGGCCTGACACTGAAACTAAAACTCGCATACTTTGGCCTGTAATACAAAGACAGAATAAGTGAAGGCAATGATGCTGGAAAAGACTGAATGAAAAAAAAGAAGGGGACAGCCGAGTCTAAGCTGGCCGGAGAGCATTACTTAAGTAATGAACATGAATTTGCATGAATGTAAAGATGCAGTCATTGCCAGACAAGCCTATTGTGCTGAAGTCAATGAAGTCATGAAAAGTGGTCTTAACTAAATGACTAAACAGAAAAAAACAAATAAAAGAAATGTCAGCCATTGTTTGGGCTGAGGGCACTCCATGCAAACCATGGTGTATCTTACAACAACCCTGTTCCGTGATTCTGCACCATCCTGCAGTATTATGTACATAACACAAACACATTTTAGTAGCAAAAAGCAGATTAGTTTATGGATGTGATAATGTGGAGAAGATGGTAAAACTAGGCCATGATTACTTAACTCTTTGACCCCCCCTCCCACACCAAAAAGCCGAACAGAAAACTCCACAAGGTACTCAGAAGAAAACAGGCCTTTGTTAACTTGTGCTTTGTCTGTGCAGCACGTTTGCCTTCTGTACCTAATTTCTGTGGTCAATGAATATGCAGAGCACAAGCAAAAACAGAGGAAAACAAGGCGTCTGCCACAGAAGGGGTCGTAACAGAGGAACACAAGGTGGGCTGTCACAGAAGGGGTTGTAACAGAGGAACACAAGGCAGACTGTCTCAGAAGAAGTCGTAACAGAGGAACACAAGGCAGGCTGTCATAGAAGGGGTCGTAACAGAGGAACACAAGGCGGGCTGCCACAGAAGGGGTCGTAACAGAGGAACACAAGGTGGGCTGTCACAGAAGGGGTTATAACAGAGGAACACAAGGTGGGCTGTCACAGAAGGGGTCATAACAGAGGAATACAAGGTGGGCTGTCACAGAAGGGGTCGTAACAGAGGAACACAAGGTGGGATGTCACAGAAGAGGCTGTAAAAGGAAGACAAGGCGGGCTGTCACAGAACGGGTTGTAACAGAGGAACACAAGGCTGGCTGTCACAGAAGGGGGTCATTCATAGGTTCATAGGTTTATAGGTAAGTACTAGGCTATCTGCCCGAGGGCATCTATAAGCCTAGCCAGAATGTGTTGGCTTTTGCCGCCCCCTTAGATTAGTTCCCTGTGCCTCTGTTCAGCAGAGCCATTAGTTCCCTGTGTCTCTGTCCAGCAGAGCCACTGCAGTGATCCCTGGGGTAAATTTTCTGTTTCCTATCCATTCGTTAAGGTTTCTCTTGAAGAGTGTTAGTGAGCGGCTTTGCCTAATGTAAATTGGAATCCTGTTCCAAAGCATGGGGAGTCTCTGGGACAGGAATCTATCCCTCCAGCACGTCCTATTTATCATTGTTGTGAGGTTTATATGCCTAGAGGGTGTGTCTCTTGGGGATTTTATTTTTTTAGGTGGAGCATGTACATCAATTCTGGGTTGGACATGGCCTTGTATGTCAGGCAGAGATCACCTCTGAGTAAGCAGTATGCAACCGAGTCCAGCTGGAATTTCTTCAGTCAGGTTGCATGGGACATCTGTTTGAGGCCAGTAATCCTCTTGGTGAGGTACTTCTGTGGTCTTTCCAGCTGTTGCAGGTGTCTTGTAAGGTACATCCCAAATGGGGCATTGCACCCTATGATGGGTCTGATGAGTGATGAGTAGAGGGGCACAATAACCTGTTTTGTTCTAGATGCAAACCCTTTTGTGATTAGGTGGGCCACATAGAAGGATTTTCTAACCACCTTGGCAACATGATTATCAAAGGAGAGATTACTATCTACTTGGGTCCCCAGATCCCTTATTACATTTTCTGTATTTAGAGGACTACCATGTATGTGGTAGTTCACGGTACTTTGTTTTTTCGAAAGAGGATGACTATGCATTTTTTGGCATTTAGCTTGAGGCCATGATTTTTGACACCAGGTATCCGTCTCAGTGAGACCCTTCTGGAGGATGTCTGTATCAGCCGGAGAGTCAATTATAACCCCCAGTTTGCAGTCGTCTGCGAACTTGGTCAGCCATAATCCTCCTGTGCTTGCCTGTACCTCTGAGAAGTATATACCAAACAGGAGGGGGTCCCAGAACTGAGCCCTGGGGGACACCACTTGTAACTGGTTTAGAGTCAGACCTAGAGCCTGCAACTCTCACCATGTGGGTTCTATCCATGGGCCAATTGGCAACCCATCTCGTGATGTGGGGGTTTATGTTCAGGCTGGTGAGCTTGTCTATAATACCAGAAAGGGGAATGATGTCGATAGCCTTTGCAAGGTCTAGGTAGGCTGTGTGGACCTCCTTTCCCTCATCTAAAGCCTTGGTAACTGTCTCATAGAAGTTCACCAGGTTTAGGAGGCATGATCTGCCCTTAACAAAGCCAAACTGGGTAGGGTCCAGTGTTTGGAGGTTCCCAATGTCTCTGTTAATGAGTTCCATGATGATGCATTCCATAGCCTTGCAGACCAGGCTAGTCAGGCTTATAGGGTGATAGTTCCCAGGGTCCGTTGTGGCTCCACCTTTGTGGAGTGGGATAACTGTAGCTGTGCACCACTCTTTGGATGCGTAGCCTGTAGAGAGGCTGAGTTTGAACAGTATGTTTAGGTGAAGGGTTAGTTCATTTTGGAGCTCATGTAAGACATAGCCTGGGACACCGTCCGGTCCCATTGAAGCTGTATTCTTGGCTTTGGATTGGGCTGTTTTAACATGTGTGTCAGTGATTGCCAAGGCTCTACATTCTTCTGGTATGGTTATGGGCCCTTTAGGGGGTGAGAGGGGGGTGAAGTTTGCACTAAAGCTGTCTGCCAGAATGTTGGCAATATCAGTCGGTTCAGTATCTTTTGTGCCATTCTGCACTAACTCAGAGTAGATCTGAGAGTTTCCACTTATGTTCTTGACATAGTTAAAGAACGCTTTGTGGTTATCTTTGGAGTCCTTGGCAATTTTTTTTTCGAAGCTAACCTTGGATGATTTTATGAGGGATTGTAGTTTCTTGCTGATACTGATCAGGGATGTCTTCCCTTCTTGGGATTTTACTCTTTTCTGTACTAGTTTTCTCCTTCTATTGTATAGCTTGTTTATGGCAGGGGTCCACCAGACTGGTTTCCTTTTCTTGGAGGAGTGAGTCTTGGTTTTGCTTGGGATAGCATGATCCATGCATTCTTTCAGGTACTCATAGAGTGCCTTTGTAAGGGATTCAGCAGCTTGTACAGCGTTGTCCTTTAGCATGGGGGCTATTAAACTTTCCACCTCGGTCTTAAGTAAAGTGAAGTTTGCTTTTGAAAAGTTTTTCACGGTGGTTTCCTTGATTGGGGGTGGGGGCAGAATGTGGATATCCAGAGTGATTAGTCTATAGTCTGATCTAACCAGCGAGGGGTTGACCTCTGGTGTAGAACACCAGTCACCCATGTTGGTGATGACCAGGTCCAATATGTTGTCACCTCTGGTGGGGGTGTTGACCGGCTGATCCAGGGCATTCGAGTTTATAAATTCTAGAAGCGTTGGACAAGGGAGTTAGTACTTGAGTAGTTCTCCCAGTTAAGGTTTGAGAAATTGAAATCACCCAATATTAGAAGCACTCCTCAGTATGGAGAACATCGATATGAACCACCCTAGAACACAAAAAAGGAAAAAAACTAAGGGTAATGCTGCTCAATGCCAGAAGTCTAAATCTCAAAATGCACGCACTTGAGGCCCTTCTCAGTATGGAGAACATCGATGTCTGTGCAGTGACAGAAACCTGGTTCAAGGCTCCTGAGAGCACCCCAGCACTATCAGGTTTTACCTCTTATCATGCGTTCTGGCCCCAAAATCTGGACAATACCAAGAAAGGAGGGGGGGTATCCATATTCATCAAAGACACCCACACCTCAAGACTGGTGGCAACGCACGATGCATCGGAGACCATCCAGGTGCAATTAACCATAGGCAAGACTGCTCTGCAAATTGTAGCATGTTACAGGCCACCCTCACAAACTCAGGAACTTCACATGGCCTTCCTGAAAACACTAGAGGGGATAAATGTATCACCAAACACCATCATACTAGGTGACTTCAATTACCCTAATATAGACTGGGAACACTACTCAAGCCAAAACACCCTAGCCCAAAAGTTCCTGGAATTCATAAACTCAAATGCCATGGAACAACTAGTCACCATCCCCACAAGAGGAGAAAACATACTTGATCTCATCATCACGAACATGGGAGCACAATGTTCAACACCGGAAGTATACCCCTCACTGGTGAGATCAGATCACAAACTAATCTCGCTGGAGGTCCTCATCCCACCCCACCTGAAATAAAAAGACCACAGTAAAGAACTTCTCGAAGCCGACTTCACACTTCTAAAGACTAGTGTGGTCTCCTTTAAGGCCCCGAGCCATGGAAAACAGTACTCAAGCCGCTGAATCACTTACAAATGCCTTCTACCAGCACCTGCAGGACTGCATGGATAAGGCAATCCCAAGCAAAACAAAGACTCTTTGTACCAAAGGCAAGCGTCCACTCTGGTGGACCCCAGCCATAAACAAACTCTACAACAAAAGGAGGAAGCTACTACAAGATAGAGCAAAATCCTTAAAAGGTAAGACACCCTTGATCACTATAAGTAAAAACTAAGAGCTCTCATAAAATCATCCAAAGCAAATTTTGAGAGAAAAATAGCTAAAGACTCAAAAGACAATCATAAGGCCTTCTTTAGCTATGTTAGAAACCTGGGAGGAAACTCCCAGATATGCTCAGAACTAGTTCAAAATGATGTGAAGATTACTGATCCTACAGACATTGCCAACATACTGGCTGACAGGTTCAGTGCAAACTTCTCCCCCCCCAAAAGGAGAGATATCTATACCAAGTGATTGCAGCCCCCCAAACATCTCCAACGCCCAAGTGAGAACTGCTCTCTCCAAAGCAAAAAACACAGCATCCATGGGACCTGATGGTGTCCCCGGCTGTGTGCTCCACTTAACTCAACGAGGAATTAAACCCACAGCTAGGACAGCTGTTTAATCATAGTCTTACCTCTGGATACGCACTCCAGGAGTGGCGCACTGCAACTGTGGTCCCACTTCACAAAGGCGGTGCCTCCACCGACCCTGGAAATTACCGCCCATTAGCTTGACAAGCCTTATCTGCAAAGCCATGGAGAGGATCATAATGGACCTCATAAATAAAGACATAGGGAATTTGCAGACTTTGGATCCATCCCAGTTTGGCTTTGTCAAAGGCAGATCATGCCTTCTAAACTTGGTTGACTTTTTCAAACAGTCACCAAAGCCATTGATGAGGGAAAGGCAGTCCATACAGCCTACCTCGATCTGGCGAAGGCCTTCGATACAATACCCCACTCGGGTATCATTGAAAAACTCATCAGCTTAAATGTTAACCCATACATCACAAGATGGGTTGCAAACTGGCTGAGTGACAGAACCCACAGGGTCAGAGTTGCTGGCACCATGTCAGACTCAAAGCCTGTCACAAGTGGTGTACCACAGGGCTCAGTCCTGGGCCCACTCTTGTTTGGCATCTACTTTTCCAAGTACAAGCAAACACAGGAGGGTTATGGCTGACAAAGTTTGCAGATGACTGCAAACTGGGCGCCATAGTAGAAAACACATCTGACACAGATATCCTTCAGAAGGGTCTCACAGAAACGGATAACTGGTGCCAGAGCCATGGCCTAAAGTTAAATGCCAAAAATGCATAGTCATACCCTTCGGGAAAAACAAGGTTACCCCTAGCTACCAAATAGGTGGCAATCCACTGAGCACAGAAGAAGTTATCAGGGACCTGGGGACCCAGGTTGATAGTAGTCTGTCATTCGACACCCATGTAGCTAAAGTAGTTAGGAAGACCTTCTACATTGCCCACCTTATCATGAAGGGATTCTCATCTAGATCAAGGGAGGTCATAGTCTCCCTATACTCATCACTCATCAGACCAATGATTGAGTACAATGCCCCATTCGGAATGTATCTGACCAGACACTTGCAGCAGCTGGAGAGGCCACAAAAGTTCCTCACCAAAAGGATAAAGGGTCTCAAACATCTGTCCTATGCTGCCCGACTGAAAGAACTCCAGCTCTATTCAGTCGCCACCGCTTGCTCAGAGGTGACCTTTGCCTAACATACAAGGCCATGTCAAACCCAGATTTGATGAATATGCTTCACCTCAAAAAATCTAGATCCGTCAGAGCCACAAGGGCGGGAGACTTAAACCTCGACACGGCTATTAATAGGACGTGCTGGAGGGATAGATTCATCACCCAAAGACTCCCTATGCTGTGGAATAAAATCCCGGTATATGTGAGGCAGAGCACCTCGCTGGTCTTGTTCAAGAGAAATCTTGACCAATGGATGGGAGATCGCAGATATACCCCAGGGATTACCTCAGTGTCACTGCTCAACAGAGGCACAGCAAAATAATGGGTATAGTTCCCCATACTAAAGGGGTGGCGTAAGCCACAAAACTATGGGCTAGGCTTGTAAATGCCCTCGGGCAGATAGCCTAGTATGAACCTATGAACCTATGATATCTGTGCACTAACAGAAACTGGTTTAAGGTTCCAGAGAGCACCATAGCACTACCAGACTATAACTCATACCATACTTTTTGGCCACAGAACCCGGACTAAAACACAAAAGGCAGGGGTATATCCATATTCATTAAGGATACCCACACCTCCAGGTTAGTGGCACAGCACAATGCCTCAGAGATCATCCATGAGCAACTAACAATGGTCAAAACTGCAATTCAAATTGTAGCTTGCTACAGATCACCCACCATGATCCAGGACCCCCATTCCACGTTTCTTGAGACACTGGAAAATATGAAGGTCCTACCAAAAGCCCTAATATTGGGTGATTTCAGTTTCTCAAACCTTAACTGACCTTCATATTTTCCAGTGTCTCCAGAAACGTGGAAAATATTTTGCCTTAAGGGCTGTGATTGCATTGCACACTGATTATGTGAAGTATGTGTTTCATGGTTTATGATGGGGTGTGGAGTTTGCTTGGTTGTCTGCTTTGGAGGTCTCTGTTGCTTTTGCAGATTTTTATTTAGAGCCTCAGAGTATGTTTCCATGTATTTATGTGTGTTATTTGCCAGTGTTGGTTTAGTAGGTCTTGATGAGACTGGTGGTGTGTTGCAAGTATTTTCCTTCTGCTCTTGACTGTCAGTTCCACTCTTGGGTTGAGAGAGCTTTGCTTCCAGTTTGGATGTATAATTGCATCTCTCGCATATATTAGTGTTTTGTGGTAGGAGGAGAGGGCTGTCTGTGTACATGAGGCAGTTGTAACATTGCCTCAAAATGCCCAGATTCACCAGTTGGACTGGATAGTACACCTGAAACTGCCCTTTGGACATGCCTGAATAGGTAAAGTGACCTGTTTTACTGATTGGCTGATAGGGACGAATAGAAAGCCTTGTCCTTCTGGACAGTATAGGGGGTCTAGTGCTAGGGTTAATTAGTGCTTGTTATGACTTTTGAGCAAATGCTGGGCTGTGAGCCTTCAATCAGCAATTCCCAACTTAGAAGGATGTAAGCTACCTGTCCTGCCACAACAATGCAGTCCACAAACTTTCTTAATGTAAAACAGCTGGTCTGAAGCCCAAGTGCTTAAACCAAAAGCCTTAGAATAACAGTTACAATTTAATCAGGCCACTACGAAGCAGTAATAACTGCAGCAGAATAATAGAGTTGAGTACTTTTAAGAAGGAACACAAGCAAAATAAGGTAATAAAGTGGGAAAAAACACAATTACAGTAAAAGCAGATGAATAAATTGCAATTTTTTTAACAATAGAAAATGAGCAAACCGATTTAAACAAACTACCCAATTAACCAGTAAAAAAACTCAAAACTGAGCCCTGTTCCAGCAGTCTTCAATCTGACAAGTTCTAACCACTCACTCCTGCCACTAGAGTGCAGGGGAACCTTCTCCAAAAAAAGATGGCCTGGATTAGTGCTCAAGTTATACAAACAAAGCTAGATTCAGCAGGCCAGGTCGTAATAGAGGAACACAAGGCAGGCTGTCACAGAAGTGGTCATAACAGAGGAACACAAGGCGGGCTGTCACAGAAGTGGTCATAACAGAGGAACACAAGGTGGGCTGTCACAGAAGGGGTCATAACAGAGGAACACAAGGCAGGCTGTCACAGAAGGGATCATAACAGAGGAACATAAGGTGGGCTGTCACAGAAGGAGTCGTAACAGAGGAACACAAGGATGGCTGTCACAGAAGGAGTCATAAGAGAGGAACACAAGGTGGGCTGTCACAGAAGAAGTCATAACAGAGGAACACAAAGCAGGCCATCACAGAAGGGGTTATAAATAACGACTAGTGACTGTGCTGTTCCTGAATATTTTCAAATGGGGGGGAGATGGAGCAGATAATTTCTGCAGTGTGTGTAAAACTAATTCAGTTATAGCACTGGTTTATGATTATTAAATCATGATAATGTATACCTCCCAGTATTCTCAAAGTTTTTGAACTGAAGTTAAACATATTGTTTCTATAAATGCAACATTTCTACCTTTTCCTAGTATCTTCAGGGAGGTCTACTTTGCCAGTTTTACTTACCCACCTTATGTTTTTCTTTTCTGTCCATGATTTTTATCTGTAATTTATTTGTTCCATGAACAGAAATGCTTGTGGTGTTCCACCATTCCATGGGACTTATGTTGGTGTACAAAGTGCTGCCATATAGCTAGTGATACTAGTAACTTTCTTCATTTCTTCTAACCTCTCTCACTGCTTAATAACTACCTGCAACCTTCAAGAAAACAAATAGAAACGTAAAACAGTCTCCTTCCCTTGACTCATTTAATGAAGACAAGCATTTTCATATAAGCTCACTCTTCTTTCTGTTAAGATTCAAATAAGATGCCATATTCCTCTATGTAAATATTACATTTTATGAAAGAAATTTCTACTTGGCCTGTAGAGAATCCATTCTTCTTCTGACCAGATACAAAGCACTGAGAACTAGCACATTACACCACTGTAAGGTAAATCTGTTAAGAGAATAAGTCATGGACCTTTCCTCCATAAGCTCAGCGAACTTAATTTTGGTAACATCATTCTAAAGCTACTTGTAAAATACATCTTTTGAGGTTTACAAAGGTATTGAGAACACTGATGTTCCCTTTAGACCACTTCTTGGGCTGATGCTATTCTCTTTTTTCATCAACAGTGTAACCACTGATTTCTCCAAGCTACCTGGCTACACTGATTTGTACTCCATGACCACTTGTGAACTATTTTAAGGAAGTTTGGCTTTTTCATTTGGGTGTTTATTGCTATTTCTTTATTCCTTAACACTATCTTAGATGAACAGATGTATCATTCATACACTGCACTACCAATGAAAACTAGCAAGCAATTGTTGTAATCTTCCTGCTTGCTGCAGCTAATGCTAGTCAACCTATAATGCATGGCTTGAGGGATTACAGACCGATAACATGAAAGCCATTTTTGTGATGTAATCAGAGGATGAATAATTTAGAGGAATAACCACTAAGCAACTGATACACATCTTTTTGTGCAAACCTACGTTTTTCAATTAAATTTACACTATCTCAATTTTACCAATCTGTTGTAGTTGCAGTTTACAAGTAATACAGAATATGGAATTACTGTTATCTAAAAGTACAAGTGTAACATATCTTCATAGGTAACTGTTAGGCTCGCTGCCCTTGTGGACCACTTTAAACTTAGCCAGTTTCCCTCAAACCCTGTACTTTATGTCTATGAAGTAAACACCTTCACCATTAGGCCAGCCCCCAACTGTCACATCAGTCATATGAGTGAAAAGTAATATACCCTTGTTAGTAGCTATCCATATGAAAGGCAAAGCAGCCTATGCACAGATCAAAGTCTTGCATTCTGTATTTAAAAATAAGAATAATATATATTGTGGTTACTGTGTGGATTGTGTAGATTCTGTTTTTTTTTAGATCATTTTAATGGTGGGTGTCATAGAATCATAGAGTCAAAGAACATAAAAGGTAACTGGGCAGCATGGCTGTTTACACCTGGGCAGTGTGACTATTGATACCTTGTCAGTATCCAGCTGTAGACCTTACATTTTTTCATGGAGCAGTAGACCAGTCATAGCAGTGTGGGTGTTTGTGGGGGGGGGGGGGTTATGAATACCCATGAAATTGTCTACATCTGTCTTAAAGGAAGAACGTCTGTCACATTGTTTGATCTGGAGATGATGTTTGTTCCAGAGATGGGGTAGTCATTGCATGACATGTCTGCCTTGTCACAGTGATTTGTTAATTTGCTAAACAGGTTCAGGTGTCTAAAGGTTCAATACCTGATCACTGCTGCAGTAGCTTTAGCTATACAGCTATACAGGTTATAGCCTGCAGAGGATATAATAACTGACCGTATAGCCTGCAGAGGATATAGTAACTGACCTTATAGCCTGCAGAGGATATAATAGCTGACCAGCTTCCAAAGCTTCAAGGCACCTTCCACACAGCCAAACAATTGCAGCTTGAGTTGAGCTGAAGAAAATCAACATTGTTGGGGGAAAAAAAACTTCCACATAAATATTTTTTTAATCAGTAAAAAATACTTTTTCTGTGAAATTATTTAAATAAAGTAAAATGTGTTTTATGGACTGCAATATGACTTTCAGTTACCTTTTTACTGTGAAGTGAGACTTTTCACTTTTTTGGAAAAAAGTTGTTAAAGCTAAGTTTTTCTTTATTTTTTCTAAATAATTTAAATTACTTTTTGTGGCTGGGGTAAGTGTCTGAAGTGCTTTTCACTGTGTTGGAGGAAAGAATGACTTTTTAAATACTTATCATTTTCAGCAATTATTGCTGTCGAAACTGGGCTTCAGGCTTCATTTTCAACTTCACCATGAAACAACGTACCCCTTCCTCTGAGCTCCCTGTTCCAGCCACAAAAAGAAAAACCTTTCCAGGCAGCCTTTGCCCCTTCAACAGGCTTCAGATTTGCCACAGCTATAGACGGGTCACTCTGTTGTTGTTATTTCTAGTTCTTCAGACCATTCGGTGTTCCTCATATTGATCACTGCTGCAGTAGCTTTGGCTGTTTGGGTTATATCCTGATAAGGATATAACAGCCGGCCAGCTTCCTAAGCTTCAGAGCACCTTCCATGCACCCAAACTGTCAGGCAGCTTGAGCTGAGCTGACTAAATAACAAGTTTGGGAACAAAGCCCTTCAGGGCTTTACTGCCAATAAAGAGTAAGCTCTTCTGAGGCTTTCCAGGATTGATGGTTGGGTTGTGCTTTTCTTTGTTGGCCAAATAAGTTCCCTTTTGGGACAAAACTTCTTCTTTTGGCTTTTTCCCAGTTAGGGGTCACCACAGTGGATCACCTGTCTACTCATGACTGGCAGTGGAGTTTTACAGTGCCAAGTTGCTTGCCCAGCACCCAACCTTCCATAGAAGGCACACAGACACACTCACACCTAGGACCAAATTAGTGTGTGCAATCCACCTACAGCATGTCTTTGGGATGTGGGAGGAAACCAGAGCACCTGGAGGAAACCCACGTTACCGCAGGGAGGACATGCAGACTCTGCACAGAAGGCACCCCAGCCAAGGATTGAACCAGAGAACCTCTTGCTGTGAGGTGGCAACACTAACCACTGCACCACTGCGGCCGCCCTTTTGGGACAAAACTTCAATTTTCTTAATTTTGTTGATGTTTTATTACTTTCCTCTTCAAGAAAGTTATTTTAAAAGCCAGGAGGGTTGTGTTTTAATGGACTGTCTTTAGACTGTAACATAGTTAAATGGAGCACTTGTTTTTTCTGTCAGTTCAAAAGTGATGTAAAGTAATTGAAAACATTTATTTCTGTGGAAAAAAATGTGTTTTTTACTTTAGTGGGGGAGGCATGGTGCTTTAAAATGCTTTTTATTTATGTTTTCTGTCAAAAAAGTAAACTTTTTGTGGACTGGAAGTATTTACTGGCAATTGCTGCTTGTCTTCTCCAGGAAAGAGGCACCACTTTTCCGGCTTAATGATGGAACAGAATAATGGTCCATGATCAGTCCTTCATCCAGCCACAAAAATAAAAAATAAGCAAATAGGCTTTGTACCACACTGGCTAGGAATTTACCTCATCTGCACAGGGGTGACTCTGCTGTGGCCATTTGTTGTACGTCAAGTCACATATCTTTTACCTTGGATCTGTCAGGTGTAATGCTTGCAACCACTACGGACTGGGGGTAGCCACATCCTCTGCAGCTGTTGGGGACCCTTTAGTGGGCAGGGAAAGACACTCTTGTTTGTCCTGTGAGAGGCCCTGTTGTATCAGAATGCTGTGCCCATCCCTGGGGAAGCTGTTGTGTCAGAATGTTCTGCTCATCCCTGGGGAAGCTGTTGTTACATCAGAATGTTGTGCCTGTCCCTGGGGAAGCTGTTGTTACATCAGAATGTTGTGCCCATCCCTAGGGAAGCTGTTGTGTCAGAATGTTCTGTTCGTCCCTGGGGAAGATGTTGTTGTGTCAGAATGTTGTGCCCATCCCTGGGGAAGCTGTTGTGTCAGAATGTTCTGTTCGTCCCTGGGGAAGCTGTTGTTGCGTGAGAATGTTCTGCTCGTCCCTGGGGAAGCTGTTGTTGTGTCAGAATGTTGTGCCTGTCCCTAGGGAAGCTGTTGTTGTGTCAGAATGTTGTGCCCATCCCTGGGGAAGCTGTTGTGTCAGAATGTTCTGCTCGTCCCTGGGGAAGATGTTGTTGTGTCAGAATTTTCTGCTCGTCTCTGGGGAAGCTGTTGTGTCAGAATGTTTTGCTCGTCCCTGGGGAAGCTGTTGTTGTGTCAGAATGTTTTGCTCGTCCCTGGGGAAGCTGTTGTTGTGTCAGAATGTTGTGCCTGTCCCTAGGGAAGCTGTTGTTGTGTCAGAATGTTGTGCCCATCCCTGGGGAAGCTGTTGTGTCAGAATGTTTTGCTCGTCCCTGGGGAAGCTGTTGTTGTGTCAGAATGTTGTGCCTGTCCCTAGGGAAGCTGTTGTTGTGTCAGAATGTTGTGCCCATCTCTGGGGAAGCTGTTGCTGCTTCAGAATGTTGTAGTCATCCCCGGGGAAGCTGTTGTTGCGTCAGAATGTTGTGCCCGTCCCTGGGGAAGCTGTTGTTGTGTCAGAATGTTGTACCCATCCCTGGGGAAGCTGTTGTTGTGTCAGAATGTTGTACCCGTCCCTGGGGAAGCTGTTGTTGTGTCAGAATGTTGTGCCCATCTCTGGGGAAGCTGTTGTGTCAGAATGTTCTGTTCGTCCCTGGGGAAGCTGTTGCTGTGTCAGAATGTTGTACCCGTCCCTGGGGAAGCTGTTGTTGTGTCAGAATGTTGTACCCGTCCCTGGGGAAGCTGTTGTTGTGTCAGAATGTTGTGCCCGTCCCTGGGGAAGCTGTTGTGTCAGAATGTTCTGTTCGTCCCTGGGGAAGCTGCTGTGTCAGAATGCTGTGCTCGTCCCTGGGGAAGCTGTTGTTGTGTCAGAATGTTCTGCTCGTCCCTGGGGAAACTGTTGTTGCATCAGAATGTTCTGCTCATCCCTGGGGAAGCTGTTGTTATGTCAGAATGTTGTACCCGTCCCTGGGGAAGCTGTTGTTGTGTCAGAATGTTGTACCCGTCCCTGGGGAAGCTGTTGTTGTGTCAGAATGTTGTGCCCGTCCCTGGGGAAGCTGTTGCTGACGTTAGTAACACTGTTGGTCCCATTTTTCCTGTCAAAAAGAAGCAGAAAACCAAGCGTGTATCTACTCCTCCATTTTCTTTGGATAGTAGATTACTGGGTCTGGCTCAGGGAGTAATTCAGGCTATTGATCCTTCTTGTAAAGTAGTTTCTGGTAAAAGAAAGAAGGGTGCCTCCTTTCCTGAAGAGATTCAAGATTCTGAATCTGAACATGAAGATGCAGAGACGGATGCATGTTTTTCCTCAGATTTCTAATTCAGACTAAGAATAGAGCTCATTTTCAGATTCTTCCTGTGGGGGTTTCTCTTTCTTTGAGGCTATTGCTAGAATGTGCCAGTGTTTTCAGTGAGAGAAAACGAACGTTTCTCAGTCCCCTAGAAAATACTAGGAGATGTGACAGAAGGATTTCTGGAACCTACATCCAGTCCTCCTGTTCTGTCTGCTTTAGGGATGTGTGTGTGAATTACTGCCTGCTATTTTCCTAATAGTGTGCCTGCTGCCTCTAAACATGCACATAGGATGTATGAAATTCCTCAGCCTTTTACATTTTTATATACTGTTCCCAAACCTGACCCAGCAGCTATATTTTAGTTGATCCCACTGCTGCTAAGCACTTAGTTAATTCTAATTCTACTCTTTCTGATAAGGATAGGAAAATTATTGATAAGTATGGGAAAAAAGTATACTTCTGCAACTTTGAATTATGGAATTTAGAATTGTCAAGCTCATATGCTGAACTTTGTTCTGACAAATTGATAAAGTATGAGGAATGCTTTATCTGCAGTTTCTTCTTGTGCGAAAAAGTAAATCTGCTTTAAATAATTTTCTTCTACTGCACAGGTCATTACTCATTGTATACAGTGTGTGTGTGTGTGTGTGTGTGTGTGTGTGTGTGTGTGTGTGTGTGTGTGTGTGTGTGTGTGTGTGTGTGTGGTGTGTGTGTGTGTGTGTGTGTGTGTGTGTGTGTGTCTATATGACTCTGTTGATAGTTTTTCCAGGGCTATTGGGAGGGTGGCCTAATGGTTAAGGTGTTTGCCTTACAAACACAAGGTGCAGGGTTTGAGCCTCACAAGGGATAATTGGCTAAGCTTAAAATGGCTCGCAAGGGCAGTTAGCTTAGTACTAACCTAGAACCTATGGAAACTGGTATTATTTTGAGGAGGTTTGCTTAGTTGCATTCCCAGAAACTCGCAGATGATGTTAAAAATTAGATTTTAAATTCTCCCTTGGATAGAGATTTAGTGTTTGGCTCCTCTGCAGCAGAGGTGATCAAAAAGTGGGATAAATGGGACATGCTGATCCATGGGATCTCTAACTTTTTTCAGTAATCCCTTTTCAATATTTCCAAGGGATTTTATATCTCCTCATCCAATTTTGGCAAAAAACGCAAAATACAGGTAAACATTTTTTTAAGAAAAAAATGGCCAAGGAGTTCCAAAAAAGTCTCAAAACTTCCAAAACCAAGGACAGTCCAAGACGTCTGAATTACTGTTCAAGAGAACTTATGAAACCCTCCTCCTCTGGCCCTTTTTTAATTTCAGAAAGTCAAATCTCCATTTTTATCTTTGGCAACATATAGTTTCAGACAAATTACATCTGAAAGTCAGTCATAAAGGTTACAGATGGCAATGCGAGCACATTCCTCCTTTCCAAGGAGTCATTCCTCTTCCTCCAGATCATAAACATTTGTTTCCACCAGTTCTTCAATACAAGCTTTCCCAAACAATGATAAAACCAGTTCTTTTTTTCAGGCTGGGAAGGGTTTTTATTCAAGGATGTTTCTGGTGCTAAAGAAAAAAAATGTTGGCGACGAGTTCTAGATCTTTCTTTCCTAAACCTGTTTGCAATAGTGCCAAAGTTCAAGAAGATTTCACTTCACAACCTGTTTTTTTGTCTTTCAAGTTTTCTTGCAACGCTAGACTTGAAAGATGCTTATGACATTCCTATACATCCAGATTTCAGACGTTTCTTAAGACTTTGCATGTGTGGATCACATTATCAGTTTTCTGCCTTACCCTTTGGACTATCCACTGCACCAAGACTGTTCACAAAATGTCTCGCTCTGGTTAGAGCTCATTGCAGACTACATGGTATCCACCTTTTTCATATTTAGATGGACAAACCTATCATTGCCAAGTCTTTTTCAAAATGTCAGGAATCTTTGTCTTGGGTGAGAGATCTCTTATACAATCTGAGATTCCAAGAGAACATTCAAAAGTCTTTGCTTTCATGTAGGAATGTATTCCTGGGATGTCAACTAGATACCTCTGTTTGGAAAATATATATTTATATATCTTTATCTAGATCTATTTCTTAGGTGTTCAATTCAAATTTCGGTCACTGCTAGGGAATACCTCATGATACCCCTGGCAAGACTCCACATGAGAAAGATAAAGTGGTATCTGAAATCTCTTTGGTCCCAGCATCAACACTTTTTATCTTTTCAAATCCCAGTGCTGGGGTTTGTCAGAAGAGAAATCTTTTGGAGGAGACAACAGATATCCTTAACTTCAAGTCTCCCCTTCTCCCTTCCTGCTCCAAAGCAGCCAGTTACCACTGATGTTTTGGACATTGTTTGGGGAACAGTTTCAGGAGGGATAAAAGTGCAGGGGGTATGGGACACCAAAGACAGATGCAAACACATGGAAAACCATTTTAATGATTGCTTTGACCACTGAATTACAAACTCTTATGGTGAGTCAGCCATATCTCATTTTTCACACAGACTGGGTTCCTTTGAGAACTAATCCATCTTTTACGCATAAAGTGGTGTCTGAGTTTACTTTAAGCCAAACTATCCACTGCCCCATTTTCTTTCCTGAATCTAAACATGAGGGAGAGAAGATACTTCATAACTTGGATGCCCACAGACAGCTCAGGTACTATCTCGATAGAACTAAAAATCTTTTAGCTCTTAATATCAATTGTTCTTTCTTTGTGAAGGTAAGAAGGGACAACCTGTGTTAAAACAGACTGTTTACAAATTGTTGTCGAAGTCATTACCTTTTATTTGGTTCACCATAAGAAAACTATTCCAGTCAGAGTCAAGGCCCACTCTACCAGGGCCTTTTGGAAATGGTTGGAATCTACAAGTATTCTAGAAGGTGCTACTTGGACATCTGTACATACTTTTACAAAGACATTCTCTAGGTCCAGATAAGGTATGCTAGGACCATTCTCCAGGGGCTCCTGGACTGTTCTCCTTCTACCTCCCGAGTGTAGTAATTGAGTAATCTACCCATATGGCTAATGCTACTACAGCAGTGATCAATATGATGAACATAATACAGTTGCGTAAGTAAACTTACCATAACAGTAGATATTCAGATGATCACTGCTGCAGTAGCCGCTCTGTCCCTCCATCCTCCTTGTTTTGGTGTGGTTTTCACAACAAGATGTGGACAATTCATTTTTGTTGTTCCTGGCATTGTCGTTTCAAGGCTCAGCCTCCCTCTATGAAGGGCTTTGCACCTAAACTTGTCTTTCGCTCAGCTCATGCTGCCTTTCAGTTTGGACCTACGGAAGGTACCCCGAAGCTTTGGAAGCTGGCTGGCTGTAATATCCTTGGCAGGCAGAATTTATCCCTGAAAACCAAGGCTACTGCAGCAGTGATCATTTGAACATCTATTATTATGCTAAGTTTGACTTATAGAACTGTACTGTTTTTTACCTCGGCTCCTTTAGGTGCAGGCAAGGCAGAATCAGTCTTGTCTGTCTTGGAGGAAGAAACAGAGAATGTCTGTTTGCCTAGCCAAACAGGAATGCCTGTCCCTAGGGATGGTTTGCCTGACCGGAGTCGGTCTGCTGCTAAAGAATTTACTAAAACCAAGCAGAAGAGTGGAAAGAGTAATAAAACAAACCAGGAACCAACAGGTTACACTAAGTCCACAGGAAGGCTCAGACAGTAAAAACAAGTAAAAGTTGGTTGGGAGGGTGGCTTAATGGCTAAGGTGTTTGCCTTACAAGCACAAGGTGCAGGATTTAAGTCTCACAAGGGATAATTGGCTAGGCTTAAAATGGCTTGCAAAGGCAGTTAGCTTAGTACTAAACTATGAACCTATAAGATGAAAGGTAATGAACATAGTTTTTTACAGGGGTCCAGGAAAGTAAATAATGTGGGAAGAAATAGCCAGGGAATTGTTATGGCTAGGCTTGTATAGGCACTAGGGCTGATAGCCTAGTACCAACCTATGAACCTATGAACTAAATGCTTTCATCACGGAAAAAATGACTTCATCATAATTATTTATAAAATTCAGTCAGGTACTTTTAAAGGAATACAAGTCATATGATCAAATTCTTAGAGTTACAATGTTACTGCTACATAGTAAAATCTACAGAAATTAAAAAAATTCAAATAATTTGAAAATGTTTATTTGAAAGTTAAAGCAACTTAATTTGGTAATATGTATAAGGCTTGTGAAATGTTTAAAACTTTTTTTATGAATGAACTTGATTAATAGGTAAGTAACTCTTTCAGTGATACCAAAACAACCTATAAGAGCTGTCACAGTTGGGCAACTGCATGTTTCAGCACATGACTAATGGAAACAAAATATCATTTAACCCAGGTAGGGGAGTGGTGTTTAGTACCACTTCTTATGCTGCAGGTGCTTTAAGACACAGTTCCCAGGGTCCACCCCCTGGGGTTTTATTGATGCCTCCCCCTTTCACAAAGAACTTTCAGAATTATTTGACAATGTTGGTATTTAACTGATGTGGACTATTATATGTAACAATGATAGGTAACTGGAAAATACTTGGATGAAATTTCACTTTTAAACCGCAATATAAAAAAGATGTACTTACTGAACTTTAAAAGGATACATTTAAAATGTTTATATCACTGCTAACACTCAGTTTGAAAAAAAATCAGGAAATGTAAACTTGGAAATTTAATAGGGGACAAAAAGGTTTATGAAAATTATACAGAACACTCAAACATATTCTCAAAATGCAAGCAGCACACCTCAGCATGAGAAGTTCAGCATTCTGAGTTCTTTGGGTTTGATTTAACTGAGACAATTTCCTGTGGAAGCAATGTCCCTGATAGCCCTTTCAATTATCCCTCACCCAAAAGTTCCCAACACATAGCCAGCTGCTCAAACCACCAGATGGGGAACAATATTACTTCACGGGGGAATGATTATAACCTCCCCAGCTGCGTAACCAACAGGGGAGAGCTTTGGGGAACAGTGGCCATGGTTGGGAAGACATTGAATGCTTTTCCAGTGTTTTCTGCCTCATATAATGGTATCCTAAACATTTTTAATAGATATGAGGTTTTTAACTGCACTGAGTTTAAATTTGAAGAAAAAATATTTGTATTTGTACCCTCTAACAGCCTTAACCTTTTACTGATGATTTTATGCAAATGTAGTCTTCTGTCTAGGGAAAAGAAATGTGTGTCTGTCTCTATTTACACTAAACACTAGACTCTTTACACCCGACTCCTTGATGACATTTGCATTTTATGAAAAGGAAGCAAGGGCCAGTTTCACCAGTTCATTAAATATTTGGCCACTACCACCTACTTTCTTAGATTTACTCACCCCCTTTTCGAAGATGAAATATATTTTTTGGATGTAATGATACTAAAAGACAGGGTTAATAAGACCTTTGTCTCAACAATATACAGAAAACTCGCCTTTCCATACTCCTACTTGCACTGTATGAGAACTCGCCCGTATATCCAAAAAAAGACGTTTAGTGAAAGTACAGTTTGCTAGGTTGGCCAGGATTACATCCATCTACAGTTTGTTCCTTGCAGAAGCTGGAAAACTGACTAGGATGTTTCTGTAAAGGGGCTAATTAACATGGTGGGGGAACTAATTTGAATAACCTCCCAAGTGAACCTCCCTAACACTAAGAACTTTGAGACACTTTGAGAAAACAGTGACCCAGAGTTATGGTCTTGAATCGGGGCAAAAAAAAGTACTAAATGGAAAATATTTGTCCACAACTTGGAGGTGGAATATCTCTGATTCAGATTTTTCTGGTAGGACTTTTCTGCAAAGAGACCTGATTTGAAAACCAAATACATTGATGTTTACCATCTCTTTAACACGTGCACGGCTATATAGCATCCAGTTGTGTAGCTGGACAACAGTGTATTCAGACGTTGATAATTTAGAGACACAAATTAGTTTAATTGTATGAATTACAGAACTTGCTTTTCAAGTGATTTGACAGCAGATGTGGTAATATTACCAGGTATAAAATTTGGGTAAAGTAATTGTTATAAGATGCACCAAATATTTATATCCAACTATTTGTAATAATGCAAAGTAGAAAAGTGATAAGTTACTGCACTGTCTCATCAAGCAGTTATTGCATATGCTAATAGGTGCAACCATAGTAATAAAAGATGCTTAAAGCTTAAATTAGTTGTCATTCTAAAATAGTCTTGTGAGGATATGGGCTGCAAAATCTCAAAATATGAATAGCCACCTTTATGACCCACAACACAAATTGCAGGGAAACAGAGCAGCAACTTATGTGATGAAACTAAAGTGTGCCCCACCCACAGCACAGACCATTATATGCAACAAAGAAGGTAATTTGCAATAAAGGGACTCCCTTCAGCTCACTTATTTCTGACATTCTCCACTTATACTGCATGTTACAGTACCTTGACCCTTTCAAACATAAATAAACACATGACTTCAGATTCATTCACTTCCACAGTCTGAGAAATTCTCTTACTTAATTCTTGTCTTGCTGAAAGTTTACTTTCTGGACAATAACCGATATTCAGCATGTAATGGCATTGCTGTAGTTATGTAACTCAACTAATACGCTTACCATAGGAGATTCTCATACACCAGTGACTGTCTCCCTGCATGTACAGCATGCAGGAATTACCAATTTACAATGCTTAATCATAGGATCATAGGATCGTAGGAGATTACTAGAGTCTAAATTATAAGATCGACATTTGAAAACATCGAACAACATATGGTCGATGTCTTCAAACATCGACCTTATAAAAAGACAAAAAAAAAAAGAAAAGAAAAAGTACCCTAACAGGTTTAAGCAGGGGGGCAAGCCCTCCCTGCACCCCCCACACCACTTCAATATATCAACTCCAATACCACACTACATTGCAGTAAATGGAAATCTCCCCTTACGGAGATTTCCATTTACACGCTCGAGATTCTGAGTGTTCTATATTCTCTAGTTGACAATGTCATATTCGACATTGTCAGCTTTCGAGAATGTAATATAGACCGTTTACTAGGCTATTGACCCAGAAGTCATATGAAGCCTATCTGTTTCAACCCAATGTAATACTGTAGAGGTACTAGTCAGTACCCAAGATTGCATTTAGTAATGACTGCCCATGTCCATGAAGATTGTGGGTGCTATCTCCAGTAGGAATTTATGGTGCCCCATCCACTCATCCAACATCTTGAACAGTGTTATAGAGGTGCTGTGTTTCGCATGAATTGGTAGCCTGTTTCTAAGACGTGGCAGTCACTGTGAGATAAATCTGTCCCTCCAGCATGTTCTATTTAAGTCTCAGACCATATTTAAGTCCCTGAAATTGGTAGCCCTAGACCCATTTGATTTACAGATAGGCAGTAAGTTCATCAGGTTTGGGTCTTGGGTTGCTCTGTAGACCAGGCATAAGTCTCCCCTAAGAAGTCTATATGATACAGAGTATGATGACAGGGATTTTAGTCAGTCCGTGTAAGGTGCATACTGGAGGCCCTTGGTCTTCTTTGTTAGAAACCTCTGAGGTCTCTCTAATTGCTGTAGGTGATTAGTACAGTACATACGGAAAGGGGCTTTATGCTCAATTATGGACTGGATAAGTGCCAAGTATAGGGGGGGTTATAACTTATTTTGCTGTTGAAGCGATGCCTTTACTAATCAAGTGAGCTACGTGGAAAGCTTTCCTTACAATGGTAAACACATGGTGGTCGAAGTTAAGGTTGTGGTTAACCTGTGATCCCAGGTCCCTTACCACTTTATGGGTACTTAGAGTACTGTTATTGATTTGATAGTGTGAAGGGACATTGTTTGTGCTGAAGGGAATGATGATGCATTTCTTTGCATTCAGTTTGAGACTGTGACTAATACACCAGTCATTGGTCTGTATGAGGCCATCTTGGAGTATATTGACATCATTTGGGGAGTCAATTATTGCACCTAGTTTGCAGTTATCTGCAAACTTGGTCAGCCACAACCCTTTAGTTTTGATCTGAACTTCTGAGAAGTAGATACAAAACAGTAATAGGCCCAGCACTAACCTCTATGGCACCTCACTGGTAACAGGTCTGCTGGTTGATGTGGAGTCACCCACTTTGATAGTTTGTGTCTGGTTTGGGAGTCAGTTGTCAACCCATCTTACAACAAAGGGGTTTACATTCAGTTTGCTGAGCTTATCAGTAATGCCTGAATGTAGGATTGTGTCAAAAACCAAGTTGAGGTATGCTGTATGTACAGATTTGCCCTCATCAATGGCCTTGGTCACACTTTCAAAGAAATCCACCAAATTTAAGTGGCAGGATTTGCCCTTCATGAAGCTGATTTGGGTAGGATCCAGGGTTTGGAGGTCACCTATGTCTTTATTTATAAGGTCCATAACGATATGTTCCATGGCCTTATCAATGAGGCTGGTCAGGCTTATGGGTCTGTAATTCCCTGGGTCTATTGCTAGGCCACCTTTGTGGAGGGGAATAAGTGTAACTGCTCTCCATTCTGCAGGAACAAAGCCTGTGGTTAGGCTAGGATTGGAAAGGGTACTTAGTGGTGATGCTAGTTCATGTTTTAGCCTGTTTAGAAGACAGCCTGGGATGTCATCTGGTCCCAGAGAGGCTGTGTTCTTTGCCTTGAACATGCCTTTGAGGACCTGCTCTTCACATATGTAAGGTGGCGAAGAGTTTGGAGGAGGGTTTGTTGTAAGTTATGAGGGAATAAAGGGGGTAAAATTTTCACCAAACCTATCCACTTGCAGGTTCGCTATCTCTGTGGGGTCAATGTTTGTGATACCATTGGCCACCAGTTCTGCACATGTTGGGTCCTACCCTTTATGTTAAGTACATTAAGTACATAGCTGTAAAAGGTCTTATAGTTATCCTTGGCAGTACTTGCTAGGTTACTCTCAAAAGGTGCTTTTAGAAGATTTGACAAGTTGTCTTATTTGCCTGTTAAGGCTGATGATGGTGCTTTTCCATTGTTGGGCCCTTGTCTTTGTTTTCTTGGACAGCAACTTTTTGTATTTATTGTAGAGTTTGTTGATTCTGGAAGTCTGCCATGGCAGTTTGATTTTACATGGGGCTCTGGCTTTGATTCTGTCTGGTACAACCGAGTTTATACACTTATGAAACTTTGTACAGGGCTTTAGTCTAAGCTTTGGCATAGTTACCACTTTCAGTTTGGGGTGGGGCTTGGAATGCATTTATACCTTCAGATAGGAGGGTATAGTTTGCCTTGATAAAGTTGTTTAGTCTGATTTCACCCTTTATGAGTTCTGGTGTTAGTGTCAGTTCAAAGGTGACTGATTTGTGGTCAGTTTTAACTAATGAGGGTCCAACTTTTGCAGCAGTGTACCTGTTTGACATGTTGGCGAGGACCAGATTTAGAATGTTGGTTTCTCTTGTTGGGGTATGGACAATTTGCTCCAGTGTATTTGAATTAACAAAGTCAGGGAACATTTGTGCTAGTGAGTTTGGGATGGAGTAGGTTTCCCAGTTGATGGTGGGATAATTGAAATCCCCCATAACCAGTGTGTTTGGTAAAATTTGGATTGTCTTCAGTTTCGGAAAGTAGGTCTCATGGGTGTCATGACTCATAGGTTCATTGGTTCATAGGAAGGTACTAGGCTATCTGCCCAAAGGCATTTATAAGTCTAGCCAGAATGTGTTGGCTTTTGCCGCCCCCTTAGATTAGTTCCCTGTGTCTCTGTCCAGCAGAGCCACTGAAGTGATCCCCGGGGTAAACTTTCTGTCTCCCATCCACTCATCAAGGTTTCTCTTGAAGAATGTTAGCGAGGAGCTCTGCCTAATGTAGAATGGAATCTTGTTCCAGAGCATGGGAAGTCTCTGGGACATGAATCTATCCCTCCAGCATGTCCTATTTATTGTTGTGTTGATGTTTAGATCCCTAGAGTGTGTGGCTCGAGGGGGATATGGTTTTCTTTAGGTGGAGCATGTCCATCAATTCTGGGTTAGACATGGCCTTGTATGTCAGGCAGAGATCACCTCTGAGTAGGCAGTATGCAACCGAGTACAGCTGGAGTTTCTTCAGTCAAGCTGCATAGGGCATCTGTTTGAGGCCAGTGATCCTCTTGGTGAGGTACTTCTGTGGTTTTTCCAGCTGTTGCAGGTGTCTTGTAAGGTACATCCCAAATGGGATGTTGTACTCTATGGTGGATCTGATGAGTGATGAGTAGAAGGGCACAATGACCTCTTTTGATCTGGATGTGAACCCTTTTGTGATTAGGTGGGCCACATAGAAGGATTTTCTAACCACTTTGACAATGTGATTATCAAAGGAGAGATTACTATCTACTTGGGTCCCCAGATCCCTTATTACATCTTCTGTATTTAGGGGACCTATGTGGTAGTTTGTGGGTATTTTGTTTTTTTTCCAAAGGGGATGACTATGCACTTTTTGTCATTTAGCTTGAGGCCATGATTTTGACACCAGGCATCCATCTCAGTGAGACCCTTTCGGAGGATGTCTGTGTCAGCTGGAGAGTCAATTATAGCCCCTAGTTTGCAGTTGTCTGTGAACTTGGCCAGCCATAGTCCTCCTCTGCTTGCCTGTACCTCTGAGAAGTATATGCCTTACAGGAAGGGTCCTAGGACTGAACCCTGGGGAATGCCACTTGTAACCGGTTTAGTGTCAGACCTAGCTCCCACAACTCTCACCATGTGGGTTCTGTCTGTGAGCCAGTTGGTAACCCATCTTGTGACATAGAAGTTTATGTTCAGGCTGGTGAGCTTGTCTATAATACCAGAATGGGGAATGGTGTCGAAGGCCTTTGCAAAGTCTAGGTAGGCTGTGTGTACCACCTTTCCCTCATCTATAGCCTTGGTAACTGTCTCAATGAAGTCCACCAGGTTTAAGAGGCATGGTCTGCCCTTAACAAAACCGAACTGGGTAGGCTGCAGTGTTTGGAGGTTCCCAATATAACTGTTAATGAGTTCCATGATGATGCACTCCATAGCCTTGCAGAGCAAGCTAGTCAGGCTTATAGGGTGATAGTTCCCGGGGTCTGTTGTGACTCCACCTTTGTGGAGTGGGATAACTGTAGCTGTGCGCCACTCTTTGGGTACATAGCCTGTAGAGAGGCTGAGTCTGAGCAGTATGTTTAGGTGAGGGGTTAGTTCATTTTGGAGCTCATGTAAGACACAGCTTGGGACACCGTCCGGTCCCACTGAAGATGTATTTTTGGCTTTGGATAGGGCTGTTTTAACCTGTGTGTCAGTGATTGCTGGGCTGTACATTCTTCTGGTATGGTTATGGGCCCTCCAGGGGGTGGGAGGGGGGTGAAGTTTGCACTAAAACTGTCTGCCAGAATGTTGGCAATATCAGTCGGTTCAGTGTATTTTGTGCCATTCTGCACTAACTCCAAGTAGATCTGAGCATTGCCACTTACATTCTTGACATAGCTAAAGAATGCCTTGTGGTTATCTTTGGAGTCTCTGGCAATTTTTCTATCGAAGCTCGCCTTGGATAATTTTATGAGGGATCGTAGTTTCTTGCTGATACTAATCAGGGATGTCTTCCCTTCTTGGGATTTTACTCTTTTCTGAACTAGTTTTCTCCTTCTATTTTATAGTTTGTTTATGGCAGGGGTCCACCAGACTGGTTTCTTTTCTTGGAGGAGTGAGTCTTGGTTTTGCTTGGGATAGCACAAGCCATGCATTCTTCTAGGTGCCCGTAGAATACAATAGTAAAGGATTTTGCAGCTTGGACAGCATTATCCTTTAGCATGGGGGCTTTGAAACTTTCCATCTCGGTCTTAAGTAATGCGAAGTTTGTTTTTAAAAAGTTTTTCATGGTGGTTTCCTTATCCGGGAGTGGGGGTGGAATGTGGATATCCAAAGTGATTTGTTTATGGTCAGATCTAACCAGCAAGGGATTGACCTCCAGTGTGGAACACTGTTCGACCATGTTGGTGATGACCAGGTCCAATATGTTGTCATCTCTGGTGGGAGTGTTGACCAGTTGATCCAGGGCATTTGAGTTTATAAATTCTAGGAAATGTTGGGCAAGGGAGTTAGTACTTGAGTATTTCTCCCAGATAATGTTTGGGTAATTGAAATCACCCAATATTAGGGTGTTTGGTAGGACCTTTATGTTTCCCAGTATTTCCAGAAATGCGGAATGGGGGTCCTGGGACATGGTCGGTGATCTGTAGCAAGCTACAATTTTGATTGCAGTTTTGCCCATTGTTAGTTGCATGTGGATGATCTCTGAAGCATCATGCTGTGCCACTAACATGGAGGTGTAGGTATCCTTGATGAATATGGATATGTCCCCGCCTTTTGTATTTCGGTTCGGGTTCTGTGGCCTAAATGTATGGTATGAGTTGTAGCCTGGTAGTGCTGGGGTGCTCTCTAGAGCCTTAAACCAGGTTTCTGTTACAGCACATATATTGATTTTCTCCATACTGAGGCGTGCCTCGAGTGCATGCATTTTGAGGTTTAGACTTCTGGCATTGAGTAGTATTACCCACAGTTTTTTGTTACTTGTGCTATTTATGGCAGAGGGTTTGTCTTTTGAGCCTTGTCTAAAAAAAGCACTATGGAGGTGGCAAGAACCTTGGCCAGTATTCAAAAGCCTAAGGGTGACAGGTGCAAGCCATCTCTAGTGAAGCAGCGTGGCTTGTCGAGCATGTCATCCCAGGTGGACAGACACTGGATCCCCTTTGAATGACACCAGAAACTTAGCCAATTGTTGAAACTGATAATTTTTTTCTTTATACCATGGTATCATTCTTGGTGAAGGCAGGATGCTACTCAGTGTCAGGGTCATACTGGCCTGGGCTACGTGATCAGAGAGCTCTTCCATGTCTCTTTTCATGTAGTCCAGGGAGGTACGGCTCAGGTCATTCACACCAACATGAACAATGACAGAGACGTATTTGTACTTATTCTGGAGTGACCTGAGTGCTTGTGTTATGTGGCAGATCCTGGCACCTGACAGGCAGCTAACAGTAACCTTCTCCTTATTCAGCCTAGTGAGTGGGGCGTCAGTGTGCCTGACTATAGAGTCACCTATTACTAGTATGTTCAGCATGTTATTTTGCCTTAAAAGCTGTGTTTGCATGGCACACTGGTTTTGTGACGTATGTGTTTCATGGTTTGTGTTTGGGGGTGGAGGTTGCTTGGATGTTTGCTTTGGAGGTCTCTGTTGCTTTTGCAGATTTTTATTTAGAGCATCCAAGTATGTTTTAGTGTATTTATGTGTGTTTTTTGCCAGTGTTGGTTTAAAGGGTCTATGTGAGACTGGTGGTGTGATGCAAGTATTTCCCTTCTCCTCTTAACTTGTCTGATCCAGTCTTGGGTTGAGAGAGCTTAGCCTCCAGTTTAGCTGTATAATTGCATCTCTCACATGTATCTCTCACATGTATTAGTGTTTGGTTGTAGGAGAAGAGGGTTGTCTGTGTACATGAGGCGGTTGTAACATTGCCTCAAAATGCCCAGATTCACCAGTTGGACTGGAGAGTACACCTGAAACTGCCCTTTGGACATGCCTGGATAGGTACAGTGAACTGTTTTACTGAATGGCCGGTAAGGTCAAATAGAGAGCCTTGTCCTTCTGTACAGTATAGGGGGGTCTAGTGCTAGGGTTTATAAGTGCTTGCTATGAGTTTTGAGCAAGTGCTGGGCTGAGAAATAAATGGCTGGAGTGCTTAAGTTGAAAGTTTGTCTAGTTCCAAGGGAAAAATTGAAGAGGAGACTTTGTGGAGCCGAGAATAGTTATACCCTAGCTAACTGGTGCTGCCCGGCATGCAAAACTGGGCAAATGCATTTTTTATAGCAGGGAAATGAAAGAGATAGAAATTAGCCCAAAATGGCAAATAAACTACTGATTTCTGGGCTGAAACCACTCCTCCAGGGACAGATAGGCTGCTCAAAGCTCTCCTCTCTCAGAGGTGAACAGAGAAACTTCCTTCTATCCAACTAAGGTATGGGCAAATGCAGAGAGTTGTAACACAGCCCTGAATTCAGCACTAACCTGAAAACTGGACTATAGTAGCTTAGAAAGGCAGGGAACAAGTATTTTCTTTTTGGTTTTTTTTTTTCAGAAAATAAAGCAGATACAATCAAAAAAACACTTTGAATGCACTGAAAAGGATACTTATTGCTCTATATCTCAGGTCAGAGTTGTAGTCAATGCCCCTAGTAGTAAAGTAGGAAGAAACACAAATACAGTAAAAGCAGATGAATAAAGTGCATTTTTTTTAATATATAAAACAACAGAAAATGAACAAACTGATTTAAACAAGTTACCCAATTAACCAGAAAAAAGCTCAAAACTGAGCACTGTTCCAGCAGTCTTCAATCAGACAAGTTCTAACTGTACACTCCTGTCACTAGGGTGCAGGAGAAACTTCTCCAAAAAGATGGCCTAGATCAGTGCTCAAGTTATACAAACAAAGCTAGATTTAGCAGGCCTAAATCTGGTCTATGCTACAGCAACAAGGCACAGCAATTTCTGAAAGAAACAGTTCAAATAAGCAGGCACAATAAGCCTGTGACCAGAAATTCCCAGCTCAGAAGGGCAGAATCCAGCCTCTCATCCCGCAAGAGTGCAGACCACAAACCTTCTTAATGTAGAATAACTGGCCTTAAGCCCAAGTGCTTAAACCAGAACTAATACACTTTTAGAATAGCAGACACTGAGCCTTCAATCAGCAGATCCCAGCTTAGAAGGATGTAAGCTACCTGTCCTGCCACAACAGTGCAGACCACAAATATTCTTAATGTAAAACAACCAATATGAAGCCCAAATGCTTAAACCAAAAGACTTAGAATAACAGTTACAATTTAATCAGGCTACTACCAAGGGGGAAGGGGATCTATAATTTGATAGGACTTGAATGGGGGTCTTAAGTGCAGTAAACTGTACCTGGAGTAACTCCGTGGAGTTGTCCAGTCTAACTAAACATGAGGTGAATTTATCTCTAATGTAGACTGAAACAGCCTCCTTTGGTTTTCACATGTTCATTTTGCGGTCTAAAGGTGTGAAAGACATTGTAGCCTTGCAGGGGCAGGGTACTCTCTGAGGCCTTAAATCAGCTTTCGTTGACTGCAGAGGCATCTGCATCTTCTAGTGATAGAAGTGCTTCTGGAGAGTGCAGTTTTTGGTTTAAGCCCCTAACATTTAGTAGCATGCCCCTTATTTTGTTCTGCTTGGTTAATTTCACATTGGTGATGTTGTTTTTGTGACATTGCCTAAAAAGGCACTATGAGAGAGGCAAGAGCCTTTGCCAGCAACCAAAAGCCTATGGGTTCCAGGTGAAAGCCATCTCTGGCAAAGCAGTGATTGTTGCTCATGGCTTCCCAGGCAGACAGGAACTGGATCCCCTTGGAATGACACTAAAAACTAAGCCAGCTATTGGAACCAATAATTTTTTTTTGTTTATATTGTGGCATCATTCTAGATGAGGCTAGTATGCTGCTCAAGGCTATGGACATACCTACCTAGGACACATACTCAGAGAGCTTGATCATGTCTCTCTTTATATAGTCCAGTGAGGTACATCTCAGGTCATTCACACCAACATGAAATGTTTCTGGATGAAAGAAATAATACAGAAATGGAATTAAAAAAAAATGACAAAAATGATATCAGAACAAGAAAGGTTCCATTGATGGGCCACTTTGTCACTTGGTTCCATTGATGGGCCACTTTCTCACTTGGTTCCATTGATGGGCCACTTTCTCACTTGGTTCCACTGATGGGCCACTTTCTCCCTTCAGCTTCTCTAGGTACTTGCTTTCCATCATTGCTTCAAGATCATTTTTAGCAAATGTGACTGCTATTACATTAAAGGTATGCATATTAGTGCCTTGTTTTTTAATTACCCTAATCTGTCCCTCGTATTGTATCTGCAGTCTATCTACTTTTCAAAACTCTGTTGTGCTGATACAACTCATTCAGTACAGTGTCATTCCCTTCCCCTTTGTCCACAATATTAAAATCATATTCTAACTGACCTCTGCACTGAATCATTGTGGTGGTCTTACGTCTTAGATAGTATAACTGCTTAGAAAGTCGAAAGGTACTACAAAGACAATTAGACAATGTTTATTTAGGACAAAATAAATGCATTCTAGTCTATTTTCCTGGAATATTTGATTCCTGTCTTTGGTAACTCCAATACTTGTTATATAACTATGGGGCTTTTTCAGCTGTCTGTCCTTTGTGTGTGGGGCTTTTCCAACTGTCTAACCTTTGTAGAGTGGAAAATTAATAATTTCTTCATATCTTCAAAATGTTATACTTGTGAGTCATGGCAATGAACCTCAAAATAAAAATTCTGGCACAAAGAAATGGGGCTTTTGCAGTAAGCGAGATCAGTGTGGTTGCCTGGAGGTTTATTGCGACCATGACTAATAAATATTGTATTAAATTGTTTATAGGAGACTGTACACAGATAAGGGACTTTCTCTGTATACGAGTCTTTGAAAAAAATAGCATTCAAAGTCCCCTATGAAAGCACTGCAGTTCAGTTGTAGTTCTAATGAGAGACACTGCTATTGTATTGTGAATTCAAAGAGGTGCATAGTTAAGGCACGTTTTCAATTGTCAGAGCTTTCTTTTATGTACAATCGTAAAACATACTTTTATTGAAATTATACAATTTTATTTTATTTTATACATATGCAAATATTCTTTCTAGTCACTGCTTTGCAGTCATCTGTGGTGAAAAAAATGGTCTAAAGGATTTGATAAACCACATGAAGGAACATGATATAGGTTGTTATCCATTTGCGAATAATTTATTGTCTGAGTCTTTCTGCAGTCTTTGTCCAGAACCAGTGTTGTACAATCAAAGATACATTTTGTATCACCTTGTCTACAAAAATTTACTGACATTCTAATTTCCACAGGTCATATGTATGGGTAATGTGATTCTAATAAAATATGTATTGACTAATTTCTTCATGCCATTAAACCTTAGGAATCATGAAACTCAATGCTTCCAACATCCTGATATGGTCAGACACTACAGCCTTTTTTTCCATGTTGACATGCTTTATGAATTCAGTTCATTTTTTGATCCATTTACTGCTGTATTTTATGGGTTTAAACCCTGTTCACAGCTTAACTAATCAGCACCTTCATTACAGGCATCTACTCTAAATGGGCATGTAATTTAAAAAATGATGGTTGAATTTGTAATTTAATAGAAATACATAACTTTGCTACTCAGATTTATTTCATAGCATGTCAGTGCGAAGGAAAACTGTGACTAACTGCTGTCTATTTCTGTATGCCTACGTATATGAATATATATATATATATATATATATATATATATATATATATAGGCATATGTATATAAATATGTTTATGCATATGTATATGAATATGCATATGTATATAATATGTATATTTATTTAACATTTGTTTACCAGGAAATTCTGATGTGGAACGAGTCAATTTGCAGCAGAGGGACGGGGAGAAAAGCTCCAGACAAATGTCTTTGTAACATGGGAGGAAACTGGAGCACTCGGAGGAAACCCACACAAACGCAAGGTGGACATGCAGACTCCATACAGAAGGCACCCCAGCCGAGAATCTAAATGGAGAGCCTCTTGCTGTGAGGAGACAACGTTATCACAGCACCACTGCGTCGTCCAATATATATGAATATATATATATATATATATATATATATATATATATATAGGTATATGAATATGAATATGTAATATATATGAATATGATGGCAACATCAATCTGTAAATAATCAAGTCTCAAAGGCTGAAAAAAAGAAAAACTAAAACATCTTTTATGTAGTGGCAACCCATCCTGCATTCCTCACACCATCTGCTATTTTTAAATCAATTCACTTTTCGGAAACTGAACAGGCTTTTCAAACCTCAGCTCAAAACATCAAACAACAAAAAACAATCAAAAATAAAAAAGCTGTTTTTTTCTTATATATAGAAATTCTTAATTGCAACACAGCAAGGAAAGTGCAAATTCCCCTAGTCCTGCTGCCTTGTAATCTTTAACACAGAAAACTGGTAGTTTTAGAAAAGCTTGCTTTTATTATTATTATTTTAATATTATTATTATTATTCTCACTGGATCCCTCTTAGCCCATCTTCATGTGGTTCAAAAGCTACCTGTCTAATAGGTATCAGTCAGCAAAATGTCACTCCACCTGCTCTCCATACCTCCCAGTCACCACTGGTGTTCCACAAGGTTCTATCCTTGGTCCTGTCCTGTTTAACATTTTCACTAACACCTTCCACACATCCACACAACAGGTCACCCTAATACAATTCATAGATGATGCCTCTCTCATTTGCACATCTGACAACATGGTATACTTCCAAAGAATTACTCATGAATCTTTAACAGCCAATGAAACATGGCTTCATAACTCACAACTCATGGTCAAGACAAAAAAGCCCAAACTACTACTTTTTTCCCTAAATCCCTCTCTCATGAAAATACTAAATTTAAAGTCCTCTCTCGATAATACAACCATTTAAATCACTTCTCATGGCAAATTATTAGGGAAGAGAGAGGATAATTATCTTACATTTGATCCGCATATACAAAATTGCATACAAAAACTCATCAACAACTAGGGATGCTTTACAGAGTCAAAAACATTTTCACCAAAGTAAAGCCACACTTGGCATTACTTATCTCCTCCCCACACTTCTTTATGGTGCTCCCATCCTTGCTACCCCCAGGCATGACAAGCTACACTTGGCACTACTTATCTCCTCCTCACACTTCTTTATGGTGCTCCCATCCTTGCTCACCTACAGTCATGACAAGCTACACTTGGCACTGCTTATCTCCACCCCACACTTCTTTATGGTGCTCCCATCCTTACTAACCTCCAAACATGACAAGCTACACTTGGCACTATTTATCTCCTCCTCACACTTCTTTATGGTGCTCCCATCCTTGCTCACCTACAGTCATGACAAGCTACACTTGGCACTACTTATCTCCTCCCCACACTTCTTTATGGTGCTCCCATCCTTACTAACCTCCAAACATGACAAGCTACACTTGGTACTACTTATCTCCTCCCCACACTTCTTTATGGTGCTCCCATCCTTGCTAACCTCAAGGCATGACAAGCTACACTTGGCACTACTTATCTCCTCCCCACACTTCTTTATGATGCTCCCATCCTTCCTAACCTCCAGGCATGACAAGCTACACTTGGCACTACTTATCTCCTCCCCACACTTCTTTATGGCGTTCCCATCCTCACTAACCTACAAGCATGACAAGCTGCACTTGGCACTACTTATCTCCTCCCCACACTTCTTTATGGTGCTCCCATACTTGCTAACCTCCAGGCATGACAAGCTACACTTGGTACTACTTATCTCCTCCCCACACTTCTTTATGGTGCTCCCATCCTTGCAAACCTACAGGCATGACAAGCTACACTTGGCACTACTTATCTCCTCCCCACACTTCTTTATGGTGCTCCCATCCTTGCTAACATCCAGGCATGAACAGCTACACTTGGCACTACTTATCTCCTCCTCACACTTCCTTATGGTGCTCCAATCCCTGCTAATGTCACTACTTATCTTCTGCCCACACTTCTTTATGGTGCTTCAATCCTTGTAAACCACCAGACATGACAAGCTACACTTAGCACTACTTATCGCCTCCCCAAACTTCTTTATGGTGCTCCCATCCTTGCTAAGATCCAGGCATGACCAGCTACACTTGGCACTACTTTTCTCCTCCCACACTTCTTTAAGGTGCTCCCATCCTTGCTAACCTCCAGGCATGACAGGCTACACTTGGCACTACTTATCTCCTCCCCACACTTCTTTATGGTGCCCCATCCTTGCTAACCTCCAGGAATGACAAGTTCCACTTGGCACTACTTAACTCCTCCCCACACTTCTTTATGGTGCTCCCATCCTCACTAACCTCCAGGCATGACAAGCTACACTTGGCATTACTAATCTCCTACCCACACTTCTTTATGGTGCTCCCATTCTTGCTAACCTCCAGGCGTGAAAACCTATACTTGGCACTACTTATCTCCTCCCCACACTTCTTTATGGTGCTCCCATCCTTGCTAACGTCCAGGCATGACAAGCTACACTTGGCACTACCTATCTCCTCCCCACACTTCTTTATGGTGCCCCCATCCTTGCTAGCCTCCAGGCATGACAAGGTACACTTGGGACTACTTATCTCCTCCCTACACTTCTTTATGGTGCTCCCATCCTTGCTAATGTCCAGGCATGACAAGCTACACTTGGCACTACCTATCTCCTCCCCACACTTCTTTATGGTGCTCCCATCCTTGCTAACGTCCAGGCATGACAAGCTACACTTGGCACTAACTATCTCCTCCCCACACTTCTTTATGGTGCTCCCATCCTTGCTAACCTCCAGGCATGACAAGCTATACTTGGCACTAATTATCTCCTCCCCACACTTCCTTAGGGTGCTCCCATCCTTGCTAACCTCCAGGCATAACAAGCTACACTTTTCACTACTTATCGCCTCCCCACACTTCTTTATGGTGCTCCCATTCTTGCTAATCTCCAGGCATGAAAAGCTACACTTGTCACTACTTATCTCCTCCCCACACTTCTTTATGGTGCTCCCATCCTTGCTAACCTCCAGGCATGACAAGCTACACTTGTCACTACTTATCTCCTCCCCACATTTCTTTATGGTGCTACCATCCTTGCTAACCTCCAGGCATGACAAGCTACACCTGGCACTACTTGTCTCCTCCCCACACTTCTTTATGGTGCTTCTGTCCCTGCTAATCTCCAGGCATGACACGCTACACTTGTCACTACTTATCTCCTCCCCACAATTCTTTATGGTGCTCCCATCCTTGCTAACCTCCAGGCATGACAAGCTACACTTGGCACTACTTATCTCCTCCCCACACTTCTTTACGGTGCTCCCATCCTTGCTAACCTCCAGGCATGACAAGCTACACTTGGTACTACTTATCTCCTCCCCACACTTCTTTATGGTGCTCCCATCCTTGCAAACCTACAGGCATGACACCCTACACTTGGCACTACTTATCTCCTCCCCACACTTCTTTATGGTGCTCCTGTCCCTGCTAATCTCCAGGCATGACAAGCTACACTTGTACTACTTATCTCCTCCCCTCACTTCTTTATGGTACTCCCATCCTTGCTAACCTCCAGGCATGACAAGCTACACTTGGCACTACTTATCTCCTCCCCACATTTCTTTATGGTGCTACCATCCTTGCTAACCTCCAGGCATGACAAGCTACACCTGGCACTACTTGTCTCCTCCCCACACTTCTTTATGGTGCTTCTGTCCCTGCTAATCTCCAGGCATGACATGCTCCACTTGTCACTACTTATCTCCTCCCCACAATTCTTTATGGTGCTCCCATCCTTGCTAACCTCCAGGCATGACAAGCTACACTTGGCACTACTTATCTCCTCCCCACACTTCTTTACGGTGCTCCCATCCTTGCTAACCTCCAGGCATGACAAGCTACATTTGGTACTACTTATCTCCTCCCCGCACTTCTTTATAGTGCTCCCATCCTAGCAAACATACAGGCATGACAACCTACACTTGGCACTACTTATCTCCTCCCCACACTTCTTTATGGTGCTCCTGTCCCTGCTAATCTCCAGGCATGACAAGCTACACTTGTACTACTTATCTCCTCCCCTCACTTCTTTATGGTACTCCCATCCTTGCTAACCTCCAGGCATGACAAGCTACACTTGGCACTACTTATCTCCTCCCCACACTTCTTTAAAGTGCTCCCATCCTTGCAAACGTCCAGGCATGACAAGCTACACTTGCACTACTTATCTCCTCCCCACACTTCGTTATGGTGCTACCATCCTTGCTAACCTCCAGGCATGACAAGCTGCACTTGGTACTACTTATCTCCTCCGCATACTTCTTTATGATGCTCCCATCCTTGCAAACCTCCAAGCATGACAAGCTACACTTGTCACTACTTATCTCCTCCCCACAATTCTTTATGGTGCCCCCATCCTTGCTAACCTCCAGGCATGACAAGCTACACTTGGCACTACTTATCTCCTCCCCAAACTTCTTTACGGTGCTCCCATCCTTGCTAACCTCCAGGCATGACAAGCTACATTTGGTACTACTTATCTCCTTCCCGCACTTCTTTATGGTGCTCCCATCCTTGCAAACCTACAGGCATGACACCCTACACTTGGCACTACTTATCTCCTCCCCACACTTCTTTATGGTGCTCCTGTCCCTGCTAATCTCCAGGCATGACAAGCTACACTTGTACTACTTATCTCCTCCCCTCACTTCTTTACGGTGCTCCCATCCTTGCAAACGTCCAGGCATGACAAGCTACACTTGCACTACTTATCTCCTCCCCACACTTCATTATGGTACTACCATACTTGCTAACCTCCAGGCATGACAAACTGCACTTGGTACTACTTATCTCCTCCGCACACTTCTTTATGATGCTCCCATCCTTGCAAACCTCCAGGCATGACAAGCTACACTTGGCACTACTTATCTCCTCCCCACACTTCTTTATGGTGCTCCCATCCTTGCTAACGTCCAGGCATGACAAGCTACACTTGGCACTACCTATCTCCTCCCCACACTTCTTTATGGTGCTCCCATCCTTGCTAACGTCCAGGCATGACAAGCTACACTTGGCACTAACTATCTCCTCCCCACACTTCTTTATTGTGCTCCCATCCTTGCTAACCTCCAGGCATGACAAGCTACACTTGGCACTAATTATCTCCTCCCCACACTTCTTTATGGTACTCCTATCCTTGCTAACCTCCAGGCATACCAAGCTACACTTTTCACTACTTTTCTCCTCCCCACATTTCTTTATGGTGCTCCCATCCTTGCTAACCTCCAGGCATGACAAGCTACACTTGTCACTACTTATCTCCTCCCCACATTTCTTTATGGTGCTACCATCCTTGCTAACCTCCAGGCATGACAAGCTACACCTGGCACTACTTGTCTCCTCCCCACACTTCTTTATGGTGCTTCTGTCCCTGCTAATCTCCAGGCATGACACGCTACACTTGTCACTACTTATCTCCTCCCCACAGGTCTTTATGGTGCTCCCATCCTTGCTAACCTCCAGACATGACAAGCTACACTTGGCACTACTTATCTCCTCCCCACACTTCTTTACGGTGCTCCCATCCTTGCTAACCTCCAGGCATGACAAGCTACACTTGGTACTACTTATCTCCTCCCCACACTTCTTTATGGTGCTCCCATCCTTGCAAACCTACAGGCATGACACCCTACACTTGGCACTACTTATCTCCTCCCCACACTTCTTTATGGTGCTCCTGTCCCTGCTAATCTCCAGGCATGACAAGCTACACTTGTACTACTTATCTCCTCCCCTCACTTCTTTATGGTACTCCCATCCTTGCTAACCTCCAGGCATGACAAGCTACACTTGGCACTACTTATCTCCTCCCCACATTTCTTTATGGTGCTACCATCCTTGCTAACCTCCAGGCATGACAAGCTACACCTGGCACTACTTGTCTCCTCCCCACACTTCTTTATGGTGCTTCTGTCCCTGCTAATCTCCAGGCATGACATGCTACACTTGTCACTACTTATCTCCATCCCACAATTCTTTATGATGCTCCCATCCTTGCTAACCTCCAGGCATGACAAGCTACACTTGGCACTACTTATCTCCTCCCCACACTTCTTTACGGTGCTCCCATCCTTGCTAACCTCCAGGCATGACAAGCTACATTTGGTACTACTTATCTCCTCCCTGCACTTCTTTATGGTGCTCCCATCCTTGCAAACCTACAGGCATGACAACCTACACTTGGCACTACTTATCTCCTCCCCACACTTCTTTATGGTGCTCCTGTCCCTGCTAATCTCCAGGCATGACAAGCTACACTTGTACTACTTATCTCCTCCCCTCACTTCTTTATGGTACTCCCATCCTTGCTAACCTCCAGGCATGACAAGCTACACTTGGCACTACTTATCTCCTCCCCACACTTCTTTAAAGTGCTCCCATCCTTGCAAACGTCCAGGCATGACAAGCTACACTTGCACTACTTATCTCCTCCCCACACTTCGTTATGGTGCTACCATCCTTGCTAACCTCCAGGCATGACAAGCTGCACTTTGTACTACTTATCTCCTCCGCATACTTCTTTATGATGCTCCCATCATTGCAAACCTCCAGGCATGACAAGCTACACTTGTCACTACTTATCTCCTCCCCACAATTCGTTATGGTGCTCCCATCCTTGCTAACCTCCAGGCATGACAAGCTACACTTGGCACTACTTATCTCCTCCCCACACTTCTTTACGGTGCTCCCATCCTTGCTAACCTCCAGGCATGACAAGCTACATTTGGTACTACTTATCTCCTCCCCGCACTTCTTTATGGTGCTCCCATCCTTGCAAACCTACAGGCATGACACCCTACACTTGGCACTACTTATCTCCTCCCCACACTTCTTTATGGTGCTCCTGTCCCTGCTAATCTCCAGGCATGACAAGCTACACTTGTACTACTTATCTCCTCCCCTCACTTCTTTACGGTGCTCCCATCCTTGCAAACGTCCAGGCATGACAAGCTACACTTGCACTACTTATCTCCTCCCCACACTTCGTTATGGTGCTACCATACTTGCTAACCTCCAGGCATGACAAACTGCACTTGGTACTACTTATCTCCTCCGCACACTTCTTTATGATGCTCCCATCCTTGCAAACCTCCAGGCATGACAAGCTACACTTGGCACTACTTATCTCCTCCCGACACTTATTTATGGTGCTCCCATCCTTGCAAATGTCCACACATGACAAGCTACGATCGCCACCACATATCTCTCCCCACACTTCTTTATGGTGCTCCCATCCTTGCTAACCTCCAGGCATGACAATCTACACTTGGCACTACTTATCTCCTCCCTACACTTCTTTATGGTGCTCCCATCCTTGCTAACCTCCAGGCGTGACAAGCTATACTTGGCACTAATTATCTCCTCCCCACACTTCTTTATAGTGCTCCCATCCTTGCTAACGTCCAGGCATGACAAGCTACACTTGTACTACTTATCTCCTCCCCACACTTCTTTATGGTGCTGCCATCCTTGCTAGCCTCCAGGCATGACAAGCTACACTTGGCACTACTTATCTCCTCCCCACACTTCTTTACGGTGCTCCCATCCTTGCTAACCTCCAGGCATGACAAGCTGCACTTGGTACTACTTATCTCCTCCGCACACTTCTTTATGATGCTCCCATCCTTGCAAACCTCCAGGCATGACAAGCTACACTTGGCACTACTTATCTCCTCCCCACACTTTTTTATGGTGCTCCCATGCTTGCTAATGTCCAGGCATGACAAGCTACGCTCGCCACCACTTATCTCCTCCCCACACTTCTTTATGGTTCTCCCATCCTCATTAACCTCCAAGCATGACAAGCTACACTTGGCAGTACTTATCTCCTCCTCACACTTCTTTACGGTGCTCCCATCCTTGCTAACCTCCAGGCATGACAAGCTACACTTGGCACTACTTGTCTCCTCCCCACACTTCTTTATGGTGCTCCCATCCTTGCAAACCTACATGCATGACAACCTACACTTGGCACTACTTATCTCCTCCCCACACTTCTTTGTGGTGCTCCCATCCTTGCTATCCTTACCTCCAGGCGTGACACACTACACTTGGCAGTACTTATCTCCTCCCCACACTTCATTATGGTGCCCCCATCCTTGCTAACATCCAGGCATGACAAGCTACACTTGGCACTACTTATCTCCTCCCCACACTTCTTTATGGTGCTCCCA
Source organism: Protopterus annectens (assembly GCF_019279795.1). Classification (NCBI taxonomy): domain Eukaryota; kingdom Metazoa; phylum Chordata; order Ceratodontiformes; family Protopteridae; genus Protopterus; species Protopterus annectens. The sequence continues at coordinate 1,474,066,028 of NC_056745.1, read as the reverse complement.
TCCTCACTAACCTCCAGGCTTCTGAAAAATTAAAACTTGAATGATGCTATATAAAGTTGCTAAATTTGCAGCTCATACCCATTTCAGAACCTACAATTGCATAGCACTGAAAATCCTAAATTGATTAGAACTGCCACATCATCTAACATATACACACCTTCTTACCACCTATATCATTACCCAGAATCCTTCTGCCTATCCAGCATCATCATCATCATCATCTTCTTTCGGCTGTTCCCGTTAGGGGTCGCCACAGTGGATCATCCGTTTCCATTTCTTCCTGTCCTCTGCATCATGCTCTTTCATACCAACCACCTGCATGTCCTCTCTCACCACATCCATAAACCTCATCTTAGGCCTTCCTCTTTTCCTCTTACCCGGTAGCTCCATCCTTAGCATCCTTTTTCCAATATACCCAGCATCCCTCCTCAGCACATGTCCAAACCAACACAATCTCGCCTCTCTTGCTTTGTCTTCAAACTGTCCAACCTGAGCTGACCCTCTAATATACCGATTCCTAATCCTGTCCATCCTAGTCACACCCAGTGCAAATCTTAACATCTTTAACTCTGCCACATCCAGCTTTGACTCCTGCCTTTTTGACAATGCTACCGTCTCCAACCCATATAACATAGCTGGTCTCACTACCCTCTTGTAGACCTTCCCTTTCACTCTTATTGGTACCCGTCTGTCACAAATCACTCCTGACATTCTTCTCCACCCTGCCTGTACTTTCTTCTTCACCTCTCTTCCACACTCACCATTACTCTGAACTGTTGATCCCAAGTACTTAAACTCTTCCACCTTTACCAACTCTACTCCCTGCATCCTCACCATTCCGCTACCCTCCATTTCATTTACACACATAAATTCTGTTTTAGCCCTGCTGACCTTCATTCCTCTCCTCTCTAAAGCATATCTCCACCTCTCCAGGGTCTCCTCAACCTCGTCCCTACTTTCACTACATATCACAATGTCATCTGCAAACATCATAGTCCATGGGGCCTCCTGTCTAATCTCATCTGTGAACCATCTGCCTATCCAGCACTAAAAATAAAAAATTCTACACAACTATGTTTCCAGTCGGTCAATGTGATCCAGTGACCCCAAACTCCCATCTTTCTGCAAACCTGACAAATACGCTGGGCATTTTCTGTACTCATACATGGTTGCTAAGACCTAGAACTGCTAACCTGTATCCATCAGGTCTAGACCCTCCTTCCCATCTTTCAAAACCACTCTGAAATACTTCCTAGCTAAAATCTGGCTCTGTTCCTGCTCAAAACCAGGATAAACTACATCCCTAAATGTGAACAAGAACCTTTTCTTTCCTTATACCTCCTTACTATCCCTTCTTCACTTACTTCCTTACTGCTATCAAATTCTGTTCCCTGACTTTCTCTCTAAATATACCATAAGCCTGTTTTTCCCTCACTTCATATTGCAATTCCTGTTTGTATTAGACAAACTTACCATTAATTTCTCTACAGATGGTCTAAAATTTCTCTAAATATTAAATAATTGTCATATAACTTGTATCATAGGTTCATAGGTTCATAGGTGTTTACTAGGATAAAGACCACAAGAACCTTGTTAAGCCTAGCCATGCATCCCAAATCTCTGACAAGTTCTGATACCCTTGATAAGTATAAGCAGCTGGTTGGGAGAGGAACCATTTACAGGCTGCCTGTGTCCATTAGAGATGTAGGTGCCAAATCAGGGATGAATTTCCTGTCAAATCTTAACCAATGTTTTTTTATGTTATGGTTAATTTGTTATAATTGTTTAAACTGCAGATGTTTTTACTTTAATTTTGAAGATTGTAAAATTATTGTTTTTAAAATGTTTTGTAGTAAATTGGAGCTTTTCTCCTCAGGCCTCTGCTGAATATGGGTTCTACCCAGTTGAAGTTTCCCGGTAACAAATGTGAGTAAATAAATAAATTAACCAGCTTTTCACTTCTTCAACAAAAGAAAACTTTGATTAAAGATTAATTCAGTAAGTGGGTAAACAGACTGATCCAAACATTTTATACAGCAACTTGGATGAAAAGGTGGCATTAAATTCATTTAAAGCTTATATAACGTCAGCAGTACATTCAGATATGTAAGAATGCCAACAATATTATAAGTAAACTTGCCAGCCACATTTACTTGCATTGACTACAGTACATTTCCTACCCGTTGGTTGTATTTTGGACAGAAACCGAAGTACCTTTAATAGGTAAGACAAAGAAGTAAGTAACCTAGACTACTATGCAAGCTATAACATGAACATCTCCTGACAAGAACAGAAAACAGAACATGATCAATCTGGTTTGAGCTGGGTATAAAATAAACACTGTATTACAGCTAAATCCTTTGCCTATTACAGATGCACAGCCTAGTGGAATATGCACATGTCTAAACTGTTATTCAGCTTGATCTGAGCTGAATAAAATAAGGGGTTTGGGTGTCAAGGCTTTCAAAGCTTTCCTGTTGCTGAAGCCGACTCCTTTGGGCTTTTATTGATTGATTGTCATCTAATGATTTCCATGGCTGTGCAGATAAGTTCCCTTCAGGGAAAAAAAAAATTCCACACTTACTTTTTATGACAGAAACTAAACATCTTATGTTGTCAGTCTTCATGCAATCGTTGACAGTGGGGGTTCGGTTCTGAACCTCAGAACAGAGACAGCTGTTTACTTCAGCTTGTGCTCCGAGCCAGGCTCTATCCATAATGCTCCTCAAACAGATTACCTTATGTCTCATTTGCTACTTTGCAGACCAGATGCATTTGTTTCCTTCTCTCAAGCCTTGGCATATTTTTGGTGAGTATTGTCAAATTTACAGATGTCCTTCTTTGCAAACGTATATATTTCTTCCTTAAAACTCTTTGCATTTCTATCTGCTCCTCCCTTTCTTATCAAAGCTATTTTTCCTCTTTTTCTTCACTTCTACCATTTGTAGACTGTCCAGTACCATCATTGGTTCTTTTTCCCCTCTTTTGTTTACCTTTTATAAGGTAGTCTTGTATCCCATCGTTGGTAGTTTCTACATATCCAAAAAAAAAAAAGACTTTCTGATTCTATTTTTTCTCACTCTACTCTGTTGCATGATTGGGTGACAGTTTCTTCCCTTTATTATGGCTGAACAACAGGAAAACCTTCTCCTACTAAACCCTCTAAAGGCACCTCTGGTGTAAAAAATGTGAGGACAAAATACCTAACTCAGAGGGGCATACTCTGTGCGTTTACTGTCTTGGTAAAATACATTTACAAGAAAACTGTGGCATTTGTAATGGGTTTTCAACCTGAACTTTAACAGAAAGGAAAAATAAACTAATTCTGAAGGCACTTCTTAAATCTGGATTTGATGAGGCCATTTGTGAGTCCAGAACTGAAGCTACCACTTACTCATCATCTTCATCACCTGCTTCAAAGAAAAGTCTTTCCTCAGGTCCAAGGTCCTCGGAAACATGAAGGAAAAAGCTAAGTCTACCTCGGTACTGAAGAGTTCATCGGCACCAGAGAATTTAACTGGAACTAATTCCAAATTGGCTTCGGAGCTGACAGCTTCTTCTTTGGCATCTAAAGATGCATCAATAGCAAAACAATTAGGGCTGCCTCCACTCCCAAGAACATCCTATCCTCCATCTATAGACCCTTTTAAAGACACTCCCTTTGTGAAGTGAGACCTCCTAAATCTCCTTTCACTGCATCTGGTCAATCTAGCAAGAGTCTCTCAGAGACAGATATAATGAGACTTGTGGATCAGCTGCTGGTGGCAAGGGGATTGTCCTCGGTTCCGAGCCACACCGGCATTGAAACCATTCATCCTGTGAGACCCTCATATCCTCCTCCTCCAACTCTTGCTGAGCCTTTGGAGCCCTCAAGCCCAACTCTCCTGGCTCTAACTGTCTTGGTTCTGGTAGCATCTTTGTCTCCACTTCCGAGAACTGCCTTGAGTTCCTCCAAGCTTTGGGCGCTGGAGACCTCCTGGGGTCGATACTCTCTGGTTGGGTCCAAGATGCATGGTACCTTTTTGGCTCCTTCTGAGCCATCCATGTTCCTCAGTGCCTTGGCCTTTGTCGCATCAACCCAGGCTTCTGCTCTGGGGGCTGCCTCCTCAGAGCAGGGTGTGACCCCTGGTTCCGAGGAAGTCTATTTCGGTTCTGGGCTCCCATCCCTCTATGGGGGGGGGGGGGAACCAGCCTTCTGGATTATGGAGAAGGCATTGTCTATTGGAGACTCACAGTCCTTGCCATCTCTGTTGGGACAGATTTCTGTATCTCCTTGACCTGAGCTACCATTAGTCTCATCCCCAGGAAAGAGGGCACAAAAGTCTCAGGTAACACCTATCTTAGTAGTCTTCTCTTTGGATATTTCCTCGGATCATCCCCCCGAGGACGTCCCTATAAAAAGAAAGTGCAAGAGGAAGGACCTAGACTCTCTGGAAGAGTCTTTCACTGAAGATACTGATTCTGATGAAGAGGAAGGTTCCCCCAGGTCACCTCCTCATGATAGTTCCTTTGTGGACATCCAGGAACTCCTAAAACAGAGGGGTGGCTGGTCTTCCTCCCAACCTTCCTTGGAGGAATCGGTATACCTGGAGGCTTTTCATGCCCAACCCACTACTTTGTGGATCTCTATGCCTGCTGATGATTTCATTAAACTGATCACTCAGTGGATGATGCCATAGAGCCAGTCCTTAAGAGACCTGATTGAGTATTATCAGCCCCTAAGGAGGAACTGCATTGGGCCAAAGAAATGTCTGTTGACATCATGGTGGTAGCGTCGGCCACTAGAAAGGAACTTGCTGAGGCAAGTCCTACTAACCATACTCCTAACAAGGAGTCTAAGACTTTGGATAGATTTGGGAAGTGTGTTTATGCTTCATTGACCTTCGCTCTAAGGTCCTTGAATTATATGGTGCTCTTTACAAGACTACAGAGGGATCTGATCAAGGAGCTCTCACATACCTTCGAAGGAGCAGTAGCTGAAGTAGTACAAGATAAAGTTACTTCTCAGCTTGCAACTTTAGAAATAATTTGTAACCCATCTATGAGGCTCATTGCCCATGCAGCTGAATGGGTGACTAGGGCAGCGGGTTCAGGCATAGCCATCAGAAGGCCTTCCTGGATGTGCTTGTGTGACTTAGTGGAGCCATTTAAAGCATCATTCGTCAACGCACCATTTGATGGATCTTTTTTGTTCCCAAGGTAAAAGGTATGCTAGCCAGAAGTGAAACGGATGGTAAGGCCCTTTCTGCCATTGGCATATGTTTCTCCACTCCTCAGAGACTGTACTGTATCTGAGACTAATATTAATCAGACTCTGCAGTTACCAGTCTTTTCCCAAATTTCTCAAACAAGGGAGAATATGCTCTCCATTTACTTGATGTGCACAGACAACTACATTTTTATCTTCACGGGACTAAAGTATTTAGAAAATCAAACCCACTTTTTGTGGTATTTTCTTCTATCCATTTAGGTAATCCAGTTTCTAAGGTTACTTTGACCAAGAGACTGCATCACCTTCATTTATCATTCTAAAGGACTGTAGCTCCCAAAACAGTTCAAGCCCATTCTACAAGAGCAGTAGCTACGTCTACAGTCTTTCATGCTAGAGCTTCTTCAGACAACATTTGGGCAGCAGCCCCTTGGTCTTCTCATCATACCTTTATCACTCATTACAAATTGGATCAGGTCTCAAGGAAATGAGCATCCTTTGGGTCTGTGGTGCTTAGGAATATTCTTCCGTGAGACCTCCCGAGGCTAAAGTAGCTGGGGACTCTGTCCCACTGTCAAGGATTGTTTGAAGATTGACAACATCAGATAAAGGAGTTATGTCTTACCATAATGCTCCATCTGTGTTGTCGAGCTTCACAAATTGATGACGTCCCCACCCTCTGTTCCCCAATCCTGAGACTCTTAGTAGACTGAATTTAGCCCTTGGCTAGTTTCCCTTTAAGGACTCATATTTGGCCTCAGTTAATCTAACTGTCATGTATTCATGACCTTTCATCTCTGACTGCCATTCCTTGGTAAACTCGATCTGAGGTAATCTCTATGAGGAGCATTATGGGTAGAGCCTGGCTTGAGAGTTTGGAGAGTGCGAACTGAAGTAAATGGCCATCTCAGTTCCGAAGTTCGGAACTGAACCCACTGTCAAGGATTGGTGAAGATTGACAACACAAATGGAACATTATGGTAAGACATAACTTCTTTTTTTCTGTAAAAATGTCATTTTTAAGTAGGAAAAACTGTTTTGATTGACTGTCACATGATGTTTATTAACTTTTAAATATGAGCATTACTGTTTACATTTGTAGAAAAAAGTTGTTAAACTACTTTAACACTACTTATTTTGAGTTAAAAAAATGTGTTATTTTACTTTTGGGGTTGGGGTAAGTTTTTAAAGTGCTTTTCACTATTTCTTTGGAAAAAGTTGCTTTTCTAGTACTTACCTGTTTTATCGACTACTGCTGCCAGGCTTTCCTGGGAATCAGGCATCTTGTTCACCATTCGGCTGCCTCAGTGGCATGCTGTGTTATATGCCAAAGTAACCAGTACTGACCAGGTTCACCTTTGGATGACCAAAGACTGAACTTTAGAAATTCAGTCACCTGAGATTCAACCCAACAAAGATCAAGTTCCTCCATAGGAAATTACTGTTGGCAAGTGCTACCAGCAGTGATGCCTTTTTTGGGGAATTTCCCCCTTTTTCAACTTGGTGCAATGCTGGTGTTGGTATACATAAGTACAGGGGTCTAGGGGCTTGCTCCCCAAATCAATGAATGCAGAGGGGCTTGACCCATGTAAAAAAAATTAAAAAGTGCTTTTCTGCCATTTTTTGTCAAATGCAGTTCGGTGATTATGATCCTCAACATATTCAGTGTTGCTTCCATAGTGGAAGCTACTGGCAGCTTTCAGAAGCTCAGACTCCCCTCTTTCCATGACAGCTGATTGGCTGAGCATATTCTGAGTGGGAAACCTTCAGCAGTCACAGGAAGTGAGTGTTCAGTCTTTTTCTGCCATTCAAAGAAGAAAGTTCTCTGATTTTTCATGGGATCCAGTGCTGATTTTTCTAGCTTACTGCGCTGGGACTGTTCCACTACCTCTTTCAGGTATCTGAGAACCAAACTCTTCAGGTGGAGGAGTAGTCTGAGGTAAGAGACCCCTTGCCAGCGATAATATTCTACTCCAGATATTTTATTAAGTAATGACGTTCACAACAAAAAGCAACAGAAGCTTCATCATATAGCTGGTAATGAGATTGTAGCTGTTCATAAGGCTGATGTAATTAATGAGATTGTAGCTGTTTATAAGGCTGATGTAATTAATGAGATTGTAGATGTTCATAAGGCTGATGTAATTAATGAGATTGTAACTGTTTATAAGGCTGATGTAATTTCTTCGGCTAAGAGTTTTCTGCACACACCTGGCTTTAGTGCTAGTTTGACTAGAGTCATTTCTATTTGTTCAGAGAATGATGAGGATTTGATGAGACCAGTTGTGATTTTCTAGTTGGCACTGAGTCCAGTCAGTCTAACCGGAGCTAGTACAATCAAGTGTTCATTCTTCCTCAAGTGTTTGCTAGATTTCGGGATGTTTTTGCTTTGGAGCAGTCGGGAACTACCACAGAACTAGGCAGGGTATATGACCTTACAGAGGACGAGATGCCCACTTCTGTGACTATCCCCCTTCTCTTACTCACCTCGGAAGATGTTTATAAAGTTGTCTGCAGAACACCAGTATCTATTCTAGCAGAGCCTAAAAAGGCTTAGAGAAAATGTCGGGCCTTCTCAAATATGACAGGTTTTCTCATTATACTGCAGACCCAGCTGTGGCCTTCCAAGCTGCCTGCTCAGATACAAAGTCTTTGGCTTTGTCTAATCCAAGACTAGCTGATAAAGATAAAAAAATGGCAAAATGATGTCTCCTTCTAGTAATCGAAAAAAAGAAAAATCTGTGGCATCTCTCAAAGTCTCAGAAAGCCCAGTATGCAACCTATACTGGGTCAAAACAAACCAAGAAGAAACTTCACAGTGTGGAAGGTGTGACGTTCACTCCTTGAGATATGTTATGCATCTAGTTCACTAATAAATATCGAACTTTAAAATATGTACTACAAAATAATAAAACAGTAGGTAGTCCACATTTGAGTTAAAAATGGAATATCTTTTACTGAAGCACACAAACAAGTGATCCTGGGTGAGTATAATGAAAAGCATTAGAGATATTCATTATTTATATATAAAAACAGGTTATTTTGAACAAGAGAGTGTATACAGAAGTTGATTAGGTTAATAGTAATAAAAACATTAAACTCATTCCTTTAACCAAGTCCCCCTTCCACCTTAACACCAAGACACACACGCACACACACACACACACACACACACACACACACACACACACACACACACACACACACACACACACACACGCACACACACGCACACACACACACACACACACACACACACACACACACACACACACACACACACATACACACACACACACACACACACACACACACACACACACACACACACACACACACACACACACACACACACACACACACACACACACACACACACACACACACACACACACACACACACACACACACACACACACACACACACACACACACACACACACACACACACACACACACACACACACACACACACACACACACACACACACACACACACACACACACACACACACACACACACACACACTCACACACACACACACACACACACACACACACACACACACACACACACACACACACACACACACACACACACACACACACACCCCTACCTTGAAAGCAGAGCAGCACACACAGACCTAGAGCAATTCCAACCTTGAAATCAAAGCAGTGTAATTCCATCTTGGCAACACACCCTCCTACTACCTTGAAAGCAGCAAAGCAGAGCAATTCTGTCTTGGCAGGCCCCCCACCCCCTTACTTGAAAATAAGGAAAAACACACGCACCTTGAAAATGGTTCCATCTTGCAGCAAACTGTTTTAAAATTGCATAGACGGAACAAGACAAAAAAGCACGTATGGAAGAGGAACAAGATGACAATGCACATACAGAAGAACAGGACATGATGCTATGGGACTGTTCAAAACAGTCCCAACCGGGGTAGACCGTCCTTTGCTCACCCCCCTCCCCCTATGATTCTGGCACCACATAATGAGAAAAGTAATTTAATTAAATAAACAAACAGAAATTGCACCCTTTATAAGGCCAGCCTGCACAGCGTCGTAGAGTGTTGCCTAGTTCACCTATGCCTAAGGCCGGCCATGGGGATTGTACTGGTAGTCTTCCTCGGGACTCCGATAGTATTGTCCTCCTCTGGAGCACTAATGTTGATCCTGGTAATGATATCGGTACTGGTCCTGTTGTTGGTGTTGTGGCTGATGTCTGCACTGATGGTACTGTCTCTCTTGGTGGTGGGGGTCTTGGTGTTCCAGATGCTGCTCTTGGTAGCCATACTGTCTTTGGTCTCGTTTGTCCTGTTGATTCTGGATCTGGTGTTGGTTCTGGTTCAGGTGTTCCTCCACTATATCTTTCTGATGGTTCTGGTCCATTCAGTGATTCTGGTCTGGCTGTGATCTAGTTAACCCTGTTCCTCGTTGGACCTCCGAGGTGTGCTGGTAGCCAAGGATATCTGTGAAGATGGTTGTGGTGCTAGAACTTGTACCATCTGTTTTATGTCTCTGTCCAGTTCTTTGTGTTGAATTCCCTCTTGAAAAACCTGCCGGGGTTGCTGGTGGTATTTTTTGTAGCCTCTGGTGAATCTCCTTTTAACATGTCTATAGTTGTAGTACTTATTCTTGTTTTCTGTCTTATTAAGTCTTTCATAGTCATCCTTATCATCCTGATCCCTTTTCATCTTCTTCAGTTTATGTTCTTTAATGGATTGTTCAAAGCTTTTTACTCTGTGCTTCAGAGAATCCAACCTCGTATCAAGCTCACCGTGGTTCTCATTTAATATATCCATCTCCAGATCTAAGATTACAGCTTTAGTTGCCTCCTGTTTAGCCTGGTTATATTTAAGGAGCAGTCATATGAGGTTGTATCTAGCATTAGTTAAGGTATCAAACCATTCATCCATCAGGGTTTCTTCCATAAGATTTCACACAGGCTTCTTGTTAAGGCACAGCCCCCTAGGCAGGCTATTTTATGTAAACTTTGTTATAAGTAAATTTGCTTTAATTTGTACTTTATTAAATGAGTCAAAAGTTTTCCTACCTGGGTTTTGAACTTCCTCACCATTACTGTTCCCAGATTAATCCTTCATCATCCTTCTCCTCCCAGGCAGGTGCTGCCAGCAAGTCCAGCAGACTGCCATATTCCATGTTGAAGTCCCAATAGTGGAAAACACACACACACTGCAATCCAATGTGACCAGTGAATGGATAAAACACTACAAAAACCTCACAGTGTAGAACTGCAAAAAGAAAAATCGGTGGTATTCCTCGAAGTCTCAGAAAACCCTGTATGCAACCTATACTGGGTGAAAAACAAAACTTTGCAGTATGGGGGGTGTGAAGTTCACTCCTTGAAATATGTTATGCACCTAGTTCAGTAATAAAAATCAAACTTTAAAATATGTACTACAAAATAATAAAATGGTAGTCCACAGTTGAGTTAAAAATGGAATATCCTTTATTGAAACACACAAACAAGAGATCATAGCTGAGTATAATGAAACGCATTAAAGATATTCATTATTTATATATAAAATTGGGTTATTTGGTGCAAGGGAGTGGTTACAGAGGTTGGTTAAGTTAATAGCAATAAAAGCATTAAACTCATTCCTTTAACCAAGTCCCTCTACCCCCTTAACACCATAGTGTAAATTAAGACTGTGCTACCTAAGAACTGAAACTAAAAATCTAGAGACAAATTAAAATATACAGTATAAGAACAGCTTATTAAGGCTAACCTACTAATCTAAACTTCTTAATTAAGAAACCAACTCACTAATAAAATGATTAACTAATTAAGTAACAAAAATATTTACCACTAGACATCTTTCAGCATAAATATTAATAACTTATAAACTGAAACATTTTCAGCAAAGATCACTTTCATACCAAATACTTCATCAGGTTTGTGTGTAAAAAAATATCATAATATTAATGAACATGTGCATAAATCTACACGTGAACACCTAAGTAGGCTGAAAACCATGGATATAATTACTAAGATGGAAATACAGTGAAAAATGATTGAAATAAAGCATTAAGGCCCTGAGATCTAAGTGCGGCATCTAACTGAGTAAAAGTATCAGAAAACAGCACCAATGTCAGTTATTTTCATTGTCAAATATCTACAATGTTTGATAGCTGTTTTCAACAATATTAGCACGTATAATATTAGCATGTAATGTCAGCATTAATCAGTCCCATATCAGACTTTTAATAGTCTTTTAAACAGTGGAGCAGCTTTCTGAGCTCTAGTATGCTTTTTATGGAGCAATAATAAGCCCTGGTTTTCTAAAGAGTTCAGTTTCAGCTGCCACATTAGATCACATTTTTCTAAAAGGTTAGAGATGTCTCCTTTCAGTTCCAAAAGGTCCACATGATCACTAATTTGAAATTTAAAGCCAGTGTGTCTTTTGTGAAGCTGCAGGTGCCGAGCCAGTGCATTGTTCTTGCATTTAGCTCTTATTTAAGAAAGACAGCCAGAAATCCTTCTTTTAAGTCTGTTGAGCATTGTCCCCATATAAAATGCTTCACGGTCATTGCAGCTTGCCCTGTAAACCACCTGCATTGAGTTACAGTCACCTCCTGTGTTGGTTTTAATCAGTTTCTTTAAATAAGGGCAGAAAAATATGTCTCCCTTCTGTATGTGCTGACAAAAACACAGTTGGCTCCACACTTACTGGTGGATGTATCCAATGGTCTGGGCCTATGTTCAACCCAACTCCTGATGTTTCTGGCTGTCCTATACACAAAGGAAGGAGCTTCTCCAAGGATGTCCATTAGACACAAGCTTTCAGTAATTATGGCCCAATTCCCTCTCTAATAATATTGATGCTGTGATAGTCAGCAGTAAAAGTCAAGATACAACTGTCTTTAGATTTGTTGTCCATAGATTTCTTTAAAACCCTCCTATAAGGACAGTTAATTTATTATTGTTATGTTTTTCAGCCTACTTAGATATTCACCTGTACATTTATACACATGTTCATTAATGTCATATCTATTTTACACACAAACCTGATGAAGTATTTATTTGGTATGAAAGCGATCTCTGTTAAAAGTGTTTCAGTTTATAAGTTACTAATATTTATTCTGATAGATGTCTAGTGGTAGATCTTTTTGTTGGTTAATTAGTTAGTCATTTTGTTAGTGAGTTGGTTTCTTAATTAATAAAGTTTGGATTAGTAGTTTAGCCTTCATAAGCTGTTTTTAGATTATATATTTAAATTTGTCGCTAGCTTTTTTAGTTTCAGTTCTAAGGTAGGACAGCCTCAGTTTACACTATGGTATTAAGGAGAAGGAGGACTTTGTGAAAGGAGTGAGTTTAATTCTTTATTGCCCTTAACCAAACCACCCTCTGTAACCACTCCCTTGCTCCAAATAACCTAATGGTGTATATAAATAATAATTGTCTTTAATGTTTTTCATTATACTCAGCTAGAATCACTTGTTTGTGTGTTTCAATAAAGGATTTTCCATTTTTAACTCAACTGTGGACTGCCTACTATTCTTTTATTTTGTAGTATGTATTTTACACTTTGATTTTTATTAGTGAACTGGGTGCATAACATATTTCATGGAGTGAACTTCACACCCTCCACACTGCAAAGTTTCTCTAGTAATCTGACATTTCGAATCTTACATTATCAAGGCTACACGTGGAAATTTATTTTACAGTGTGAGCACAATTTGTATTATTTCACTTTATCCCTGCCTGCAGAAAGTCTTATATGAATTAAATTATTTATAATTTGAATCAGGTTCTGAAAAATGCTTTGAGAGGTGTGCTTGAATTTGCACAAGCGGTCTTGAGAAATACTGTTTTATCTGTTGCATTAAGATGGTATGCTTGGTTATATAATCAGAATTTCTCTGATGATCTGAAAGCTGAAATGCTGAATGTATCTTTAAGTGCTGAATTGATGTCTGGGCCTTCTGTTACACCGATTCTTAAGCAGTGGGATGATAGAGGCAAATTAATGCATGAGGTCTCTAGGATGTTTCTTGCATCCAAGTTCTGCCCAGACATGACATCTTCCTTCATGGAGCAGAACAAATAAAAATCCCAGCCAAACAAAAATCAGGGACCCAAAAAGAAATGGCAGGAATATAATGCTTTGAAACAAAACAAGAGGAGTTCCTTTCCAATAAAGGATCAACCCCTGCAAAGCAATGACAATTCTCAGTCACAGAGCACCCCTACATCCCTCCCACCCTTCTGTCTCTTCCTCCATCCCCCAGGCTCTTTCTCAACCCTGCAACCTGACCAAAAAAAGTCTCAGACAAATGGGTGCTGCAAATAATTCAGAAAGGACACAGTTGGCGGTGGGTAGAAAATATTCCCCCTTTCAGAGTAATTCACCAGAACAGACAGAGCTGTTTGTTCCAGTACTGTATCACATGGTAGAAGCAGGGGTCATAGAATCAGTGCCTGGGATGCACAAATGCAGTTTTTTTTTCTCCAGAATCTTTTTGATATCAAAAACGAGCAGTCTTGGAAACCCATCCTAGATTTATCCCTTTTAAACACCTTTGTAGAAGTTGTAAAATTTAAAATGCTCACCTTACAACTAGTTCTAGGATTGCTTCCAGACTAGTGCCTCATGGTGACTCTAGATCTCAAAGATGCTTTTATCATCATATTCCTATTTATCCAAATTCCTGGAAATTTTTAAGATTTGCTGTATCTGGTTTTCGTTATCAGTTTTCTGCATTACTCTTTTACCTTCTACTATAGCTTGTGTGTTTACAAGTGTTTGGCCCTAGTGGTTGCCTAATGCAGACTCCTCAGCATCCACATTTTTCCTTATTTAGATGACTTGCAGATTTCTGCAGATCCTGTATCCAGATGCTATGAATCCTTAGACAAGGTTGCATCTCTCCTTTTCCACTTGGGCTTCAAATTGAGGCTTCAAAGGTCCTTCCTCGCACTTTATCAATGAATTGTTTTCCTTCAGTGTTGGATAGACACAATATGAAGGGTGGCTTTTCTGACAGAAATAAAGTTCTGACTTATCAGGACATTTTCTGGATTTCTCTCTTCTAGACATGGCTTCAATAAAAGAGTTCCTGAAAATTCTAGGCCTCATGGCATTAGCAGTCTTCATGATACCACAGTCAGACTACACATGAAAAAAAGTCACTGGTACTTGAAGAATTGCTGGAACCAGTACCTTTATCCCTTGGATTTACAGGTACTGGTATTAGAAGTTTTGAAACAGGAACCGCAGTGGTGAAGGGATCAACTGTCTCTGAATCCAGGACTCCCTTTCTCTCTTCAGACCCCAGTCCAGTCTGTCCAGATGGACTGTTCAGATTTTGTGTGGGTAGGGGTGTCCATAGGGTTCAAGTGCAAGGCTTGTTGGGTCCTCAGGTCATGCCAAAGGACATAAACATAAAAGGGATATGGCAGTGATTCATAGCCTAAACATTCTTACTTATGGTCTCCAGGTTCTCTTCTAGTGTTCACAGACAACACTACCGTGATGAAGTACATGAACAAACAAGGGAGGTACAAGGTCATATCCTCTTTGCCAGTTGGCAGTGATGGCCTGGGAGCTGAATCTGCAGGAATCTGTAATTCTTCAGGTGTCATACATTCCATCAGAGTGAAACACAGTGGCAGACAGACTAAGCAGATCCTGGACAGACCCTCACTAGTGGAAGGTCCATGTAGAGGTCTTCCAGGACGTGACCTAGAAGTGATGAACACCTCAAGCAAATTTGTTTACCTCTTTTCAAAACAGACAGCTGAAAAAAATATGTTCAAGGCATCCTTGCAGCCATGCTTAGAAGATGGTTGGGAATCATGCGTTCCAATGATTCCTAAAGGACTTTTAAAGATTCACAAAGAATTACCAAAAATCATTGTGGTAACCCTCTTTTGGCCCAGGCAAAGTTGGTTCCCCTTTTTAATGGAAATGGCCAAACGCAATACCCACAAGCTTCTTTAAAGACTGGATCTGCTCACATAGCATCTGGGGCAACTGGTGCACCCCCAACTTAGAGCAATTGGAAATAACATCCTGGATGATTCTATCTTGATATCTCGTAGGTTCATAGGTTCATAGGTTCATAGGTTCATACTAGGCTATCTGGCCTAGGACATTTATAAGCCTAGCCACAGTGTGTTTGGCTTTCGCCACCCATTTTTAATTAATTTTGCTATGCCCTTTTTCGAGGTTAGTATACTGTGCCTCTGTCTAACAGTGACACAGAAGTGATACCCAGGGTAAACCTACGATCTCCCATCCACTCATCAAGATTCCTCTTGAAGAGAGTCAATGAGGGACTCTGCCTAACCTGGACTGGGATTTTATTCCAGAGTGAAGGGAGCCTCTGCGTTATGAATCTGTCCCTCCAGCATTTCCTATTTATTTCAGTGCTGAGGTTCAAGTCTTTCGAGCGCATAGCTCGATGGGATTTGGATTTTTTGAGGTGCAGCATGTCCATTAATTCCGGGTTGGACATGGCTTTATACGTCAGGCACAGATCACCTCTGAGCAGGTGGTTTGCCACTGAGTAGAGCTGGAGTTTCTTTAAATGGGCAGCATATGGCATCTGTTTGAGCCCTTTGATCCTCTTGGTGAGGTACTTTTGGGGTCTTTCCAGTTGCTGCAGGTGTCTGGTAAGGTACATCCCAAAAGGGGCATTGTACTCAATTATGGGCCTGATGAGGGATGAGTAAAGAGGCACGATGACCTCCCCTGATCTAGATGTGAATCCCTTCATGATTAGGTGGGCTATATAAAATGTTTTTCTAACCACTTTGGCCACGTGGTTGTCAAATGAGAGATTGCTATCAACTTGGGTCCCCAGGTCCCTAATTACTTCTTCTGTACTTACTGGATTACCACCTATGTGGTAATTTGTGGGCACTTTGTTTTTGCCAAAGGGGATGACTATACACTTTTTGGTGTTTAGCTTGAGGCCATGGCTCTGGCACCAGTTGTCTGTTTCTATGAGGCCCTTTTGGAGGATGCTTGTGTCGGCTGGAGAGTCGATTATGGCACCCAGTTTGCAGTCATCTGCGAACTTGGTCAGCCACAGTCCTTCCGTGTTGGCCTGTACCTCCGAGAAATACATACCAAACAAGAGAGGTCCCAGGACTGAGCCTTGTGGGATGCCACTTGTAACTGGTTTGGAGTCTGACATGCTCCAGCAAGTCTAACCATGTGGGTTCTGTCCTTGAGCCAGTTTGCAACACATCTAGTGACATAGGGGTGTATATTTAAGCTGGTGAGCATATCTATAATGCCTGAGTGGGGTATTGTATTGAAGGCTTTTGCGAGGTCCAGTGGACCACCTTCCCCTCATCAATGGCCTTGGTGACTGTTTCAAAGAAATCGACCAGGTTTAAGAGGCAGGATCTGCCCTTAACAAAGCAGAACTTGGTAGGATCCAGTGTCTGTAGGTCCCCAATATCTTTATTTATGGGGTCCATGATGATCCTTTCAATAGCTTTGCAGACCAAGCTAGTCAGGCTTATGGGGCGATAGTTTCCAGGATCCATTGAGGCGCCACATTTGTGGAGAGGGATCACTGTTGCTGTACGCCACTCTTTGGGTAAATATCCTGTTGTAAGGCTGAGATTGAACAGTAGTTTTATGTTTGGGTTTAGCTCTTCTTGAAGTTCATGTAGGACGCAGCCCGGGACACTGTCTGGTCCCATTGATGCTGTGTTTTTTGCTTTGGAGAGGGCGGCTCTTACCTGAGCATCTGAGATGTCAGGGGGGCAGCACTCTGCTGGGATAGATATTTGCTCTTTTGGTGGGGGGGGAGTTTGCGATGAACCTGTCAGCTAGGATGTTGGCAATGTCTGTGGATTCGGTGTATTTTTTGTCATTTTGGACTAATTCTGAGCATATCTGGGAATTCCCACCCAGGTTCCTAACATAACTAAAGAAAGCCTTGTAATTATCCTTAGTGTCCTGTGCAATTTTTCTCTCGAAGCTGGCCTTAGACGATTTTATGAGTGCCCGTAGTTTTTTGCTAATACTGATCAGAGATGCCTTCCCTTTTTGCGATTTTGCTCTATCATATATTAGCTTCCTCCTTCTACTACATAGTTTGTTTATGGCTGGGGTCCACCAGACAGGACGTCTGCCTTTAGAGGATTGGGTCTTGGTTTTATTTGGGATTGCATGATCCATGCATTCCTGAAGGTGTTCATAGAATGTGTTTATAAAGGATTCTGCGGTCTGGGCCATATTTTCCACAGGCCTGGGGGCTTTGAAGGATTCCACTTCGGTTTTGAGGAGTGTGAAATTTGCTTTAGAGAAGTTTTTCACTGTGGTTTTCTGGGCAGGGGATGGGGTTGGGATGTCAATATCCAGTGAGATTAGTTTATGGTCTGATCTTACCAGTGAGGGATACACTTCTGGTCTGGAGCATAGAATCCCCATGTTGGTGATGATCAGGTCCAGTATGTTTTCCCCTCTTGTGGGAGTGGTAACAAGTTGTTCCATAGCATTTGAGTTTATAAATTCTAGGAACCTTTGGGCTAGGGTGTTGGAGCTAGAGTAATGCTCCCAGTCTATGTTTGGGTAGTTGAAGTTGCCCAATATAATGGTGTTTGGAGAGACCTTCATATTTTCCAGTGTTCTCAGGAAGGCTGAGTGGGGTTCCTGGGCTTGGGAGGGTGGTCTGTAGCAGGCTATAAACTGGAAGGAAGTTTTACCCACTGTTAGTTGCACATGGATAGTCTCTGATGCTTCGTGCTGTGCCACCAACCTGGAGGTGTGGGTATCTTTTAGGTATTTGTTCCTTGAGGATGTGCAACAGTTATTTAAGAAGACAAGAAAACCTGCAACTAAAAAATCTTATGTTTATAAGTGAAAGAAGTTTTCTTGGTGGCACCTATCCAATAAGAGAGGTCTCAAAATGGTTCCAACCCCTCTGGTTTTGAAATATTTGTGTGAACTAGTTTGAGATGGTTTGTCATATGATTTCATGAAAGTCTATCTTGTGGCCATCTTTGCTTTTCTGCCCATGGATCTTTGTCTTTCATCTCTTTTGTGGTCAAAGAGTTTATGAAAGTAGTGTTATACGTGAGATCTCCTCATAAGCAAATTCCTCCTCTCTGGGATCTCAACATTATTCTTGAAAAATTGACCTTATCTCCATTTGAACCTGCATCTCAAGCTGATTTATGGTTCATTACTTGGAAGACTGTTTTACTCATCGCTGTAGCATCTGCAAGATGAGTCTCTTAGCTGCAAGCTCTCAAGTGGGACTGACCCTAGATGCTTTTTCACATAGACAGGGTTGTGTTACACACAAATCCATCTTCATGCATAAAGTTGTTTCTGTATTTACCTTGAATCAAGTCATCAGTCTCCCAGTGTTTTATCTTGATGCAAAGACAAGGGGGGGAAATTCTGCATATCTCGCATGTGCATAAGTATTTCAGGTACTGCTTTGACAGAATAAGTCCCTTTTGGAATGCTGACCAGCTGTTTGTCTCCTATATGGGTTGCAAAGAAAGGCTAATATGTCTCTCAGCAATCAGTAGCATGGTAGTTGTCCTCTGCGCTATTGTTTTTGTTTATTTCTACCAAGAAAGGTTAAGGCTCACTTCACTAGGATCGTATCCTCTTTGATGACATATTAGAAAGGGGCAGACTCTAGAAACGTTCTAGAAGCAGCAACCTGGTCCTCTGTTCATACCTTCATAAAGCACTATAAACTGGATTCCTTCTCAAGGTACAGAGCAGGCATTGCTAGGATCATTCTCCAGGAGTTTCTGAATCCTTATTCTTCCACCTCATGGGTAGGATAAGCTTTGACAATTGACCCAGAATGCCACTGAGGCAGTGTGGAGGATGAACATAGCACAGTTATTTAAGTCCTACTTACCTGTAACAGTGGATGTTTGAATTCTGACTCCTTCATTTGCAGAGCCCACCGACCATCTCACAGCTTGTGAGATGGGTTTCAACCTCCTTGATTTGGTTGTTGTTGGATTTAGTTTTTCTATGATATTATGATTGGGTGCAAATTTGCTGCTGCTAGAAGATTGTGGCTTCAGGTACCTTTCACTCCTTCTTTGTGGAAGCAAAAAAACCAGAACACTTACTTCCTGTGACAGCTGAAGATTTCCCTCTCAAGCTATATTCAGCCAATCAGCTGGAACACCGAGCTTTTGAAAGCTGGACAAAACTGGCATATAAAATGCCACTGAGGCAGTGAGCAATTTGAACATCTACCGTTACAAGTAAGTAGTATTTACCATAACTCTACTTTTTTCGGCTTTACCACAGAACAACTTACTGTTTTTTAGGTTCTTTCTTCAACCAGTTATAAAAAGGAGAAAATTGATAAACAGCCTTTGCCACCACACCTGGCTGCTAAAGTGCCTCATCTGTAGATGGATGACTCTGCTGTGTCCATGTTTGGTTCCCCAGATTATTCATCATTTTCCTTGGTTTCCTGTAGTGTACTTCCTACAGGCACCATAGGCCAGGGTGTAAACACATCCTCTGCAACTGTTGGAGTGCCTTGGTGGGCAAAGGAGAACCACTCTTGCTGGTCCTGGCAGAAGGAGCAGGGAATTCCTCTCTTCCTAGCCAACATGGATTATAAGTTTTTAGTGAGGTTTTGCCTGTCAAAAATGTGCCTGCTTTTTTAGAACTTCCTGTCAAAAAGAAGCAAAAACTCAAACATATGTCTTCTCCACTTTCAGTTACATTGTGCAGGAGTGATTTATTGGGCTTAGTCCACACAGCCTACCTGGGCCTCGCAAAAGCCTTTGACACAATACCCCACTCGGGCATCATAAATAAGTTTACCAGCTTAAATATCAACCCCTATATCACAAGATGGGTTGCAAACTGGCTCAGAGATTGAACCCACATGGTCAGAATCGCAGGTGCCATGTCCGAATCCAAACCAGTTACAAGTGGCGTCCCACATTCTGGGGCCTCTCTTGCTCGGTATATACTTCTCTGAGGTTCAGGCTAACACGGGGGGATTATGGCTGACAAAGTTCGCAGATGACTGCAAACTGGGGGCCATAATCGAATCTCCAGCTGACACAAGCATCCTCCAAAAGGGTCTCACAGAGACTGATGCTTGGTGCCAGAGCCACGGCCTTAAGGTAAATGCTAAAAAATGCATAGTCATCCCCTTTGGGAAAAACAAGGTGCCCAGAAATTACCACATAGGTGGTAATCCATTAAGAAGTCAGTTAAACAGCAAAGAACCAAACCAAGAAGTAAAATGCACACACAGCCAAGAGATGGAAAAGTTCGTTGTAAGTTCACCAAAGCAGATTCGATAAATCCAAATAGGCACCAAACAAATTCAAATAATTCCTTTATTCAGAACCACAAAGTTGTAACACACAAGCGCTTTCGCTCAGACGAATTTTGAGTTTTATCAAGGGACACCATGCTGTTACATCAGGTGTCTTATATACAATGAAAGTCCTTAAATTAATTAGGAAATACTGCCAATTGACATTTTAAAGAGACTGTGCACTTTTTTACACGTTTAAGAATTCCATTAAAATAAAATATATAAAAATAGTAGTGAAAATGCTTAAAATAATGCATTGCTACAACTATTGGTGTTAAAATATTAAAAACTTTAGAAATAAGCAAAAAATTATGCACTATTTCCCTAGTGTTTAACTTTGCAATAAAATTTGCTGTGTGCAGAATCCTGTACCTCTTTTAAAAAAATTGAAATAAGATGAATGACCTGAAGTGCCAATTGTTGTTCATAGAAATATAATATAGAACCAATGGCTGATGTGGGTATTGTAATATTTTCTTAGCCTTATTGGCAGCCTTGCTGAAAAAAGGAGAACTGTGTATCTTGACAAGACCAAACTGTGTTGTACAATAGGTCATTCCTTGACATGGACATTATATGGTACAACATTAAATAAAACATGTCTATATGCGTAAATGCTTATGGCACGTACTTGCATGAGAAATAACAAACTAAAGCCTTGCCCTTCTTAGTTTCAGTAATGGCTTGATACTAATCATGCCATTAAGCCCAGGAGATCTCCCAGCATCTAACTTTAATTGCCAAAGGAGTTCTCGGTATTCAAGAGTTGATTCCCAATCACCCCCCCTGGCGTCAGGCTCAACCTGCTCCAATACTATGAATCTCAATTTTATGTTAGGACAGGTCAGGGAGTGCTTGTAAAAAGCGTTGGTTTCCTTCTTTTTGTTTATGTCGTAAAAATGTTCATATATCCGCTTACGGAATTCCCTTTCTGTTTTTCCTACATAGAAGCTATTACATGTGGTGCAGAGGCCTAAATAGACCACTCCCTTGCTACCACATGTAAAATGGCCTGCTGGATAGATTTTAAACCTTCTGGAAGGAATGGTGATGCATTTTTCTTCCAGGATGGCATGACATTGGCTACATGCCCCGCATTTGTACATACCCTTCCTTGCTGGGTTGGTGTTCCTTTTAGTATTCTGCTTTTTTTCAAACATTTCCTTAAGATTGGTACCCCTTCTCCTTACAAATGTAGGTTGGTTAGGCAGTAGCCCCCTAAAATCTTCAAAGAGGGCGAGTACAGGCCAATATCTTCTTATAGATTCCTCCATTTCCCTTGAATGCAAGGAATAGGTGTAGATAAAGCTGTTCTTAAATTCATTGGTAATAACGGGAACGGAACTGGCTGGTGTGCCTGTTCCCTTGCCCAAAAGTGGTGGGTAAACAGTTCCTCTTTTGGAATTTACCTCCTCGACCAAGCTTTGGAAGAGGTCCAAAGGATAGCCCCTTTCTAAGAATAGACCTTCCAAGAACTTGACTTCTGCCATGTAGTCATCATATCCACTGCAAATCCTACTTGCCCTGATGAGTTGTCCTTTGACGATGCCTTTTTTCTGAAAAAAAGGATGTGCACTCTCAAAGTGCAGGACAGAGTTTGAAAAAGTAGGTTTTCGGTATAATTTCGATTGAAAAACGTTATCCAAGTAGTTTTTGTATATGGTGACATCCAAATAATGCAGTTGGTCTGAATCAGTAGAATGGGTAAACTGCAGAAACTTCGTACTTGCGTTGATGTGAGCAAGAAATCCCAAAAGCTCATCCTCCAGACCCTTCCCACAGAATGCAAATATCGTCAAGATAACGTCTGTAGAGGAGCAGGTGTTGTTCCCAAGGGGGGATCAACACAAACTTGTGCTCCCATACGTGGAGCACCACGTTAGCATAAAAGGTAGCACAAGATGCCCTCATTGCTACTCCTTTACTTTGCTTGAAGAGTTCTCCATTAAAGAAGATGAAATTCTTATGTAGTAATCCATTAAGTACGGAAGAAGTAATTAGAGATTTGGGGACCAACGTAGATAGTAATCTCTCCTTTGATAATCACGTTGCCAAAGTGGTTAGAAAGACCTTCTATATATCCCACCTTATCACGAAAGGGTTCGCATCTAGATCAAGAGAGGTCATTGTGCCCTCAACTCATCACTCATCAGGCCCATAATTGAATACAATGCCCCTTTTGGGATGTACCTTACTCGACACCTGCAGCAACTGGAGAGACCCCAAAAGTACCTCACCGAGAGGATCATGGGCTACAAACAGATGTCCTATGCAGCTCAACTAAAGAAACTCCAGCTCTACTCAGTTGCTTACCGCCTACTCAGAGGCGATCTATGCCTGACGTACAAAGCCATGTCAAACCCAGAATTAATGGACATGCTCCACCTCAAAAAATCCAAGTCCCTTAGAGCTACACGCTCCAGGGACCTAAACCTCAGCACAAAAATAAATAGGACATGCTGGAGGGACATATTCATTTCCCAAAGACTCCCCTCACTCTGGAATAGAATCCCAGTTCATGTTAGACATAGCCCCTCGCTGACCCTCTTCAAGCAAAATTTGGACGCGTGGATGGGAAATCGCAAATTCACCCCTGGGATCTCTCATGTGTCCCTGCTAGACAGAGGCACAGTAAACTAATCTTAAAATGGTACCTTCTGAGACCTACTTTACAGAGGCACAGTAGGCTAATCTAATAGGGAGGCGGAAGCCAAATACACTCTGGCTAGGCTTATAAATGCCCTAGGGCAGATAGTTTAGTATCTACCTATGAACCTATGAACTCATGGTTTAGTTCAGGATCTTGACCCTTCCTGTTCAGCTATTTGTGGTAAGAGGAAAATGGCTTCTTCATTGTCTGAAGAGGTTCAAGATTTTGAACCACAATATGATGGTGACTGTACAGGTTCTATTCTGTCTCCTCAGGTTTCTGATTCCGATTCTGAGGAGAATATGGCTTTTGCTAGTCCCTTTAAAGGATTTTTTCTGAAAATATTTTCAGAATGAATCATTTGTTTCAGTGGTAACATGACATTTCACTGTCCCTGAAAAGTATTATGATTTGTTGCAAGTGGACTTCCCTGAACGTACTCCAGTTCCTTCGGTTTCTTCAGCACTGGAGTATGTTTTTGTCACAGTGTGTAATTTGACTGACAGCCAGCCTGTTGCTCTCAAGAAAGTAGATGGATTGTATAAAGTTCCTCAGTTTTATACGTTTTCACATACTAATCCCAGATTAGACCCAGCAGCTATTGGTCTAGTGAATTCAGCTGCTGTTAAACATCTGGTTAATCAAGTTCGTATACTAAAGCTTATACCTGTCTCTTTTAAGAACATGAAGAAAAATCTTCTTTGTGCAGCCTGATTGATTCTGTGATGGCTACTCACTCTTTGAAACATGCTTATGATTGTTCTGATGTCTCTCCCAGGGCTGCTGCCACTGCAGCTGTGCTGAGGACGTTTTCTTGGTTGTGTACTCAAAAACCTTCCTGAGGTGTCAAATCTGAAATTTTGAATTCTTTCTTAGAGAGAGAGATTTTTTGGACCATCTACTGAAGAGGTCCTTGGAAGTAAGCTGATTCAAGGAATTTATCAGATTTTTCAGCCTTTCTTCTCCAAGTTTAGCAAGGGGTTTAATGCTACCCCTACAATGTTTTTTAAAGCAAAATAAACAAACACAGCATATTGCTGGTAAGCATATGCTTAAAAAGCAATGACAGGTAGCTTCCAAAAAGAAAGGTGGGCCCCCTAGGACAAAAGACAGTCTAATAAGTTGAAATGACTATCGACAAGACCCACTCCCCCTTTCCACCCAGGCAAACTGTTAATCCTGAAAGAAAATTTGAACTTACATTTCTGTCTTTGGCAACAGATAGCTTCAGACAGATGGGCTCTTAAGGTAGTCCATCAAGATTACATATCCCATTGGGAGTTTCTCACTCCTTGTCAATGAATTCCACCTTATCCACCAGACCAAACTCCTGTTTTCCCTCCTGTCATTCAGCATCTATTGCCTCATGGAGTAATAGAAGCTGTCCTTCAGTTGGCAGATTTGTTTTATTCATGAATGTTCCTGGTCCCCCCCTCCAAAAAAGGATTCATGGAGACCATTTCTGGATCTTTGCTTTGTGAACTAATTTGTGATAGTGCCCAAGTTCAACATGTTATCCATTCATAACTTGTTACCCTTCCCCATTTGAGTTTTCTGATGACATAGATTTAAATGATGCATATCATCATATTCCTGTAGATCCAGATTTCACAAGTTTCTTGAGGTTTTCTGTGTCTGGATCACATTATCAGATGTTTTTCATATTGGTCACAGCTGCAGTAGCCTGAGCTATATGGGTTATATCCTGCATAAGATATAACAACCTGCCAGCTTCCAAAGCTTCAGGACACCTCCAATGCACTCAAACCATTAGTCAGCTCAAGTTGGGCTGACTAAAAGACTGGCTCGAGCTGAGCTGACTGAAAGACTGGTTTGTACACCAACTTTTCTGTCACTGAAGAGAGGACTCCTGTGCTGTTCCATTGCTGGACAGGTAAGTCCTCTTTGGGGAACTACCTTTCACATATTAATTTTAATCTTTAAACTTTCTTTCATGTTTAGGAAAGTATATTTTAAACAACGAACGTGTTTTAACTGTATTTACATTACTTTTTTGGGGGGTTGGTAAAGTGTATTACAATTTTTTACTGCATTTTTTATTAGAAAAGTTTGCTTTATACTGCTTTTAAACTTTTACCACATGTACTGCTTAACTTACCCTGGGCAAAAAAGCACCATTTTCAGCCCGCCAATGAAAACAATTACTGGTTCCACAATCAGGTCTTTCAGCCACAGAAAGGAAAAGTTAAATAAACTGCATTTGCCGCCACAGCAGGCAAACAATTTACCTCAGTTGCAGGTGAGTGACTCTGCTGTGGTCAAAGCTGGTGCCTACACCAGTCATCCTTTCCCCATGGAACCCTCTGGTGTTGTCCATACAGCCACCATGGACTGGGGGGTTAGCCACATCCTCTGTAGCTGTTGCAGGGTCCCATCAGTGGGCAAGGGAGTACCAGTCTTGTCAGTGTTGGGAGAAGGGGCAGGGAAGGTGCCCCTGTTAACCAGAATATTGTGCCCCTCCCTGGAGAAGCTGTTGCTACCATTAATAATCCAAACTTTCCTGTCAAGAAACAGAAAACTAAATGTATGTCTGCAGACTTCTCAACTGTACAGACTTCCACAGAACATCCAGATTTTTGCCTCACGTTTTAGGTCTGTTCCTCATAAACCTTTGTTTTTCAGCTAGATCTTTGAGGAATTAAGTATACAAATAATGACAGACATTTGAGTTTCAGATTTTATATAATTCAAGAAAAATTCATGCTAATGCAAAACCTGTTATTATAAGAGCAGTATTTAAAAAATTGTCCTGATTTTTGGACCTTTGTCCCCCATTATTTATAGCTTTGTCTATATTTCTTGCTCCATGAATTTGAGAGCTCTATGCATATTCTCCTGCTCCAGTTTAACTGGACAAGAGTAGCTTATTATGTCTGGCTCAGGGCCTTGTGCAAGCTATTCACCCTCTTTATCAGGTAGTTTCTGGTAAAAGAAAAAGAGATTCCTTTTTTCCTACAGAGATTCAAAAAATTGAATCAGAAAGGAAGGACAACCACAAGGCATTCATCAACTATGTCCTCAACCTCAAAAGCAATACACAGTTGTGTCATTGTAAATGGAGCCACCTATACTGAGCCAGAAGATATAGCAAACCTTCTGGCCAATAAATTCAGCTCCAACTTTACACCTCTCACCCCATCAACCTTCCCTCAGGAAATACCATCAAATACAACTCCCCCTGCTATCACTAGGGAACAGGTCCTTAATGCTCTCTCTAAGGCTAAGAACATACTGCATCAGTGGGCCAGACAATATCTCAGGATGCCTTCTAAATAGCATGAAACATGACCTATCAGGGCCTCTGGAATTACTATTTAACTGTAGCCACCAAACAGGCTTCATGCCTCATGAATGGAGAACAGCAATGGTCATCCCTCTGCACAAAGGTGGGCCATCTACAGACTCTAGGAACTACAGATCCATAAGTATCACTTGTTTTATTTGCAAAGCCATGGACAGAATTTTCATGGAAATTATCAATAATGATATAGTAAACATCCAGACACTGCACCCAACCCAGTTTGATTTCGTCAAGGGCAGGTCATGCCTACTCAACTTGGTGGACTTCTTTGAGAAGATCACCAAAGCAATGGATGTGGGCAAAATGGTTCACACTGCCTACCTTGACCTGGTCAAGGCACTT
The DNA here is from genome assembly GCF_019279795.1 of Protopterus annectens. Lineage (NCBI taxonomy): Eukaryota > Metazoa > Chordata > Ceratodontiformes > Protopteridae > Protopterus > Protopterus annectens. The sequence goes on along the minus strand of NC_056745.1, from coordinate 1,474,039,190 downwards.
GACACAATACTCTACTCGGACATTGTTGACAAACTCAGGAGGTTTGGTACAAATCCGTACGTCACCTGGTGGATATCTAGCTGGCTCACAGACAGGCTTGAGGAAGTTAGTACTGGGCAGTCCACCTGTACAAAGAGGCCAGTCAAAAGTAGAGCCCTTCAGGGATCTGTCCTTGGACTGCTCTTTTTTGGTATTTACTTCTCTGAAGTCAAGGCCAATGTCAGTGGTCTCAAACTAAATTTGCAGATGATTGCAAATTAGGAGCTGTCATTGAATATCACAGTGACACAAACGTTCACCAGGAAGAACACAGACAAACAGCTGGTGTCAGAGCCATGGACTAAAACTAAATGCCAAGAAATACATAATAGTATCATCCAGGAGGTCATCCACCCATGGTAACTATAATATTGACAATATACTCCTTAGTGATGTCAGGGACTTAGGGACACACATAGACAGTTATCTTGCCTTTGACCATCACATGTCTACAGTAGTGAAGAAATTATTCTGTGTTGTGCAACTTATAAAGAAAGGTATGGCATCTAGGTACAAGGAAGTCATTGTTCCACTGTAGTTGGCATTCATCACACCTATCATTGAGTACAATGCCACCTTTGAAATGTACATAACCAGGCATATCCAAAAATGTGAACATCTGCAGAGGTTCCTCACTAAAAGAATACAGGGCATAAGTAAAATGTCCTATGCAGACTGCCTCAAGGCCCTATCCCTGTATTCTGTCTCCTACAGGCTGTTGAGGGGAGATCTATGCTTGGCATACAGGACATTGTCAGACCCTACTCCGAAGGACATCCTGCATATTCACCAAACAAACAGCACCAGAATTACCCATTCTAAAGACTTAAACTTTGCCTGTGATATAAATAGTACCTGCTGGAGAGACAGGTATGTATCCTAAGACTACTCCGTCTCTGGAACAGGCTCCCCATCCATGTGAAGCAGAGTTCTTCCCTAATCCAATTCAAGTGTAACTTGGACATTTGAATGGCGGCCTGTAAATGTTTCCTTTCTAGGCCCCTGCTTGTAAATGTTTCATCTCCCAAGCCCCTGCTTACAATTATCAAGGGCACCACATCTCGTCTGAGATTTGGAATGCATGGCTAGGCTTAAAAAGGCCCTTGTGGTCATTAGCATAGTAAACACCTATGAACCCATGAACCTATTTGATGGGACAAATACAGTCAACTTCTCCTCAGATTTCTGATTCAGACTTATAGGAGAGCGTGTTACCTGAATCTCTTTGTCAGGGATGCTCTTTCTCTGCAACTATTTCCAGAATGTGCCAGTGTTTTTAGGGGAGAATGCTGAGGCTTCTCAGTCCCTCAGAAAGTATTATGAGGTGTTAAAACTGAAATTCTCAGAACCTCCTCCCATCTCCCTCATGCTGTTAGCATTGGAGAATTTGTTTGTCACAGCCTGTGGTTTCCCCTGATAGCCAGCCGCCTGCCCCTAAGAAAGAAGATATAATGTATAAAGTTCCTCAGTCTTTCAGGGTTTCATGCACTAATCCCAGACCTGACCCAGCAGCTATAGCTTTAGTTAATTCAGCTGCTGCCAAGCATTTAGTTAAATCTAGTCCTTCCCTTTCTGGTGTTATTGGTTCTTTTCCTTACCCCTTCGTCCACCTACTGCTCCAAGGGTATTCACAAAGTGTCTGGCTCCTGAAATAGCCTCTTGCAGAGTGCAAGATATTAACACTTTCCTTATTTAGAGGACTTGCATATCTTTTCTGTCCTGCACAGAATGATGTTCCAGGAGAACATGTAACGTCTCATTTGATTCCTTCTTACAAGATTGTTTTCCTGGGGTGTTTCCTAGATGCCTTAGTCCAGAGAGCTTTTCTTCCTTCAGAAAAAGATCTGTATCTGTATTTATTCCTGAATTTTTCACTCAGATTACTGTTTCAGCCAGGGAATTTCTTAGGATTCTGTGTCTCCTATATTCTATGATTCTCACCATTCTAACAAGACAAGATATAAGAAATATTCAGTGGTACCTAATATCTAAGTGTTCCCGTCAACATTATCCCTGACAATTCAGATTCCAGTTTTGGGGTTTGTTAAAAGGGACTTTTCTTTGTTGGACAGACCAAGTGTATTAGAACGCATGTCTCCCATTTTCCTTTCTATCTCCAGCACAGTGTGTAACAATATATGCCTCAGGCCTTTGTTTGAGGAACAGTGTTTGTTGAGATAAAATTGCAGGGTTTTATAACAGAAAAGGCAGACCAAAAAAAACATAAATGTAAAAGAGATGTTGGCACTTATAAATGTTCTCAGTTCTGTCAATTATCTGTGGTCCTCAGGACCTCTACAAGTATTTACAGACAACAACACGGTGATGTGGTATATCTTACACTCTGTGCAGGCTAGTCATGGTAGCCTGGGATATAGCTTTTCAGCAAAATCTTATGCTACAGGCAACTTAAATTCAGTCAGAGCAGAATTGTGGGGCAAATAAGCTGAGCAGGACCCGGACAGATCTTTATGAATGTAAGTTGAATCAGAGGGCCTTCCAGGAATTGATCCAGGTGTGGAGAACAACTCTATCTTTTCACCTCCCTTCACAACTATCAATTGGCAAACTTCTGCTGCAGGACTCCATTGAAGATGGCCTGGGAGACAGATGTTGTTTTTCTTTTCCTTGGCCAGGAATGTTGACATATGTTTTCCACAGTTTTCACTAATATCCAGGGTCATTTTGAAGATTCAGAAGGACTCACAAAAGCTTGTAGTAGTGACTCCGTTCTAGCCCAGGCAACAGTGATTCTGCCTTCTTTTGGAAATGGGCAGAGGGGCAACTACCGCACTCTTCTTCATAGCCTGGACCTGCTCACACAAGGCAAGTAGTGTTTGATACATACTGATCCCAAACAGCTTCATCTAGCTGCTTGGATGATATATAATCTTAATACCTTTTTCACACATATTTTCCTAATGATATGCAACAGATATTAAAGGATGCAAGAAAATTATATATTAGTAAATGGAAAATAATTTCTAGTAGGTTCCAAGACAGGCACTAGCACCCTTTCAGGGGTAGTGTTTCTCTTGGTAATATCCTCTAGGCCTGTCTTACTCCTCAGTCAAGGTTAATGTGTCAGCCATTTCAGCATTTCTGCCCACGGTTCCCCCTTTTTCAATACAATCTCATGTAATAATGTTTTGAAATGGGTGCTTTAAATTAAGGCTCCTAGACAACAGGTGTCTCCTTCTTGGGATCTTAATTTTTTGTTAGAAAAACCCAACTTTTGCTCCATTTGAACCAGCTAAACTGATGTTTTTAATATGGAAAGCAGTCTTACTCGTTGCTTTGACCTCTGCAAGAAGAGTATTTGGCTTGCAAACTCTTATGGTGAGTCAGCCTTATCTCATTTTCCACAAAGATAGGATTTCCTTGAGCTCTAATTCTTCTTTTATTCCTAAAGGGGCATCCAGAGTTACACTGAACCAAGATATCCGACTCCCTGCCTTCTTTCCATAACCTAAAATGGGAGAGGAAGGATACGCCATATCTTAGATGTCCAGAAACACCTTTAGGAACTCTCAATTGTCCATTTCTTGTGAAGATAAGAAAAAAGAACAACCTTCTTTTTATTTATTCATACCTTTGTTGACCAGGTTAGTCCCACTAGGCCAAAGGCCTCTTTTCAGGGGAGATTTGAGGTGGTATTCATACTAATTAGGGGAAATTTTGCCCAGGTACTTTTTGTGAGGTGATCATTTGGTGGCTCTAGAGAGCTGTTACCAGTTGTCACCGAATCTAAAATGGAGGCTGTGAGTAGAGATGAGCTAGAGAAGGAAAAAGTATAACTCAGAAGGAAAAAGATGCTTTGGAGATGAATAATGTGGCATGGGGGGGGGGGGGGTCTGGATGACTCTGGATAGCTGTTATACAAAAAATGACAGATAAGCAGAGTCAGAAGAATCTGAGGCCATGCAGTGGAGTGTGGTAATAGACAAAGAGTTTGGCATTAAGGAGATGACTAAAAGACTGAAGGGTGCTGTAAATGATGGTATGGATACAGAGGAGGGGGCATGCCTGGCCATTGTAGTAACCAATTTTAAGGGCATGTGCTTTGCTGGGCTGCACAAAGATGGGTCAGAGAGAGGTAAACACAAAAAGACTGGCAGCAGTGATTTCAGAGTAAAAACATATGCAGCAGCGGTAGTAGGTTCCAGTAAAAGACTGCAGAAAGAAAGCATGAATGAAAAGGACGTGCAGGTGCAGAGGAGACAGACTGCAGTTATCGAGAGGAAAAGGCCTGTTCTGTGTGAAAAAGCAAAGTATGAACAGCAAATAAACAGGTGCTTCAGACAGCGTTGTGTCCTAGGGCTTCAGTTTGTCTGATGTCAGGGCATTAATACATACAGGGACTGAACCTTTCTATGAAATCACTTTTGAGATATTTTCATTAGCGAAAGTATTTGTTAATGAAAATAAAAGCAGAAGCAACAGGTCTCCTTGGAAGGACCATGTTTATCAACATTTATATGTGCAAGTTAAAAAGAAACCTGCTGCTAAAACTTAGAACAGCTGAGATAGAAAAAATGAATTAGAATGATATTTTTCTAAGCTTATTTTAAAAGATGTGCATGATATGAAGAAAGTTTTGGATGACAGAAAAGTATGGACTATAGGATGGGAAGTTTATGTAAGTTTAAAAACTAAAATATGATGGTAACAAATGGGATGAAAGAGGCTGCTATGTACTGGGACAGCTAAATGCATGTTTACACGTGTAGATGACTAGCATTTAATCCAGGATGGTGCAAAAAGGAGTTGTGGGCAGTGTGAGGACTTTGAGACTTTCCAGAAAAAAACTGCAAAGCATATTGTAGGAAATGTGGAAATGAGGAGCATTCTTCACTGTCCGCTAATCAATGAACAAAGAAAAAGTGAGGAAAATGAGTGGCAAAAAGAAGTTTTACCACAGGAACTAGCGGAAATGAATGCTGAAAGGATGGGGGAGGGGTGTGAAGAACTATAAGGTAACATATAGAAAAATAGGCACTAGATGAGGTCGAGAAAATCATAAATGAAAAAGAAACAGAAAACGGTGGGTATTAGAAACAGAGAAAGAAGGACAGGATGTTATGAGCTCTGAGTTAGAACAAACAAGGTGGAAGGTTGTATTGCTGAAAGGGTGAGGAGAATAAAAAGGAGGCCAAAAGGTGAAGTGATAAAAAAAAAGGAAAAAGTTAATATAAGTATAGCATCACTTAAAGTAAGTAGCTTGAAATGTGACATTAAAAGAATAATGGTGTTTGAATCATGAGAAATAAAAACAGATGCAGAGGTAATTTGTTTACCTGATATAAGATGTAGAGATAAAATGAAAAGGGTGGAGTTTAAGATAATGTGGAAAAGAAAAGCAGAGAGTGCACTATAGGGAGTGAGACCTTGTCGGATACTTCAGTATTAGTAAAAAAGCAGCCATTAAAATATTAGTTGTAACGCTGGCGGCCAGGAGGGTTTTAATGTGTGATGTAAGAAGGGGGCAGAAAGGGATTAGAAGGATCTATATTAGAACACCAAAGTCTTAAAACTTCAAATGTTCTAATATCATCCCCTATTCAGTGAATGCTTAAAATATCGAACATGCAGAACAGCAATTTTTTTCCCAGGGAAAAAATTTGCTGTTCCGAAATACATACACACAACACAAGCACATCAAAAAACAGCAATCCACACACATACACTTAAAATTCTACATCTAACCCTACACTAAACTATACATACACTACTATCTATCCACTTACCTTAACCCAAACCCTAACCCTAAGGTCCGTCACTATCGCAGACTCACCTCACCCACTTCCTAACCCTAACTCACCAATCCCACCCTAACGTCCATCACAATTGCACACATAACCCTAACTCACCTAACCTGTGCTCTAACCCTCACGTCCACACAATCACACACTTACCTGAACCCGACCCGTAACTTTCCACCACAGTGCTGAAAATAGTGAAGCGACAGAAACGGCCAACCAAATTCTTTCCCTAGGAAAAAAAATGGTGTTCTGCAGCTTTGCTATTTTCAGCATTCACTGAATAGGGTTGATATTAGAACATTCGACGTTTCAAGACTTCGATGTTCTAATATAGATCTGTTTAGAATAATAGCAGTGTGTGCATATACAAATGTAACTGAAAGAAAAAAATGTCTGAGGACATTCAAACTGATGTGATAGTAAGTCTGTTTATTATAGTGATGGGAGACTTAGTTGTACTTTAAATAAGGAGAAAGGGAAACTAGCACAAGATGTAAATATCTGAGAAGCAGCAATCAACAGTAAAGGGAGAATATGTCCTCATAACAGGGGGCTACTTAAAGCAGAGATTGATTATATGTTGTTTACAGATGACATGAAAGAAATAAAAGATGGAACTTGAAAAGGACAGTTGTCAGACCATAAGGCTGTATGGCCATAATAGGAGAGAATGACAAGAAAAACTGCAGGAATGGAATGTTTTAAAAAGACAGAGGGCAATTGTGAGAAGAGCATATGACAATAAAACCATTTTATAGCAGCTTGACAAAGTAGTGGAAAAAGAAATGTTGAAAAATATATACTTAAAATTAGAGATAGAGACCTATGGGAGTAGGAAAAATGATGTGTAATAAGCAAAAAGAAAATTGTGAAGGAATATTAGAGAAAGGGACAGGGAGGAGTCTTGAAGGAAAAAATTGTATAAATACAATAAAGAAAAAGCAGAAAGAATGATTATTTCATTATTATATGAAATGGTAATAAGTACATCTTTCCCTATTTTTAGGTAAGAAATGCAGATATGAGAGAAAAAATAATGTAAAGTCAGAAAAAAATGGCCAGTTAAAATATAAATAAAAGGAAATTATGGATATAGTTGAAAGAAATTGTAGTTTATAGGCCGTTTGGTCAGTTTTTCCAACTCTTTCAAGTTTCTGGTTTAAAAGCCCACATTTGCACTTGTTTTCCACCTTTCTTGTAACTAGTCTAGTCTAGATACAGATTTGCTGTATCCAGGACTGTTTGTAAGCTTCTGAGCCCCCCAAGTCTTTCTGTGTTGGAGGGAAGCCTTCTAGGTTATCAGTGGGAGTGGTAAGCACTAAGTAGCCTATCTACTACAGGAGGAGTGGTTTCTGACCCAGAAATTGTAGTTTATTGGCCATTTGGGGAGTTTTTCCATCTCTTTCAACTTTCTGGTTTAAAAGTCTATGTTTGCATTTGTTTCCCGGCTTTCCTATAACTAGTCTAGTCCAGATACAGATTTGCTCTATCCGGGACTGTTTGTAAGCTTCTGTGTGGTGCCAAAAAGCCTGCTCTTCAATTTTTCCCTTAGATCTGTTCTCTCCTCTCCTGTATTTTTACTAGCTTATTAGTCTAGAACTTTACCAGACTTCTTGTAATAATTATTGTAGCACAAAAAAAGTGCTACCAGTAATAAATGTTCTAGAAGGAAACAGCTCCAGTACTTGTTATTATTGCCCACCCCTCCAGGCATGTCTAAATATCAGTTCCCTGTGCTTTCTCCTATTAACCCGGTGAACTTGGGCATCCTGAGGCAATGTAGCAACTGTCTCATGTACACTGACAACCCTCTCCTCTTACCTCCCAACACTCAGACATGCGAGAGATGCACTTATAGATATCCAAATTGGAAGCCAAGCACTCTCCAGCCAAGATCGGAACAGCTGGTCAAGAGGAGAAGGTCAACACCTGCACCACACCATATGGATCAAATAGGCCTCCAAAACACACACCAGTACTGCCTTCACATAAAAACACAAACCACACACCCACCTTCACGGAGGCTCTCAATAAAAATTTACCCAAACAACAGAAACCTCCAAGGCAGAAATGCACTTCACCACCACAACACTAATCACAAGACACATAACTCTCCTAACAGAGTGCCACTCAGCCAAAGCCCCTAAGGCAAAACAGCATGCCCAGCACACTAGTCATAGGTGACTCGATAGTGAGGCACACTGATGTCCCACTCACTAGGTTGAATAAGGAGAAAGTAACAGTCAGCTGCCTGTCAGGTGCCAGGATCCACCACATAGCACATGCACTCAGGTCCCTCAACAGCAGGTACAAATATGACTCTGTCATTGTACATGTGGGTGTGAAGGACTTGAGATGTACCTCCCTGGACTATATGAAAAGAGACATGGAGGAGCTCTTGGATTATGTAACCCAGGTGGGTATGACCGTAGCCCTGAAAAGCATCCTACCATCACCCAGAATGATACCACAGTACAAGCAGAAAATGATTGATTTCAACAACTGGCTAAGTTTCTGGTGTTATTCTAAGGGGATCCAGTATCTGTCTGCCTGGGATGACATGATTGACAGACCTCAATGCTTTGCCAGAGATGGCCTGCATCTTTCACCCTGGGCTTCTGGATAATGGCCAAGGCTCTTGCCACCCATATAGTGCCTTTTTAGGTGATGTTCCAAAGTCCAAATTACCATTGTAACAGCTACAAACAAATGCAATTTGAGGGTCATGCTGCTCAATGCTAGAAGTCTAAATCTCAAAATGCACTTGCTTGAAGCACTCCTTAAAATGGAGAACACTGACATTTGTACTGTGACAGAGACCTGGTTCAAGGCAGCAGAAAGCACCCCTGCACTGCCAGGCTATAACTCATTCCACACCTTTCGGCCCCAGAACTTGGACTGAAGCTCCAAAGGTGGTGGTGTTCCCTTATTCATAAATGATGCGCACACCTCCAGACTGGGTGCCATACATAACGAATCAGAGATACTTCAGGTGCAGCTAACATTGGGTAAGACAGCATTTCAGGTTGTAGCTTGCTATAGGTCCCCAATCATGTCCCGAGACTCACACTCCACATTCCTAAGCACCCTACAGAATATTATGGTCCAACCTAACACTCTCATACTGGGCGACTTCAACTACCCCTCCATTAACTGGGAAAATGACTCATATACCAATACACTTGCTCAATGTTTCCTGGAGTTCATTAATTCCAATGCCCTGGGCCAGCTCGTTCTTACCCCACTAGAGGTAGCAACATCTTTGACCTGGTCATTACTCTCATGGGCAACCATTGCTCTACACCAATAGTCAACTCCTCCCTAGTTAGATCCGAGCATAAACTAATCACCTTGGAAATCCATAACCCTCCCACTCCCCTGCAAAGGTAACCACCATGAAAAACTTCTCCAAAGCTAACTTTGGGCTCCTAAAAACAGAGATGGCTAACTTCACAACACCCATGCAATGAAGAATAGTTGCATGACCACCGGATCATACACCAATGCACTGTATGAACATGTGCACAAATGGATGGATCTCGCCATACCCAATAGAACCAATGTGCTCTCCTCCAAAAAAAAGGAAGCCAATCTGGTGACCCCTGCCATAAACAAACTCTACAACAGAAGGTGGAAACTGATGTGGAATAAGGTGATGTCCCAAGACTGGAAAAACTCCCGTATCAGCCTCAACAAAAAGTTGAGATCCCTCATCAAATCCTCTAAAGTTAGCTATGAAAACAGGATTGCAGCAGATAGTAAACACAACCACAAGGCCTACTATGGTTGTGTAAAGAATCTCCATGGCAATACCCAGATTTGCTCTGAGCTACTGCACAATGGTACCTCCTATACTGTGCCAACAGATGTTGCTAATACACTGACCAACAGATTCAGTGCCAACTTTACCCCTGTCTCTCCCCCCAAAGGACCAATCACAATACCAGTAGATTGCCAGGTACCCAGTATTACTACTGCACAGGTTAAAGCAACACTATCCAAGGCCAAGAATAGAGATTCTATGGGACCTGACAATATCCCTGGCTTGTTCAACATGAACCACAGAGTGAACTGGCACCTCACCTGTGTGCCCTGTTCAATCACAGCCTCACCTCAGGCTTTGTCCCTACTGAATGGCACACTGCTAAAGTCATCCCTCTCCACAAAGGAGGAGTGACTACAGACCCTTTGAACTATCACCCCATTAGCCTGACGAGTCTAATATGCAAAGCTATGGAACACATCATCATGGACCTAATCAACAAGGATATCGGGAATTCCCAAACTCTGGATCCCACACAGTTTGGTTTTGTGAAGGGTAGATTATGCCTGCTCAACTTGGTCAACTTCTTTGAGTCAGTCACCAGAGCTGTGGATGAAGGCAAGGTGGTTCATACAGCCTACCTTGATCTGGCCAAGGCCTTTGATACCATTCTACATGCAGGAATCATAGAAAAACTCACTAAGCTAGACATCAACTCCTATATCACTAGGTGGGTTGCAAACTAGCTCACAGATAGAACCCACAGTGTGAAAGTAGCTAACTCCAAGTCAGACTGTCGATCAGTCATGAGTAGAGTCCTAATGGGTTCAGTCCTGCATCCTCCCTGTTTGGTATCTACATCTCTGAAGCCCAGGCCAACACGAAGGGACTCTAACTGACAAAGCTCGCAGATGATTGCAAGTTGGGAGCTATTATTAACTCCCCAAATGATGTTGACATCCTACAGAAAGGCCTCACTGAGACCAACAACTTGTGTCAGAACCATGGTCTTAAGCTCAATGCCAAAAAATGTGTCATCATCCCCATTGGGAAAAACCTAGTTCTCAATGGGGTAGTCCACTGAACACAGGAGGCGTTATAAGAGATCTGAGAACACAGTTTGATAGCAATGTCTCTTTTGACCACCACATTGCCACTGTGGTCAGAAAGTCCTTCTATGTGATACATCTCATTATTAAGGGTTTTGCATCCAGGAAGAAAGAGGTCATTGTCTCCCTATACTCTTCCCTCATTAGGCCAATCATCGAGTACAATGCCCCATTTGGCATGTACCCCACTAGACACCGGCAACAACTGGAGAGGCCACAAAAGTACCTCACAAAGAGGATCCTCGGCCTTAAACACTTGTCCTATATGGACAGACTCAAAAAGCTCCAACTATTCTCTCTCTCATATCACCTACTTACAGGCGAACTCTGCTTGACTTAGAAAGCCTAGTCTGACCCAGCTCTGTTAGAAATGTTACATCTGAAGAAATCCCAATCCCTCCACACCACATGCTCCAGAGACCTCAACCTCATTACTGCAATCAACAGAACATGCTGGAGGGACAGGTTCATAACCCAGAGATTGCCCATGCTATAGAAAAGACTTCCTATACATGTCAAACAGAGCACTTCACTGGCCTTTTTCATGAGAAATCTTGATGAGTTGTTGGGAAATAGAAAATTCACTCCAGGATCACTCCAGTGGCTCTACTCAACAGAGGCATTGGGAACTAAGGTTGGGTGGCATGATGCCAGGGTAATCCTATGGGCTAGGCTTGTAAAGGCTCCAGGGCCATTAGCGTAGTACACACCTAGGAACCCATGTACAGAATATGTATGAGAAAAAGAATGTAACAGGTGTATGGAAAGTAAAGAAGATGACAGGAGAGTTAGTAGTAGAAATGGAAAAAAAGAATTGCGAGAAAAGAGTTAGAGGGTGCCAGAAAGGAAGGTAAATAAGAAAGTGCATCAGGTCCAGATGGATTAGGACACACTTTTTAAAAAGAAATGCTAGATAATTAAAGTGATGTGTTTTTGGAAATATTAAATGAACGGATGAAGGAAGGAAGGAATAAAACAAGAAGGGATGTGTAAGGGGTTATAAAATATATCTGCAATAAAGGTAATGGGAAAAAATAAGAAACTGTTGACAAATTACATTGGGAAATACTGGCTGTAAAGTATTTATAAAGATTATTCAGAAAAATAAATGACTGATGTGATGAAAGAAGAACTGGATGGAGAGTTGTATGGGGTTAAAAGGAAACAAGCAAATGAAATGATGGTTAAATATGTGGTTGAGTGTGTAGACAGGGGGTAGAGGGGGGTGTAACAGTATATGTGATGTGGCCAAGACATTTGGTAATATTGATCATGGGGAAATGCTGAATATTTTAAAAAGAATATGAGGGAGGAAAAAAATAAGAAAGATTGTGAGGATAATTAATGAAAATTGTTGTGTGGCTGTGATGGTGAATGGATGGGTACGAAAAAAGATAAACCAGGGAAGTGGCGTAAAGTAGGGCTGTCCATTCAGTATGCAGTTGTTTGTGATGGCAATGAATGCAGTTATCTAAACATGTAGATCAAGGTCAAAGGATGGTAGATGGGAAGTTAAGAAAGGGATACGGTTGTCATTAATGTTAACCTAAACAGATAATTTGGTTTTAGTACCCAAGAACAAACATTGGATGAAATAGATAATTTACAGAACAGAATAGATTTTGTCAACAGTAAGGTTACAGTTAAATGAATAAAAAAATAATGACTTTGGAGATGTAGCAAGAATGGGAGGAGTTTATTTTACCAAAAGTGAAATGATGTTACGGCTTTACGTTTGGAAGGAAACAAATAGTAATAGAACAATGGAGACAAGTTCTGAAAACTACAAAAGTTGACAGATTGTTGGAGAGTGTTTCTATTGCCTCTAAGAAAAGGAATATATACGATGAATACATATATTTTAGGAAAGCTAGCAGTTTTAGGTTCTGTGTATATGTTTCCAAGCTATATGTAAAGTAAATTGTTGAGTATCTTTTTGTGAGAGCAATGTTTACACCAATCAAAAGAGGAATAGTTTATAATGTAAAAGAAAAAAGGGGGCTAAGTTTAATAAATTTGGTTGTTTTCTTAGCATCAATAAATTTGTTTTGGGTGTTAAAAAAGGTTTATAAAAAGACAATGCTAGGAAATGTCTTATTTGAAAAATGTAGAGGTAAGTTGATGAGTGAGGATGAGAGAAATAAAAGGTTTGGAAGAGATGGAATATGAAAGGAATATAAAGATAAAAAAGTAAGGGGGGGGTGAATAAAAGAAATTAATAAGGAAATGGCAGTAAACATTTTATTCTTTTTTGAAGCCAGTGATTTTGTGGGGCATTTATTATTGGAGAAACTGCCAGTAAACAGTAACATGAAACATAAAATAATAGAAGAAAGAGTGTGTAATATTTATACTATTGAAAAGACATCACAACATTTTTGGATTATATGAAGAATGGAGGTTTTTTGAAATTATTCAGAGAGTTTTATGACTGGAAATTATTTAAAAACCTTGATGTGGACATGGTGTACAGTAAATATAAGTTTGGGAGTGAAAAGGATACCGCTATTTGGTGATTATGGAAAATAAAATACAAAGAAATGCTGAATAACAAAAGAAAAGATGATGAGAACGTGATAATTGATATTATAGGTTCATAGGTTCATAGGTTTATACTAGGCTATCTGCCCTAAGGCATTTATAAGCCTAGCCCAAAGTTTTGTGGCTTATGCCACCCCTTATATGAAAAAATACTGTGCCCATTAGTTTGTTGTGCCTCTGTCCAGCAGTGACACAGAGATGATTCCCGGGGTAAACCTACGATCTCCCATCCACAGGTCAAGATTTCTCTTGAACAGAGCCAGCGAGGTGCTCTGCCTCACATGGACCGGGATTTTATTCCACAGCATAGGGAGTCTCTGAGTGATAAATCTATCCCTCCAGCATGTCCTATTTATATCCGTGCTAAGGTTTAAGTCGCTTGCTCTAGTGGTTTTGGTGGATTTGGATTTTTTGAGGTGGAGCATGTCCATTAATTCCGGGTTGGACATGGCCTTGTTTGTCGGCACATGTCACCTCTGAGCAGACGGTATGCGACTGAATAGAGCTGGAGTTTCTTCAATCTGGCAGCATATGACAGATTTTGGAGTCCCTTTATCCTTTTGGTGAGGAACTTTTGGGGTCTCTCCAATTGCTGCAGATGTCGGGTGAGATACATCCCGAATGGGGCATTGTACTTGATCATTGGTCTGATAAGTGAAGAGTACAGGGGAACAATGACCTCACTAGATCTGGATGTGAATCCCTTCATGATCAGGTGGGCAATGTAGAAGGTCTTTCTAACCACTTTAGCAACGTGAGTGTCAAAAGAAAGGCCACTGTCAACCTGGGTCCCCAGGTCCCTGATAACCTCTTCTGTGCTTAGTGGATTGCCACCTATATGGTAGCTTGGGGTTACCTTGTTTTTCCCAAGGGTATGACTATACATTTTTGGCGCTTAACTTCAGGCCATGGCTCTGGCACCAGCTATCTGTTTCCGTGAGTCCCTTCTGAAGGATATCCGTGTCCGATGCACTTTCCACTATGGCGCCCAGTTTGCAGTCGTCTGCCAACTTTTTTAGCCAAAGTCCTCCCATGTTGGCCTGTACTTCTGAGAAGTAGATGCCGAACAATAGGGGGCCAAGGACTGAGCCCTGTGGGACACCACTTGTGACCGGCTTGGAGTCTGACATAGCGCCAGCAACTCTAACCCTCTGGGTTCTGTCCTTAAGCCAGTTTGCAACCCATCTTGTGACATATGGGTTTACATTTAAGCTGGTAAGTTTTTCTACAATACCCGAGTGGGGTATTGTGTCGAAAGCCTTTGCAAGGTCAAGGTAGGCTGTATGGACTGCCTTTCCCTCATCAATGGCCTTGGTGACTGTATTGAAGAAGTCGACCAAGTTCAAAAGGCATGATCTGCCCTTGACAAAGCCAAACTGGGTCGGGTCCAATGTCTGCAAGTCCCCTATATCTTTGTTTATGAGCTCCATTATGATCCTCTCCATAGCTTTGCAGACTAGACTTGTTAAGCTTATGGGGCGGTAATTACCAGGGTCCGTAGAGGCACTGCCTTTGTGGAGTGGGACCACAGTTGCCGTACGCCACTCCTTGGGCACGTATCCTGTGGTAAGGCTGAGATTAAACAGCTGCATTATGTGCGGGTTTAATTCCTCATTTAGCTCGTGTAGCACACAGCTGGGGACACCATCTGGTCCCATTGATGCTGTGTTTTTAGCTTTAGAGAGAGCAGCTTTCACCTGTGCATTTGAGATGTCTGGGAGGCTACACTCCGCTGGGATAGTAATCTCTCCTTTAGGGGGGGAGAGGGGGGTGAAGTTTGCACTGAACCTGTCTGCCAGTATGTTGGCAATGTCTGTGGGTTCAGTGATTTTTGTATCATTTTGGACTAATTCTGAGCATATCTGGGAGTTTCCACCCAGGTTCCTAACATAGCTGAAAAAGGCCTTATGATTGTCCTTTGAATCCATGGCAATTTTTCTCTCAAAATTGGCCTTAGTTGATTTTATGAGTGCTCGTATTTACTAATAATGATCAGGGGTGACTTCCTTTTATGGATTTTGTTCTATCATGTAATAGCTTTCTCCTCTTATTGTAAAGTTTGTTAATGGCTGGGGTCCACCAGACTGGATGTTTGCCCTTTGTGGAAAGAGTCTTGGTTTTATTTGGGATTGCCTGATCCATGCAGTCCTGGAGGTGTTCATAGAAGGCATTTGTAAGGGCTTCCGCAGCTTGGGTTGTGGTTTCCACTGGCTCAGGGGCCTTGAAGGATACCACACCAGTCTTGAGTAGTGTGAAGTTTGCTTTAGAGAAGTTCTTCACTGTGGTCTTTTTTGTTTGGGGTGGGGACGGGATGTGGATTTCCAGTGAGATTAGTTTATCATCAGATCTCACCAATGAGGGATATACTTCCGGTGTGGAGCATTTTGTCCCCATGTTTGTGATAATGAGATCTAGTATATTTTCTCCTCTCGTGGGAACAGTGACTAGCTGTTCCATGGCATTTGATGTTGGTAAAGATGGGGGGATGAAATTGTTATTAAATCATTTAGGAAAACAAACACGTAAAGGGTTTTATTTAGATGTTCAAAGTATGATAGAACGTGTAAACAGTGGAAAGAACAAGAAACATTATTAATATAATAAAGCACCCCTACTCTTTTACATCTGCCTGGGCTGCCATCAACTTAGGTGGAAGGGGCCTCAGTTTAACATCTACTCCAAAGGATGGCACACTCAGGAATGCAGCCCCCTACCCCATACTGCACTGCAATGTCAGTATTGGGAAACTAACTATCTGGTATGAGAACAGATCCTGCAGTCTTCTGTGTCAGTTCAGATTATTTCAAAAATGGTTGTCTCTTGATGGTACCTTTTGTTTCACCCACCACAATAAGGAAATTCCAGTCAGGGTGAAGGTTCATTCCACAAGAACTTTGACTTAATTTGTGGGGTTTTGGAAAGGGATGGATTTTAGAAATATACTAGATGTGGCATGTTGGTACTTGATACATACTTTTACAAAACAGTACAAGCTTGATTCCTTCTACAGGCCGACAATAGGCTTTGCTATGACCATTCTCCAGGGGCTCCTGGACCCTCATCTTTCCTCTTCCTAGTCAGACTAAACTATGGACATCTACCCATATAACTAAGGCCACTGCAGTAGTGATCATTCAAACATCTGCTGTTATGCTAAATTTACTTTCACAGCTGTACTTTCAAGCAGAGACATTTTGTTGTACATTCTCTAGTATACAGATTCATTTTTTTTGTCTGGGGAGTACTGAAAGGATGACCAGTTTCTTACTGCCACTCAACACAGAGGACTAAGGTTATGAGCTGTTAATGAGCTGCTTCCTAAGGTACAGGGTTTGATTCAATCAACCTTCATTTGCCTTTAATCATGTGCAAGTCATTTAACCAGATACTGCTTTAGGGAAAGTGGGTATTTAGGATGGGCTGTTTGTCTCATGGCTTGCCTACCTAGTAGTTGCCTATGTCTGCTGGGTCGCACCAACAGCACATCTAGTAACTACCAATGTCTTCAGTACTGAACCCACGGTGTATCTAGTATCTGCCTATGTCTGCTGTTTTGAACCTGCAGTGTATCTGGTAGCTGCATATGTCTTCTGTATTGAACCCACAGGGCATCTAGTAATAGCCTATGTCTGCTGTGTTGATCCCACAGTGTATCTAGTAACTGCTTATGTCTGCTGTGTCGATCCGACAGTGTACCTGGTAGTTGCCTATGTCTTCTGTATTGAACCCACAGTGCATCTAGTAGCTGTCTATGTCTGCTGTGTCGATTCCACAGTGTACCTGGTAGTTGCCTATGTCTTCTGTATTGAACCTACAGTGTATCTAGTAACTGCCTATGTCTGCTGTGTCGATCCCGCAGTGTACCTGGTAGTTGCCTATGTCTTCTGTATTGAACCCACAGTGCATCTAGTAGCTGTCTATGTCTGCTGTGTCGATTCCACAGTGTACCTGGTAGTTGCCTATGTCTTCTGTATTGAACCTACAGTGTATCTAGTAACTGCCTATGTCTGCTGTGCCTATGTCTTCTGTATTGAACCCACAGTGCATCTAGTAGCTGCCTATGTCTGCTGTGTCGATTCCACAGTATATCTAGTAGTTGCCTATGTTTGCTGTGTCAAACCCACAGTGTATCTAGTAGCTGACTATGTCTGCTGTGTTGAACCCACAGGGCATCTAGTAATAGCCTATGTCTGCTGTGTTGATCCCACAGTGTATCTAGTAACTGCTTATGTCTGCTGTGTCGATCCGACAGTGTACCTGGTAGTTGCCTATGTCTTCTGTATTGAACCCACAGTGCATCTAGTAGCTGTCTATGTCTGCTGTGTCAAACCCACAGTGTATCTAGTAGCTGACTATGTCTGCTGTGTTGAACCCACAGTGTATCTAGTAGCTGCCTATGTCTGTTGAGTTGAGCCCACAGTGTATCTTGTAGCTGCCTATGCTTCTGTAGTGAACCCACAGTGTATCTAGTAGCTGCCTATGTCTGTTGAGTTGAGCCCACAGTGTATCTTGTAGCTGCCTATTCTTCTGTAGTGAACCCACAGTGCATCTAGTAGCTGCCTATGTCAGCTGTGTAAAGCCTACAGTGTATCTAGTAGCTGCCTATGTCTTCTGTATTGAACCCACAGTGCATCTAGTAACTGCCTATATTTGCCTTGTTGATCCCACAGTATATCTAGTAGCTGCCTATGTCTGCTTTGTCGAGCCCACAGTGTATCTGGTAGCCACCTATGTCTGCTGTGTTGGACCCACAATGTATATAGTAACTGCCTGTGTCTTTTGTATTAAACCTACAGTGTAACTAGTAACTGCCTGTGTCTTCTGTATTGAAACCACAGTGTATCTAGTAACAGCCTGTGTCTTCTGTATTGAACCCACAGTGTATCTAGCAACTGCCTATATCTTCTGTAGTGAATGCACAGTGTATCTAGTAGCTGCCTATGTCTGCTGTGTTGAACCCACAGTGTATCTAGTAACTGCCTATGTCTGCTGTGTCAAACCCAAAGTGTATCTAGTAACTGCCTATGTCTGCTGTGTCAAACCTACAGTGCATCTAGTAGCTGCCTATGTCTGCTGTGTCAAACCCACATTGTATCTAGTAGCTGCCTATGTCTTCTGTATTGAAACCACAGTACATGTAGCAGCTGCCTATGTCTGCTGTATCAAACCCATAGTGTATCGAATAACTGCCTATGTCTTTTTATTGAACCCATATTGTATCTTGTAACTGCCTATATCTGTTGTGTCGATCCCACAGTGCATCTAGTAACTACCTATGTTTTCTGTATTAAACCACAGTGTATCTAGTAACTGCCTGTGTCTGCTGTATCGAACAAAAAGTTTATCTAGTAGCTACCTATGTGTGCTGTGTCGAACCCACAGTGAATCTTATAGCTGCCTATGTCTGCTGTGTTGAACCACAGTGTATCCAGTAGCAGCCTATGTCTACTGTATCAAAACCACAGTGTATCAAGTAGCTGCCTATGTCTGCTGTTTTGAACCCACAGTGCATCTGGTAACTGCCTGTGTCTACTGCGTCGAAACCACAGTGCATCGAGTAGCTGCCTATGTCTGCTGTGTCGAACTCACAGTGCATCTAGTAACTGCCTATGTCTGCTGTGTTGATCCCACAGTGTATCCAATAGCTGCCTATGTCTGCTGCATTGAACCCACAGTCTTTCTAGTAACTGCCTTTGTCTGCTGTGTTGATCCCGAGTGCATCTAGTAACTGCCTATGTCTTCTGTATTGAACCCACAGTGCATCTAGTAACTGCATATGTCTGCTTTGTCAAACCCACAGTGTATCTAATACCTGCCTATGTCTGCTGTGTCGATCCCACAGGGCATCTAGTAACTGCCTATGTCTGCTGTGTTGAACCCACAGTGTATCTATTAGCAGCCTATGTCTGCTGTATCGCTCCCACAGTGTATCTAATAACTGCCTATGTCTGCTGTGTTGATCCCACAGTGAATCTAGTAGCTGCCTATAGCTTCTGTATTGAATCCACAGTGTATCTAGTAGCTGAATATGTCTGTAGTGTCGAACACGCAGTGTGCCTAGTAACTGCGTGTGTCTTCTGTATTGAACCAACAGTGTATCTAGTAACTGCCTTTGTCTTCTGTATTGAACCCACAGTGCATCTACTAACTACCTGTCTTCTGTATTGAACCCACAGTGTATCTAGTTGCTGCTATTGTCTGCTGTGTTGAACCCACAGTGTATCTAGTAACTGCCTGTATCTGCTATGTCCAACCCATTGTGCATCCAGTAACTACCTATGTCTGCTATGTCGAACTGACATTGTATCTAGTAGCAGCCTATGTCTGCTGTGTTGATCCCACAGTGTATTTAGTGGCTGCCTATGTTTGCTGTGTCAAACTTACAGTGCATCTAGTAGCTGCCAATGTCTGCTGTGTTGAACCCACAGTGTATCGACTAACTGCCTGTGCCTTCTGTATTGAACCCACAGTGCATCTAGTTACTGTCTGTGTCTTCTGTATTGAACCCACAGTGTATCTAGTAACTGCCCATGTCTGCTGTGTCGATCCCACAGTGTATCTGGTAGCTGCCTATGTCTGCTATGTCAAACCCACAGAGTATCTAGTAGCTGCCAATGTCTGCTGTGTCGAACCCACAGTGTATCTACTAACTGCCTGTGCCTTATGTATTGAACCCACAGTGCATCTAGTAACTGTCTGTGTCTTCTGTGTTGAACCCGCAGTGTATCTAGTAGCTGCCTATGTCTTTGGTATTGAACCCACAGTGTATCTAGTAGCTGCAATTGTCTGCTGTGTTAAGCCCACAGTGCATCTAGTAACTGCCTATGTTTGCTGTTGATTCCACAGTGTATCTACTAGCTGCATATGTCTGCTGTGTCCAAAGCACAGTGTACCTAATAACTGCCTATGTCTTCTGTATTGAACCCACAGTGCATCTAGTAACTTGCTATGTCTGCTTTGTCAAATCCACAGTGTATCTAGTAGCTGCCTATGTCTGCTGTGTTGATCCCAGAGTGTATGTATGATCTGCCTATGTCTGCAGTGTAGATCCTACAGGGCATCTAGTAACTGCCTATGTCTGTTGTGCTGAGCCCACAGTGTATTGAGTAGCTGCCTATGTCTGCCATGTTGATCCCACAGTGTATCTAATAACTACCTATGTCTGCTTTTTTGATCCCACGGGTGCATCTCGTAGCTGCCTATGCCTTCTGTACTGAACCCACAGTGCATCTAGAAACTGCCTATGACTTCTATAATGAACCCACAGTATTTTTACTAGTTGCCTATATCTGCTATGACAATCCCACAGTGTATCTAGTAGCTGCCTATGTCTGCTGTGTCGAGCCAACAGTGCATCTTGTAACTGCCTGTGTCTTCTGTATTGAAACCACAGTGTATCAAGTAGCTGCATATGTCTGCTGTGTCGAACCCAAGGTGTATCTAGTAGCTGCCTATGTCTGCTGTGTCGCACCCACAGTGTATTTACTAGCTGTCTATATCTGCTATGACAATCTCACAGTGATTCTAGTAGCTGCCTATGTCTGCTGTGTCGAAACAACAGTGCATCTAGTAACTGACTGTGTCTTCTGTATTGAACCCACAGTGTATCTAGTAGCTGCCTATGTCTGCTGTGTCAAACCCAAGGTGTATCTAGTAGCTGCATGTCTGCTGTGTTGAACCCACAGTGTATCTAGTAATTGCGTATATCTGCTGTGTCAAACCCACAGTGTATCTACTAGCTGCCGATATCTGCTGTGTTGAACCCAAAGTGCATCTAGTAACTTCCTATGTTTTACGTATTGAACCCAAAGTCTACCTAGTAGCTGCCTATGTCTGCTGTGTCGATCCTACAGTGTATCTAGTAGCTGCCTATGTCTGCTGTGCAGAACCCTCTGTGCATCTAGTAACTGTCTATGTCTTTTGGATTGATCCCACAGTATATTTAGTAGCTGCCTATGTCTGCTGTGTCAAACCCACAGTGTACCTAGTAACTGCTTATGTCTTCTGTATTGAACCTACAGTGTATCTAGTAACTGCCTATGTCTGCTGTGTCGATCCCGCAGTGTACCTGGTAGTTGCCTATGTCTTCTGTATTGAACCCACAGTGTATCTAGTAGCTGCCTATGTCTGCTGTGTCGATTCCACAGTATATCTAGTAGTTGCCTATGTTTGCTGTGTCAAACCCACAGTGTATCTAGTAGCTGACTATGTCTTCTGTGTTGAACCCACAGTGTATCTAGTAGCTGCCTATGTCTGTTGGGTTGAACCCACAGTGTATCTTGTAGCTGCCTATGTCTTCTGTAGTGAACCCACAGTGCATCTAGTAGCTGCCTATGTCAGCTGTGTAAAGCCCACAGTGTATCTAGTAACTGCCTATGTCTTCTGTATTGAACCCACAGTGCATCTAGTAACTGCCTATGTTTGCCTTGTTGATCCCACAGTATATCTACTAGCTGCCTATGTCTGCTGTGTCGAGCCCACAGTGTATCTGGTAGCCGCCTATGTCTGCTGTGTTGAACCCACAATGTATCTAGTAACTGCCTGTTTCTTTTGTATTGAACCTACAGTGTATCTAGTAACTGCCTGTGTCTTCTGTATTGAAACCACAGTGTATCTAGTAACTGCCTGTGTCTTCTGTATTGGACCCACAGTGTATCTAGCAACTGCCTATATCTTCTGTATTGAATGCACAGTGTATCTAGTAGTTGCCTATGTCTGCTATGTCGAACCCACAGTGTATCTAGTAATTGCCTATGTCTGCTGTGTCAAACCCAAAGTGTATCTAGTAACTGCCTGTCTACTGTGTCAAACCTACAGTGCATCTAGTAGCTGCCTATGTCTGCTGTGTCGAACCCACATTGTATCTAGTAGCTGCCTATGTCTTCTGTATTGAAACCACAGTGCATGTAGCAGCTGCCTATGTCTGCTGTATCAAACCCATAGTGTATTGCATAGCTGCCTATGTCTTTTTATCGAACCCATATTGTATCTTGTAACTGCCTATATCTGTTGTGTCGATCCCACGGTGCATCTAGTAACTACCTATGTTTTCTGTATTAAACCACAGTGTATCTAGTAACTGCCTGTGTCTGCTTTATCGAACAAAAAGTTTATCTAGTAGCTACCTATGTGCACTGTGTCGATCCCACAGTGTATCTAGGAGCTGCCTATGTCTGCTGTGTTGAACCACAGTGTATCTAGTAGCAGCCTATGTCTACAGTGTCAAAACCACAGTGTATCAAGTAGCTGCCTATGTCTGCTGTTTTGAACCCACAGTGCATCTAGTAACTGCCTGTGCCTACTGCGTCGAAACCACAGTGCATCGAGTAGCTGCCTATGTCTGCTGTGTCGAACTCACAGTGCATCTAGTAACTGCCTATGTCTGCTGTGTTGATCCCACAGTGTATCCAGTAGCTGCCTATGTCTGTTGCGTTGAACCCACAGTCTTTCTAGTAACTGCCTTTGTCTGCTGTGTTGATCCCGAGTGCATCTAGTAACTGCCTATGTCTTCTGTATTGAACCCACAGTGCATCTAGTAACTGCCTATGTCTGCTTTGTCAAACCCACAATGTATCTAGTAGCTGCCTGTGTCTGCTTTGTTGATCCTGCAGTCTATCTAATACCTGCCTATGTCTGCTGTGTTGATCCCACAGTGTATCTAATACCTGCCTATGTCTGCTTTGTTGATCCCACAGGGCATCTAGTAACTGCATATGTCTGCTGTGTTGAACCCTCAGTGTATCTATTAGCAGCCTATGTCTGCTGTATTGCTCCCACAGTGTATCCAATAACTGCCTATGTCTGCTGTGTTGATCCCACAGTGAATCTAGTAGCTGTCTATAGCTTCTGTATTGAACCCGCAGTGTATCTAGTAGCTGAATATGTCTGTTGTGTCGAACACGCAGTGCACCTAGTAACTGCGTGTGTCTTCTGTATTGAACCAACGGTGTATCTAGTAACTGCCTGTGTCTTCTGTATTGAACCCACAGTGCATCTACTAATTATCTGTGTCTTCTGTATTGAACCCACAGTGTATCTAGTCACTACTATTGTCTGCTGTGTTGAACCCACAGTGTATCTAGTAACTGCCTGTATCTGCTATGTCCAACCCATTGTGCACCCATTGTCTGCTATGTCAAACTGACATTGTATCTAGTAGCAGCCTATGTCTGCTGTGTTGATCCCACAGTGTATCTAGTGGCTGCCTATGTTTGCTGTGTCAAACCTATAGTGCATTTAGTAGCTGCCAATGTCTGCTGTGTCGAACCCACAGTGTATCGACTAACTGCCTGTGCCTTCTGTATTGAACCCACAGTGCATCTAGTAACTGTCTGTGTCTTCTGTATTGAACCCACAGTGTATCTAGTAACTGCCCATGTCTGCTGTGTCAATCCCACAGTGTATCTGGTAGCTGCCTATGTCTGCTATGTCAAACCCACAGAGTATCTAGTAGCTGCCAATGTCTGCTGTGTCAAACCCACAGTGTATCTACTAACTGCCTGTGCCTTCTGTATTGAACCCACAGTGCATCTAGTAACTGTCTGTGTCTTCTGTGTTGAACCCGCAGTGTATCGAGTAGCTGTCTATGTCTTTGGTATTGAACCCACAGTGTATCTAGTAGCTGCAATTGTCTGCTTTGTCAAGCCCACAGTGCATCTAGTAACTGCCTATGTTTGCTGTTGATTCCACAGTGTATCTACTAGCTGCATATGTCTGCTGTGTCGAAAGCACAGTGTACCTAATAACTGCCTATGTCTTCTGTATTGAACCCACAGTGCATCTAGTAACTTGCTATGTCTGCTTTGTCAAACCCACAGTGTATCTAGTAGCTGCCTATGTCTGCTGTGTTGATCCCAGAGTGTATGTATGATCTGCCTATGTCTGCTGTGTAGATCCTACAGGGCATCTAGTAACTGCCTATGTCTGTTGTGCTGAACCCACAGTGTATCTAATAGCTGCCTATGTCTTTTGTAATGAACCTACAGTGCATCTAGTAATGGCCTATGTCTGCTGTGTCGAATCCACAGTGTATCTAGTAACTGCCTATGTCTGTTGTGTCAATCCCATGGTGTGTCTAGTAACTGCCTATGTCTGCTGTGTTGATCCCACAGTGTATCTAGCAACTGCCTATGTCTGCTGTGTCAAAACCGCAGTGTATCTAGCAGCTGCCTATGTCTCCTGTGTTGACCCCACAGTGTATCTAGTAGCTGCTTCTGTCTTCTTTATTGAATCCACAGTGTATCTAGTAGCTGACTGTATCTTCTTTATTGAACCCACACTGTATCTAGTAGCTGCCTGTGTCTGCTGTGTTGAATCACAGTGTGTCTAGTAACTGCCTAGCTCTGCTGTGTCTAACCCACAATGTATCTATTAAATGCCTATGTGTGCTTTGTCAAACTTACAGTGTATCTAGTAGCTGCCTATGTCTCCTATGTTGAACCCACAGTGTATCTAGTAGTTGCCTATATCTGCTGTGTCGATCGCACAATGTATCTAGTAGCTGCCTATGTCTACTGAGTCGAATCCACAGTGCATCTAGTAACTGCCTATGTCTTCTACATTGAACCCACAGTGTATCTAGTAGCTGCCTGCTGTGTCTAACCCACAGTGTATCTAGTAATTGGCCATGTCTGTTGTGTCGAACCCACAGTGTATCTAGTAACTGCCTATATCTGTTGTGTCGATCCCACAGTGTATCTATTATCTGCCTATGTTTTCTGTGTGGAACCCACAGTGCATGTTGTAACTTCCTATGTCTTCTGTATTGAACCTAGAGTGTATCTTGTAACTGCCTATGTATTCTGTATTGAACCCAAAGTGTATCTAGTAACTGCCTATGTCTGCTGTGTCGAACCCACAGTGTATCTAGGAACTGCATATGTCTGCTATGTCAAACATACAATGCATCTAGTAGCTGCCTATGCCTGTTGTGTCGAACCAACAGTTTATCTATTAGCTGCCTATGTGTGCTGTGTCGACCCCATGGTGTATCTAGTAGATGCCTATGTCTGCTGTGTTGAAGGTCTATATTATATTATCGCACGCGTACAAAAGCGAACAATACTCGACTTCA
Organism: Protopterus annectens; assembly: GCF_019279795.1. NCBI lineage: Eukaryota > Metazoa > Chordata > Ceratodontiformes > Protopteridae > Protopterus > Protopterus annectens. The sequence goes on along the minus strand of NC_056745.1, from coordinate 1,474,013,903 downwards.
TGTAAGCGAAAGCTTACAATGTCGAAACCTCAGAAACCCACAGTGTATCTAGTAGCTGCCTATGTCTGCTGTGTCGATTCCACAGGGCATCTAGTAGCTGCCTATGTCTGCTGTGTCAAAAACACAGTGCATTTAGTAACTGCCTATGTTTTCAGTATTGAACCCACAGTGTATCTATTAGTTGCCCATGTCTGCCGTGTTGATCCCACAGTGTATCTAGTAGCTGCCTATGTCTGCTGTGTTGATCCCACAGTGCATCCTGTAGCTGCCTATATCTGCTGTGCTGAACCCACAGTGTATGTAGTAACTGCCTGTGTCTTCTATATTGAACTCGCAGTGTATCTAGTGACAGCGTATGTCGGCTTTGTCAATCCCACACTATATCTAGTAGCTGCCTATGTCTGCTGTCTCAGTCCCACAGTGTATCTAGTAGCTGCTTATGTCTGCTTTGCCAAACCCGCAGTGCATCTAGTAACTACCTATGTCTTCTGTATTGAACCCATAGTATATCTAGTAGCTGCCTATGTCTTTTGTAATGAACGTAAAGTGTATCTAGTAACTGCCTATGTCTTTTGTAATGAACCTAAAGTGTATCTAGTAACTGCCTATGTCTGCTGTGTCAAACCCACAGTGTATCTACTAACTGCCTATGTCTGCTGTGTCAATCCCACGGTGTGTCTAGTAACTGTCTATGTCTGTAGTGCCAAACTCACAGTGTATCGAGCAGCTGATTATGTCTCCTGTGTCGAACCCACAGTGTATCTAGTAATTGCCTATATCTTCTTTATTTAACCCACTGTGTATCTAGTAGCTGCCTGTGTCTGTTGTGTCAAATCCACAGTGTATCTAGTAACTGCCTAGGTCTGCTGTGTTAAACTTACAGTGTATCTAATAGCTGCCTACGTCTGCTATGTTGAACTCACAGTGTATCTATTAGTTGTCTATATCTGCTGGGTCGATCCCGCAGTGTATCTTGTAGCTGCCTATGTCTACTGAGTCGAATCCACAGTGCATCTAGTAACTGCCTATGTCTTCTGTATTGAACCCACAGTGTATCTAGTAGCTGTCTATGTCTGCTGTGTCTAACCCACAGTATATCTAGTAACTGCCTATGTCTGCTGTGTCGAAACCACAATGTATCTAGTAGCTGCCTTTGTCTGCTATATTGAACACACAGTGTATATAGTAGTTGCCTATATCTGCTGTGTTGATCCTACAATGTATCTAGTAGCTGCCTATGTCTTCTGTATTGAACCCATAGTGTATCTAGTAACTGCCTATATCTGTTGTGTTGATCCCACAGTGCATCTAGTAGCTGTCTAAAACTGCTGTGTTGATCCCACATTGTATCTAGTAGCTGCCTATGTCTGCTATGTCAAACCCACAGTGTATGTAATAACTGCCTATGTCTTCTGTATTGAACCCACAGTGTATATAGTAGCTGCCTATGTCTGTGTATTGAACCCACAGTGTATCTAGTAACTGCCTATGTCTGCTGTGTCAATCCCACCATGCATCTAGTAGCTGCCTACGTCTGCTGTGTCAAACCTACAGTGCATCTAGTAACTGCCTGTGTTTTTTGTGTTGAACCCGCAGTATATCTAGTAACTGTTTATGTCTGCTTTGGCAATCCCACAGTGTATAAAGTAACTGCCTATGTCTGCTGTGTCGAACCCACAGTGCATCTAGTAGCTGCCTATGTCTACTGTGTTGAACCCACAGTGTATCTAGCAACTGCCTATGTGTTCTGTATTGAATTCGTAGTGTATCTATTAACATTCTATGTTTGTTGTATCGATCCCATAGTGTATCTAGTAGCTGCCTATGTCTTCTGTGTTGATCCCACAGTGTGTTTAGTAGCTGCCTATGTCTGCTGTTTTGAACCCACAGTGTATCTAGTAGCTACCTGTATCTGTTGTGTCAAATCCACAGTGCATCTAGTAACTGCCTGTGTCTTCTGTATTGAACCAACAGTGTATCTAGTAATGACATATGTCTGCTGTGTCGAACCCACAGTGCATCTAGTAGCTGCCTATGTCTGCTGTGTTGATCCCACAGTGTATCTAGTAGCTGCCTATCTCTTCTGTATTGAACCTACAGTGTAGCTAGTAAATGCCTATATCTGCTGTGTTGAACTCATAATGTATCTAGTAATTGGCTATGTCTGCTGTTTTGATCCCACATTGCATCTTGTAACTGCCTATGTGTGCTGTGTTTATCTCACAGTGTATCTTGCAGCTGCCTGTATCTGTTGTGTCAATCCCACAATGTTTCTAGCAGCTGCTTGTGTCTCCTGTGCCAAACCCACAGTGCATCTAGTAACTGCCTATGTCTTCTGTATTGAACCCACAGTGTATCTAGTAACTGCCTATGTCTTCTGTATTGAACCCACAGTGTATCTAGTAACTGCCTCTGTCTGCTTTGTCGAACCCACAGTGTATCTAGTAACTGTCTATGTCTTCTGTATTGAACCCACAGTGTATCTAGCAGCTGCCTATGTCTGCTGTGTCGAACCCACAGTGTATCTAGTAGCTGCCTTTGTCTGCTATATTGAACCCACAGTGTATCTAGTAGTTGCCTATATCTGATGTGTTGTGCCCACAGTGTATCTAGTAGCTGCCTATGTCTTCTGTATTGAACCCATAGTGTATCTAGTAACTGCCTATGTCTGTTGTGTTGATCCCACGGTGCATCTAGTAGCTGTCTAAGACTGCTGTGTTGATCCCACTTTGTATCTAGTAGCTACCTATGTCTGCTATGTCAAACCCACAGTGTATCTAATAACTGCCTATGTCTTCTGTATTGAACCCACAGTGTGTCTAGTAGCTGCCTATGTCTGTTTTATTGAACCCACAGTGTATCTAGTAACTGCCTATGTCTGCTGTGTCAATTCCACCATGCATTTAGTAGTTGCCTATGTCTGCTGTGTCACACCCACACTGCATCTAGTAACTGCCTGTGTCTTTTGTGTTGAACTCACGGTATATCTAGTAACTGTTTATGTCTGCTTTGGCGATCCCACAGTGTATAAAGTAACTGCCTATGTCTGCTGTGTCGAACCCACAGTGCATCTAGTAGCTGCTTATGTCTACTGCGTTGAAACCACAGTGTATCTAGTAACTGCCCATGTGTTCTGTATTGAATCCGCAGTGTATATATTAACTATCTATGTCTGTTGTGTCGATCCCACAGTGTATCTAATAGCTGCCTATGTCTTCTGTGTTGATCCCACAGTGTATTTAGTAGCTGCCTATGCCTGCTGTTTCAAACCCACAGTGTATCTAGTAGCTACCTATGTCTGTTGTGTCAAATCCACAGTGCATCTAGTAACTGCCTGTGTCTTCTGTATTGAACCAACAATGTATCTAGTAACGGCCTATGTCTGCTGTGTAGAACCCACAGTGCATCTAGTAGCTGCCTATGTCTGCTGTGTTGAACCCATAGTGTATCTAGCAGCTGCCTATGTCTTCTTTAATGAACTCACAGTGTATCTAGTAGCTGCCTATGTCTGCTGTGTTGATCCCACAGTGTATCTAGTAGCTGTCTTTGTCTTCTGTATTGAACCTACAGTGTAGCTAGTAAATGCCTATATCTGCTTTGTCGAACTCACAATGTATCTAGTAACTGGCTATGTCTGCTGTTTCGATCCCACATTGCGTCTTGTAACTGCTTATGTGTGCTGTGTTTATCCCACAGTGTATCTAGCAGCTGCTTGTGTCTCCTGTGTCAAACCCACAGTGCATCTAGTAACTGCCTATGTCTTCTGTATTGAACCCACAGTGTATCTAGTAACTGCCTATGTCTGCTGTGTCGAACCCACAGTACATCTAGTAACTGTCTATGTCTTCTGTATTGAACCCACAGTGTATCTGGAAGCTGCCTATGTCTTCTTTATTGAACTTACAGTGTATTTAGTAGCTGCCTATGTCTGCTGTGTCGATCTCACAGTGTATCTAGTAACTGCCTAAGTCTTCTGTATTGAACCCACAGCATATCTAGTAACTGCCTATGTTTGCTGTGTTGAACCCATAGTGTATCTAGTAGCTGCCTATGTCTGCTATGGCAAATCCACAATGTATCTAGTAACTGTCTATGTATGCTGTGTCGAACCCACAGTGTATCTAGTAGCTGCCTATGTCAGCTGTGGTGAACCCACAGTGTATCTAGTAGCTGCCTATGTCTGCTGTGTCTATCCCACAGTGTATCTAGTTGCAGTGTATCTAGTAGCTGCCTATGTCTGCTGTATCGAACCCACAGTGCATTCTTGCTCTTTAACTACTTTCAGCAAAATGTGTATATAGTAAATGCCTATGTCTGCTGTGTCCAAACCACAGTGCATGTAGTAGCTGCCTCTGTCTGCTGTGTCAAACCCCCAGTGTATCTAGTAGCTGCCTATGTCTTCTGTATTGGACCCATAGTGTATCTAGTAGCTGCCTATGTCTGCTGTGTCAAACCCACAATGTATCTAGTAACTGCCTATGTCTGCTGTGCCAAACCCACAGTGTATCTAGGAGCTGCCTATGTCTGCTGTGTCTATCCCATAGTGTATCTAGTAGCTGCCTATGTCTTCTGTATTGAACCCACAGTTTATATAGTAGCTGCGTATGTCTTCTGTATTGAACCCACAGTGTATCTAGTAGCTGCCTATGTCTGCTGTGTCGACCCCACAGTGTATCTAGTATCTTCCTATGTCTGCTGTGTCGAACCCATACTGTAGCTAGCAACTGACGATGTCTGCTGTTTTGATCCCACAGTGTATCTAGTAGCTGCCTATGTCTGCTGTGTCTAACCCACAATGCATTCTTGCTCTTTAACTACTTTCAGCAAAATGTTTTGGAAAGCTGGCCCGAGTGACAGGTAAAGAACATGATGTTCATCATTAAATTGCTGCTGCAGTAGCCTATGCTTTTGGGATGCATCCTGCCAAGGCCTGGACATCTGGCCACCTTCCAAAGCTGTAGGGCCCCTTCAGCATTTTAATACTACTCTTAGAGTTTAAGGGAAATGTGGTATAAAAGCAGGTGCTTGAGCACTAAAATCAGAACTATCCTGCCTTTGAAGCAACCAGCAAATTTTGCTTTCTGCTGAGTTCTCAGGGTTGGCACTTGGCTAGTTTCTCATCAAGTGGCTGATAATATTTTTTGTGGAAAAAGTGTTTCTGTTTTTCTCTGAATTTATTAATCATAGCCACCATTGTTTCCCACTGAAAGAACATATTTGGGTAGAACTGCTTCCCCATCTTACATACATCCCATTTTATCACAGCACAAAAAATAATAATCCCTCAGCTCTCTGCCTGACTCTTAGTACAATTCTCCAAAATTATACTCCACAGTGTCCCTTAAGATCAAATGATGAACAAGTCCTTATCATACACAGCCCTCAAAAATCTGTGTAATACTCTGTATACTCTTAACATGGAGCAAAAACCTAGAGCTCGCTTGTTATAACAAGCAGGTCATCACCTAAGGTCCACAGTCTCAAAATATGTTGAAAACCATTCCTAGCTGATTCCTAGGTCTTCCCTTCTCTTCTCCACACCAGGCTGGTCCCATCATGTAATCCATTTGTTTTTTTCACCCCACTCTCATCTTCTAAGCATAGTTTTATCTCTCACCCCACTGTCTTGCAGCCTTGGCTTCTTCCAGCTGTACTCATTTTTGTTTTTCCGAGCTACAATCTCTCTCCTGTTCCTTACTATCATCTCTTGCTTCACTACTGAAAATCGTACTTGGTATGATACCAAATTATATGTCCTTCTAATACTCTTTTGAAATTTGTACCGCTTTTGCTGCTAATTTTATAGACATACATTCTCTTCCCATGTGTACACATTCTTTTATTTACCAAATAGTTTTCACTCTCTGTCTCTCATCTTTGACATTTTTTGTCAAGTTATTAATAATCCTTTTCTCAACTAAACAATGTCTTTCAAATTAATTTATTTTCCTAATTATCTCACCTTTGCTTCTCTCTTTCTCTCTCTCCACCTCTTAGTTCGAATTTAAACAAATTCAACTTAGTTCCCTCACTAGGCCATCTTACTATTTATTTGTCTACTCTGTATTATATTGAATTGTGTTAGACTTGAACAAATGACAACTTTTACAACACTGTTAAATTATATTGTACTTCTATAAATGACAATACATATAAAACGTTTTTTACACGATATCATTATACATTTCACCATCATTCACTCTCTTCCTCATCTCGCCTATAACACTCGTTGTCTATAACTTACATTTTTTACCTCCCCCTCTCAGTATTTTTCAGTTATTTTCAGCTTTTTTCTTTTCCTACCTCACACCTCTTCTCATTCTGTCAGCCAAACAAACTTGCACCTTAGCTGTTTTTATAATAGTTCATGTACTGTTAACGAATGTGCCTTTTATTTTTTCGCCTTATATTTTATAGTTCTCATTATTTTTCCATGTAATTTAGTATAATCACAGTTCTTTCACTACAGTGTTATAAAATATTATCATAAAATTACCTCATATTGTATTCTTGTTTTAAAATTGTATTGTACAGCATTGTTCTTTCTTTTACACTTTGTACTATTATCTTTTGAAGCTCTGTATTGTTTTATAACTCTTAGTGAGTGTAATCATTAATTGTACAACTCATTTTTCTGCTGAAGGTTTTTTCCCCAGGTCTCTGATGAAAAAAAACAATCTTTTTAGGCCCAGTCTGACTAACCCAGTAAACAAACACTAATAAATAAAAAAAATAATTATTTTTTATTTGCTATATTCTACTGTTTTGCTTCTATGCAATATACTGGTGATTTTCCACCAGGGACTCTGCTGAAAATAGGATGTTAAGTTGTCAATCTCGCCTTCATTCTTGCTGGATGGGTTCGGAGCCGATCCTCGGCTCCGACTCGGCCACTCTAAAAGCTCGAGAGCTAGTTTCACCGGCTCGAGGCTCCCCTATATCCCACAATGCTAGGCGGTAACTCCTCAGATCTCGTTTGCTGCTACGCGATCGAGGTGCTTTTTTCAACCGGCTCAGGTTAGTTGAATCTTTTAACAGTTTTAGTCAGTCAGACCCCACTTTAAGTTAGCTCTTTTTTATAACTTTTAAATAGTTAAATACTTTTAATCCCCTTTTAGTTAATTTTTCACTAGTTTCCTATCCTAAATTATCGAACCTTTCCCTCGGGCTTTAGGCCCACTCCCTCCCTCCCTTGGTAGTTGGAGTGTCTGTGTTTTTGTAGGGAATTTTTTGTTTAAAACTTTATAAGTTAAAATTTAAAGTTTTATTTTTAGAAGTGTAATCGGTGTGTGTGTGTGTGTGTGTGTGTGTGTGTGTGTGTGTGTGTGTGTGTGTGTGTGTGTGTGTGTGTTTGGGATTACACTTTTACTTCTCTTTTGACATGTCCAAAGAATCAAAGGTCTCAGGCTTCAAGAAGTGTGACTCATGCTGTCAGAAGATGTCTCTGACAGATGGTCACACTTCTTGTATTTACTGCCTGGGACCTCTGCACCTGCAGGACTCATGTGCTGGTTGCCATGGCTTCAGCCCTAGAGTCCTGCAGGAGCGAAAAAATAAATTAATTCTAAGAGGCTTATTAAAGCCTGAGGGTCCCTCGACTCAGTCATCGGGGAGACCCTCTAAGTCGTCCAGACCTTCGACTCCAGCCTCTGAGATGACTTCTGGGGGCTCTAAGTCCATTTGAACATCGGCTCCGGCCGGAGCCGATGAATCTCGAATTCATGTACCTATGGTGTCCTCGGCTACGGCCGGAGCCGAGGAAGACATAACTGAGTTGGCTCCGATCAAGTTGTCGGAGCCGACAACTAAGAAGAGGTCTCGTTCTCCATCTATCGGCTCTGTTCATTCGGCTCCAGCATCACTTTTGCTGTCTGAACAGAGCCATAGATCCCACTCTTCTAGGACTTCCAGATTATCGGACCACGACCTTCAGAGAGTAGTGAGTCGACTTCTTAAGTCCGAGGCACTAGCCCAGATGCTTCAAAGTCCGACTCAACAGTCGAAGACTATCCCCACCACTCAAAATATTCCTCCTCTGGCTCTCTTGAGTTCGGAGCCGGGTCGGTTTGGACCCGAGACTGTGGTGGCGTCGGAACCGATACCTTTGTCTTCAGTTCTGTCATCAGCTCCGATGTCTTCCTTGAAAGAATCTCGGCACCGGACTTCCCTCATCAGCTCCGAGGGGGCGAGTGGCATAGGACCCTTGTCCGACCCCGCTCTCCCTCTCGGTGCTTCGGCGCTGGTGAGTTCGGCCCCGACATCGGCCTCGGAGCCATCTCTGTCAGTGCCGGGGGAGGTTTTCAGTTTTTCGGAACGGAGACCTCCGGCTCTGCCTGACAGGGGTGCCTTTGAGGTCATGAGGAGCGTTAATAGAACCAGGTTCTAATCCACAGTTGGCTCCTTCTGCCCTTCCCTCCATGGTGCCTCCGGTGATTTCTACTCACTCTCTTGTCCCCGACCATAGAGAGCCAGCTCCTCAAGTTTCCCCTGTGGGGATCTCCTCCTCTTCTGAGGCCTCTCCTGACCCTGTAGGAGAGCCCCCTAGGAAGAGGCAGTGTAAGAGGAAGCACATTGACTCCCCTGAGTCTGTCACCTCTGACACTGATTTAGAGGATTCTGAAGGTTCCCCTCGTTCCCCCTCTGAAGATGTCTCCTTTGCAGACATCCTTGAAATCTTAAAACAGAGGGGGAATTGGCCAGCCCTCAACCCTTCAGAGGATGAATCAGTGTACCTTGAGGTGTTTGGCTCTCTCCCTTCCACCTCCTGAGTGTCCCTTCCCTTTGACCCCTTTATGCAAGTGGTGGCAAAGAAGGCTTGGGCGGCTCCTGACTCAGTGGAACCCACCCCCAGGAGACCATCTAAGTTCATCACGGCCCCCAAGGATAAAGAGTTTCTGACCAAAGGCATCTCTGTTGATGCTATGGTGGTGGCTGCAGCTACCAAGAAGGAGTTAGCTGATCCTTCCGTGCCTGTTCATCCTCCTAACAAGGAGTCTAGGTCGATGGACAGGTATGGGAAGCGGATGTTCTCATCAGCGACCTTTACTATGAGATCGCTGAATTACCTGTGTCATTTTACTCGACTTCAGAGGGACTTACTCAAGGAAGTGAGTGAGATGTCGAAGGACCCAACAGCTGCGGGTTTTCAGGACAGGATGAACTCTCAGCTGGCTACCCTTAATTCTATAACCAACTCCTCCATGCGCCTCCTGTCATATGCGGCTGATGGAGCAAGTAGAGTGGCAGGTACAGGTGTAGCCTTGCGTAGGCACACCTGGATGCAGCTTTGTAATTTTGCGGACCCCTTTAAGGCGTCCTTCACTAATTCCCCCTTTGATGGATCATCCCTCTTTGGTCCTCAAGTGAAAGAAACCCTGACTAGGTGCGAGACTGATGGCAAAACTCTTTCTGCTGTCGGAGTCTGTTTTTCTACTCCTTCTAGACCTTACCCCAAAGGTCAGAAGGGGGGAAAGATGTGGTTCCGTAAACAATCTCAAGGAGACTTGCCTGACGCACAGAGTCGATTCCCCTCTAGAGGCAGAGGGGGAAACAACAATGGTAGACGCTGTCCCAGAGGCAGAGGGGGCCCGCAGAATCAGGGCAGTTGAGAATCCTTTTCCGACAAGCCCTTTCAGCATCCCTGAGGTGTTGCCCAACTGTCCACCTTTGGAGGCAGTCGGGGGAAGGTTGTCACTGTACCCAAAAGCCTGGCTATCCCTAACTCAAGACAAGTGGGTACAGTCTATCATTTCTGAAGGCTACAGAATCCCTTTCCTTTTCATTCCAAAGCTGTCCAAAAAATCCCTTCCAGACGTTCCACCCAGTCAAAGGGAGCAAGCAGCATTAGAAATTTCAAAGCTGCTCGCAAAAAGAGCTATTTAACCAGTGCCAGCAGACCAAGTAGGATCCGGAACCTACTCCAAATTCTTTTTGGTTCCAAAAACAGGGGACTGGAGACCCATTTTGGATCTCAGCAACTTGAACAAGTTTATCAAGAAAACAAAGTTCTGGATGGTCATGCTGCAGTCCATTCTTCCTCTTTTGGAATGGGACAGCTGGATGTGCTCTATAGATCTCCAGGACGCGTACTATCACATCAAGATGAATCGACGCTCCAGGAGGTTTCTCCGCTTCAGGCTGGGAACCAGTCATTTTCAATTCAGAGCCCTGCCCTTTGGTCTCACTACAGCCCCCCCGAGTGTTTACCAAATGTATGGCAGTGGTAGCCTCTCATCTGAGACGTCAAGGATTCCAGGTGTTTCCGTATTTAGACGACTGGCTCCTTACAGCCCCCACCAAGCATCTTTTACTCCTCGCCAGAGACTACACCTTTCGCACATGTCAGGCATTAGGCATTTCAATAAACTACGAAAAGTCTGTCTTGTCGCCTTGTCGTGTTATTACTTTCATAGGCGCAAATCTAGACACAGTCAAGATGTCAGCCAGACTCACAGAGCAGAGGATAGCAGACATACACAAACAGGTCTTTCTTCTTTTGCAGAACAACAAAGTCAAAGCCAGACAGGTCCTGAAAGTCTTGGGAATTATGGCGGCCATCCCTCTCCTACCATTAGCTCGCTTCCATATGAGGATTTTGCAATGGATGCTCTTCACACAATGGTCTTACCAAAGCCTTCCAATGTCCCATCCTATTCGGATAACTCAGTCGTGCAAGAGTCATCTCTCTTGGTGGATCACATCTCCTCGGCTCCTCCTAGGGAGACCTTTTGTCCCTCCCCCTCCGGTTGCTACAGTGATAACGGATGCCTCCCTGATCGGGTGGGGGGGGGCATTTCCAGGGCAGGACAGTCCAGGGCATGTGGCAACCGTTCGAGTGCCACTTGCACATAAACGTCCTAGAGATGAGAGCAGTGCTTCTAGCGTTGCAAGCCCTTCAAGTCTCTCTTCCCAAGGGAACTATAGCAATACAAACAGACAACATGTCTGTAGTGTGGTACATCAACAAACAAGGCGGGACCAGGTCTTACCCCCTATGTCGAGAGGCACTCAGACTATGGCAATGGGCGGTTTCTTCTCAGCGTTTTCTGTTAGCAATGCACATCCCCGGGAAGTCCAATGTGGTTGCGGACAAATTGAGCAGGGCTATTCTCATGCCTCACGAGTGGTCTCTGAACAATTCAGTGTTGGAGAAATTTTTTCGAAAGTAGGGCAAGCCTTGCTGCGACCTTTTCGCTACTCCCCAAAACAGCAAGTGCGACGATTTTTTCACCCTCTTTCCCCAACCAGGCCATCCCAGCAGAGATGCTCTAGTGCACGTTTGGCCCCGGGGACTTCTATATGCCTTTCCTCCCTTCCCACTGATATCCCAGCTGATACAGAAAGCCATCGCTCAGGAAGCTTCTATGATCCTCATTGCCCCTTACTGGCCTCGACAAATTTGGTTCCCCTTTCTCCACCATTATCTGTTGGAACAACCTTGGCATCTGGACCCAGTTCCAGACCTCTTGACCCATCAGTCGGGTCAGTTGCACCACTCCCTTCCCTCTCTGAACCTCACAGCTTGGTTCCTCTAATTCCGACCTTAGCCAGGCTTCCTTTGATATCTCACTCAGTGAGAGATATCTTGATTGCCTCTCATAAATCTTCCACTCGGAAGATTTATCATAGCAAGTGGAAACGTTTCTCCTATTGGGCGCAGTCAAAGAATATAGATCCTTTCACTGCTTCTATTCAAACAGTTCTAGACTTTTTAGCCGAACTTTTCCATGCAGGTTCGTCCCCATCTACCATTAGAGTTCAATTGGCTGCAATTTCGAACTTTCATATTGGAATCTCAGAGTCCTCTATTATGTCTCACAAACTCTGCAAGGCCTTTTTAAAAGGAGTCGTTTTACTCAAACCACCCATCAGAGATCCTCCTCCTCAATTGGGATCTCAACTTGGTTCTGGCATCCTTAATTCTTCCCCCATTTGAACCTGTGGCTTCATGTTCTATAAAATTACTTTCGTGGAAGACACTCATTTTAGTAGCTATAACCTCAGCTAGAAGAGTCTCTGAACTCCATGCTCTGTGTAGTCGACCCCCTTATCTTGTGTGTCATAAGGATAGGGTGTCCTTACGTACTAACCCGTCCTTTTTGCCCAAAGTAACTTCACTGGCAAATTTGAATCAAACCATTGAGCTTCCTGTTTTCTTCCCTAATTATTCTAATAGGTCAGAACAAAAGTTACACTGTTTAGATGTTCATCGCCAACTTAGGTACTATTTAGACAGGACCAAACAATTCAGGAAATCTGACCAACTGTTTGTTTCTTATGCAGAAGGTAGAATGGGCCTTCCAGTCTCTAAATTTTCTCTCTCTAGATGGCTTACTTCATTGATTACCCTAGTGTATGAGAAAAGACATACGATTGCCATCCAAACCCAGGGCTCATTCAACTAGAGCTTTAGCCACTTCTGTAGCTTTCCAAGACAGGCTGCCTATTGATTCAATTTGTTCGGCAGCTACTTGGGCTTCTCCCCATACCTTCATTTCTCATTATAAGTTGGACTTGGCCTCTAGAGACCGAGCCAACTTTGGTTCCACTGTACTCAAGAGTCTGTTCCGATAGGCCACCCGGGACAAGGTGCTAGGGACGCGGTCCCATCCAGCAAGAATGAAGGCGAGATTGACAACTTAACATTTAGAAGTTATGTACCTACCATAACGTTCCATGTTAGTTGTCTTCTTCTGCCTTCTTTCTTGCGTCCCTCCCTCCTTCCCCTAGCCAGGACAGACCTAGAAGAGTTTTCTTCTTTGTTCCTTATGGAATTTTATTGCTGGCCTTAGCTTTCAAACGAGATCTGAGGAGTTACCGCCTAGCATTGTGGGATATAGGGGAGCCTCGAGCCGGTGAAACTAGCTCTTGAACTTTTAGAGTGGCCGAGTCGGAGCCGAGGATCGGCTCCGAACCCATCCAGCAAGAAAGAAGGCGAGAAGAAGACAACTAACATGGAACGTTATGGTAGGTACATAACTTCTAATTATTGCCCAGTCAAAATTTCTCAGTAAACAAATTTCAATAAATAAAAATAAATTATTCTGTCTGAGAGAATGCATTACTGTTCATGTGCTTGCACAATTCCCTATAAAGATTGTCACACTGCTTACATTTTTATGTGAGGAACATGTTCAGCTCTAGTTGTAGATCTTTTGCTCCTTAAAATCTTATAAGCAGATGTACTACCTCCTACAACAGTTAGAAAACTTAAAGATGAAGGCTCTTCCTGTAGAGTAATGGACCAAGGTTCTGGCTTTTGGACATTCCCCCTCCAGTCCCAAATAATTAAAAATTGTCCAGGAAGGCTCAGGTCTCCAATCCAGCATCCTCCTTATGCCTCCTTTCAATGGGTGACAGCCCTGTGGTCATTGCATAGCCCTTGGATCCCTGGTGACTTGTCCAGCTCTACTGGTGTTGCTCCTCATGAAGTTGCTAAGAGTTGAGAGACAAGCATGACCTCAAAGGTCAGTCATATATTTGCTTCAGGTAGGGGATAATCACTCTTGCTGGGAATGGAGGAGGGAGTGGACATTATTCCCCTACAGCATCTTACTGAAGAGCTGGATACCTAGGGTGATGCTGTATATCTCCAGCTCCTTTTTGGAGACACTCCCAAGAAAAGGTGGCACATCTGAAGTATGCGTCCATTCCTGTATCTCATTCAGCTGAATGAAAGATGATTGCTTTGCTTTTGTCAAATACTTATTTTTTTATTTATTTTATTTTACATTTGTTAACCGGAAGTAGTCAGACTGAACTACAAAATAGCCCTTTTTTAGCGAAGGCTCGGGGAGAAAAGCTCCAGAAACATTATACAATAGCAAGTAAAAACAATTACAGAGGCAATTACAATTTATGCTGATATATGCAGCATTATACAAGTTATAATTATTTAAAAGCAAAACATCAACACTGCAGGTAATGTGAGACAAATAGACAAACAGACATATTCATACACCCTTCTAACATATTCATACAGCCATGTAGGGTTAGTTCCATTTAAATATTAGATAGTTATAGGAAGTGAAGAAGAGAGGAGGTATGTAGGAGTTAGGCTAAGGGATAGGAAAAGGAAAAGCCTTAAATTTAGTTTAATTATTATTTGATTTATTATTTATTTAAAGCCTTTCAGTCATTATGATCTGAAACTTCTCAACAATTTAAAAGGAAACAATCAGCCTCACCATCAAATTCTGATTCAAAGTCTGAGGAACAGGAAGTAGGTTAGATTATGCATCACAAGTTTTACACAGGATAAATGGGATTATAAGTCTGAAGAAAACTCATTTCAGATTCTCCATCTGAAGAGATATCTTTTTTATGGTATCATTGGCAGACTGAATTAGTAATTTAATGGGGAAAAAATAAATGTCTAACACCCAGCAAGGATACTATAAATTGTTACAAGTGGATTATCCTTAACCAGTGACTATCCCCTGTTTTAGCAGCCTTAGAGGATGCTTTTAATGCAGCCAGCAGTTGTTCTGGCAATCAGCTACCTGCCCCTAGGAAATCTAATAAATTATACCACAAGATGTCACTATGTCACAAGATGGGTTGCCAACTGGCTCACTGACAGAACCCACACTGTGAAAGTAGCAGACTCCAAATCCGACTTCAGACCAGTGACAAGTGGAGTACCACAGGGTTCAGTCCTGGGTCCACTCCTGTTTGGTATCTACTTCTCTGAAGTACAGGCTAACACAGAAGGTCTTTATTAACGAAGTTCGCAGATGACTGCAAACTAGGAGCCATAATCGAAACTCCTAACGATGTGGACATCCTACAAAAGGGCCTCACTGAGACAGATGCCTGGTGTCAAAGCCATGGCCTCAAGCTCAATGCCAAAAGTGCATTGTTACCCCTTTGGTAAAAACTCTGTACCCATGAACTACAACATAGGCGGTAGTATACTTAACCCTGAAAGTGTGATAAGAGACCTTGGGACACAGGTGGACAGTAGTCTCTTCTTTGATAATCACATCGCCACAGTAGTCAGGAAATCCTTCTACGTGGCACACCTCATCACAAAAGGTTTCTCATCCAGAAAAAAAGGTCATTGTTCCCCTCTACTCATCACTCATTAGACCCATTATAGAGTACAATGCCCCTTTTGGTATGTACCTCACAAGACATCTACAACAACTGGAAAGGCCACAGAAATATCTCACAAAGAGGATTACCAGCCTCAAACAGATGCCCTACGCAGACCGTCTCAAAAAACTCCAGCTTTACTCCGTCGCATATCGCCTACTCAGAGGTGATCTCTGCCTAACATACAAAGCTATGTCAAACCCAGAGCTGTTGGACATGCTCCCCTTAAAGAAATCCCAGTCCCTCCGAGCTACACACTCTAGGGACCTAAACCTTGTCACCACAATAAACAGAACATGCCGGAGGGATAGATTCCTGTCCCAGAGACTTCCCATACTCTGGAATAAACTACCTATCTATATCAAACAAAGCTCCTCATTAGCACTCTTCAAGAAAAATCTTGATGATTGGATGGGAAATAGGAAATTCACCCCGGGGATCACCTCTGTGGCTCTGCTCGACAGTGGCACAGGAAAATAATTTTCTTGGGTGGTAAAAGCCAGGGTACCTTTTTGGCTGGGCTTGTATAGGCCCCAGGGCCGATAGCCTAGTACCTACCTATGAACCTATGAACCTGTGCAAAGCTCCACACTCCCACAAATTTCACTTTAGAAATCCAAGTACAAATCTGCAGTTGTTTCTTTTTCAAATTCAGCTTTTTTTGAAATACTCGTCTCATCTAACTTTACTCCCTCAGCCAAAGATGGAAGAGGGTTTTATAGATTTTGAAAAGAAGATATACATCTTTCACCGTAGCATCCTGAGCAGTAAATGAGCAAGCTGGAATATTTCAGTTTATAGGTTCATAGGTAGGTACTAGAATATCTGCACGAGGGCATTTATAAGCCTAGCCAGAGTGTCAGCTTTCGCCACCCCATTGATTAATTAAGTGAGTCTCTGTCAAGAATAGCCAATGAAGTGATCCCAGGGGGGTATTTTCTGTTACCCATCCACTCATCAAGGTTTCTCTTGAAGAGTGTTAGTGAGGGGCTCTGCCTAATAGGTTCATAGGTTCATAGGTTGGTACTAGGTTATCAGCCCTAGGGCCTATACAAGCCTAGCCATAACAATTCCATGGCTGTTTCTTCCCACACTATTTACTTTCCTTGGACCCCTGTCTAGCAGGGTGACTGACATGATCCCTGGGGTGAATTTCCTTTCTCCCATCCAATCATCAAGGTTCCTTTTGAAGAGGGCCAAAGAGACACTCTGCTTGACATGTATGGGCAATCTATTCCATAGTCTGGGGAGTCTCTGGGTCAGGAACCTATCCCTCCAGCATGTTTTGTTTATTCTGATGACAAGGTTTAGATCCCTGGAGTGTGTGGCTCTGAGGGATTGGGATTTCTTTAAGTGTAGCATGTCTAACAGCTCTGGGTTTGACATAGCCTTGTATGTTAAGCAGAGATCGCCTCAGAGTAGACGATATGCGACAGAGTATAATTGGAGTTTTTTAAGGCGGTCAGCATAGGGCATCTGCTTTAGATCTGTGATTCTTTTAGTGAGGTATTTCTGCGGCCTTTTCTAATGTACTTAGGAATTTTGTTCCAAAGCAAGGGGATTCTCTGTGACAGGAATCTATCCCTCCAGCTTGTTCTATTTATTGTTGTGGCAAGGTTTAGCTCACTAGAGTGAGTGGCTCACAGTGACTTGGATTTCTTTAGGTGGAGCATGTCCATCAATTCTGAGTTGGACATGGCTTTGTAAGTCAGGCAGAGATCACCTCTGAGTAAGCGATATGCCACTGAGTACAGCTGGAGTTTTTCCAGTCGGGCTGCATAGGACATATGTTTGAGGCCAGTAATCCTCTTGGTGAGGTACTTTTGTCATCTTTCCAGCTGTTGGAAGTGTCTTGTGAGGTACATCCCAAATGGGGCATTGAACTCTATGATGGGTCTGATGAGTGACTAGTAGAGGGGCACTATAACCTCTTTATTTCTAGATGCTAACCCTTTAGAAATTAGATGGGCTACATAGAAGGATTTCCTAACTACTTTGGCAATATGATTGTCAAAGGAAAGATTACTATCTATCTGGTTCCCCAGATCTCTTATTACCTCTTCTGTATTAAGGGGGCTGCCACCTATGTGGTAATTCATGGGTGTTTTGTTTTTCCCAAACGGGATGACTATGCATTTTTTGGTATTTAGCTTGAGGCCATGACTTTGACACCAGGTGTTCGTCTCAGTATGGCCCTTTTGGAGAATGTCCGTGTCAGCTGGAGAGTCAATTATGGCTCCCAGTTTGCAATCATCGGCAAACTTGGTTAGCCGGAGTCCTCCTGTGTTTGCCTGTACTTCTGAGAAGTATATGCCAAACAGTAGGGGTCCCAGGACCGAGCCTTGTGGGACACCACTTGTGACTGGTTTAGAGTTGGACCTGGAGCCCGCTATTCTTACCGTGTGAGTTCTGTCTGTAAGCCAGTTGGCAACCCATCTCATGATGTAGGGGTTTATGTTCAGGTTGGTGAGTTTTTCTATAATTCCCGAGTGGGGAATGGTGTCAAAAGCCTTGGCGAGGTCAAGGTAGGCTGTGTGAACCACCTTCCTCTCATCTATGGTCTTGGTGACTGTCTCGAAAAAGTCAACCAGGTTTAGTAGGCATGATCTGCCCTTAACAAAGCGGAACTGGGTCGGGTCAAGTGTTTGGAGGTTCCCAATGTCTTTGTTAATGAGTTCCATGATGATGTGCTCCATAGCCTCGCAGAACAGGCTAGTCAGGCTTATGGGGCGATAGTTACCAGGGTCAGTTGTGGCCCCTCCTTTGTGGAGCGAAATAACCGTTGCTGTGTGTCATTCTATGGGCATGTAGCCTCTGGAGAGGCTGAGGTTGAATAGTATGTTTAGGTGGGGGGTTAGTTCATTATGTAGTTCGTGCAAGATGCAGCCTGGGACACCATCTGGTCCCATTGATGCTGTGCTTGTTGTGGGCCCTTTTGGGAGTGAGAGGGGGGTGTAGTTTTCACTGAATCTATCTGCCAGGATGTTGGCAATATCAGTGGGTTCAGTATATTGTGTGCTATTTTGCACTAGCTCAGAGCATATCTGCGAATTGCCACTTAGATTCTTGACATAGCTAAAGAAGGCTTTTTGGTTATCTTTTGAATCCTTGTCTATTTTTCTTTCAAAGTTAGCCTTGGATGATTTTATGAGGGACCTTAGTTTCTTACTGATACTGATCAGGAATGTCTTTCCTTCTTGGGATTTGTTTTTTTTCTGAACTAGTTTCCTCCTCCTATTGTATAGCCTGTTTATGGCAGGGGTCCACCAGACTGGTTTCCTTCTGTTAGGGGAGTGAGTCTTGGTTTTGCTAGGGATGGAACGATCCATGCATCCTTGTAGGTGCTCATAGAGTGCATTTGCAAAGGTTCCTGCATCTTGGACACTGTTATCCTTTGGCATGGGGGCTGTGAAACTTACCACCTCTGTCTTACGTAAGGTGAAGTTTGCTACAGAAAAGTTTTTCACTGTGGTTTTCTTGGTTGGGGGTGGTGGTGTGGTGTGGACATTCAGAGTGATTAGTTTATGGTCTGATCTAACCAGTGACGGATTGACCTCCGGTGCGGAACACCTGTCGCCCATGTTGGTGATGACCAGGTCCAATATGTTTTCACCTCTGGTAGGGGAGTTTACCAGCTGATCCAGGGCATTTGAGTTGATAAATTCCAGGAAGCGTTGGACCTGGGAGTTTGTACTTGAGTAGTTTTGCCAGTTAATCTTAGGGTAATTGAAATCACCCAGTATCAGGGTGTTTGGCAGGACCTTCATGTTTTCCAGTGTCTCCAGAAAGGCACAGTGGTGGTCCTGGGTCATGGAGGCTGATCTGTAGCAGGCCACAATTTTCATTGCAGATTTGCCCGATGTTAGTGGCACATGGATGATCTCAGAGGTATCATGCTGCGCCACTAACCTGGAGGTGTAGGTGTCCTTGATGAATATGAATACACCCCCTCCTTTTGGGTTTCGGTCCATGATCAGTGGCCGAAATGTGTGGTATGAGTTGTAGCCCGGTAGTGCTGGGGTGCTCTGTGGAGCCTTGAACCAGGTTTCAGTTACTGCACAGATGTCGATGTTCTCCGTACTGAGGAGTGCTTCGAGTGTGTGCATTTTGAGATTTAAACTCCTGGCGTTGAGTAGCATAACCCTCATTATTTTTATTTGTGCTGTTTACGGATGTGGGTTTGACTTTTGAGCCTTGCCTAAAAACCTTGCCTCTTCTGCTTTCTTTGGCAACATGAACATATGCTGATCTTCCTTCCTACAGTACTAAGACATCTTTGAATTCTTTACTTTCAAATGTGTCTCACGTGATTAAATACTCGTAAATGTCCATATGAAACTGCTGATTCTGTTTCTAGGGTCTCTGCAGGTGGATCACTTTTAAGGAGATTTCTTTGGCTGCATATTCAGAATTTACTAGAGAATGTGAAAGCTGAACTTTTGAATGTACCTCTTGATAAAGAGGTGTTGTTTTAGTCTTTGTCTGCAAAAGTTCTTAAAAATTCATGAAAGGGGAAAGTTCATTATGGAATTTGAAATATAAACTTAAAGAACAGGATATGATACATAGAAGTAATATCATACAAAAGCATTCAGTGAGAGTATAGCAACATCCTCTTGTCTTCTGAATCTGATATACCATTATTGGCATGATCATCTCAAGAAGAAATAAACTGTAAAAACAAAGACACTAAAAAACAAACAGGTAGTTGTTTTCCAGATCTACAGCTGTTTTGGCAAAGCCATTTCAACTGGTAGAACTGCTTTAAGTGCATCAGAATTACTAGGACTCGTGTATTTAGACTATTATACAAACCAAAGACAAGCATTAGAATTCTGTAAGCACTTTTAGCTGCTGGGATGTATTTTGTTATTAATAATGTCTTACATCTCAGTTAATGTGAAACTGATACACTGATTTCATGGTATCAGTGAAATAGCTTCTAACTTTGTTTGTTCCTAGGAAAAGAAGGTATTTGCTCTGTATGGATACAACCCAATAATACGTGGTAGTCTGAGAAGAAGGGGATGGATTGAAAGAAAATGCCTGTTCTTTCCAAAGTGCATTGCAGACACTAGTTATGATGAGTATTATGGTATTCATGAAGATGCATATAAAGGTACTGAAGCCATCCACCCGTTTTACTTTTTATGTCATATGGTGTTTGTGATTATGTAGCATCTGCATTGTTGGTGTTGTGCTGTGAAGCTTCTTTGGCATCCCCCAACAAACAACCAATCGCTAACTGACTATAAACATTAGGTACAGCAACGGAAGATTCACCAGACATATTCTTAGAAGGAGTTTGTGTACAAATGATAGTGGAAGTCTATCTATGTGAGGGTCATTACTGCACCTGGTGATACTAGGTTATACTCAATGCTGCAGGTGGCAATGTGTGGAGGAAGGGTGAATGCCATACTCACAAAGTTCAACACCTTTACATTGTCCAGGAGTGCTATTCTCTTTAATTCAGTAACCTTGGGATGAACTTATTAATTTTAGGGAAGGATGCAGGCAGGGCCGGTATTAGCATTTTGGGGGTCCCCAGCAGATGTCAAGTTGGGGGGCCTCTGGGCACTTCAAGTCTACATATCACCTTGTCACTGCCACCCTTCATAAGAAACATTTTAGTTCATAATGCAAACTTTTAGGAGTATTGCACACAAACTGACCTGTAGCTACAATAATATTACCTTACAACAGGCCTGTGTAGCACACTATGTTGAACCATCTCAGAAAGGAACATTTGCAGTTACTGGAATTTAGTTGCAACAGTGCTACAGTGCAGCAACTTTATGTACAGGTCTGGACTTAGGTGAAATGGCACCCTAGACTTGGGGTCTGCAACCTGCAGCTCTGGAGCTGCATGTGGCTCTTCTACCCTTCTGCAGTGGCTCCCTGTAGCTTTGAAAAATAATGGCCACTCTGCCACTCAACACACACACACACACACACACACACACACACACACACACACACACACACACACACACACACACACACACACACACACACACACACACTCCACACTCCGGTCTTCCCCTGTTTCCTCCGTCTTGGGCTCCCCATACTATGCTCACTACTTTTTTCTTCCTTTTCTCTCAGTTTTACTTATTCTTCAGCTTTTTCAAGAAGCCATAACTCTCCATATGCTCTGAAGTGCATTTTAAAGATTTTTTTTTTTACACAATCTTTTCAACAAATGATGTCTTGAACAGAAATTATGATTGAAGAAAGAAATTGTGTTGGTGTACAGCTTTAGTTTTCCTTGCATCCTTTCAACACTTATTTCCTGACCACGTCAGCACAGCAATAACCATTTATGAAATAACTCAAATAAGCCAGAGCCCAAGAACCCATAGGGTTATAGATATTCTGGGATGTATTTTAGGGCATCTTCCCAGCCTTTTAATCCAGTGGTGACCTAAATAAAAAAAAATTAGTAAGAAATGAATTTCAGGCTTATTTTTTTTCTTTCAAGAAAGACATAAGTTGTACCCAAAACTTAATGTTCAAAGATGAGAGAATTGCAGCAACAATAAACTAACAAGCTAGTTAAGCTAGTTAAGCTAGTTAAACTAACAAGCTAGTTGTTGTCTGGATACACAAGTCCTACTTGGGAATTGCCTGCCTCACTAAACCCCCCCCCAAAAAAAAAGACTGCCTAAGCATCACTCTGGTGTTTGTCTGGGAAGAAAGCAGAGGTTCAAACTGCAACAGTCATGTTTTGCAAGTCATTGAAGACATACATATACATAGCATGCCTCCTCACTCCTCGCCCTAAACTGTCAAAGGCAGCTACCTAAATGCATTCCTGAACTATGATCGTGAGGAAAGTTAAACAAATAATGACTGCAGTGATGTATGTTCTACTTTGTTGTTCCTAGACAGTACCCTGCCCCTACACAAACCATAGTAACCTTTGTACACCTCTGAGGTCTGTGAGAAAAGCAAAAGAAAATAATGACCAGACTGTCCTGAGCCCAAACACAAGCATTAATGACCTCATGTGCACACCTCTAAGGTTTGACTGACCACACTGTCCTGAGCCCAAACACAGGCTATAATGACCTCATGTGCACACCTCTAAGGTTTGACTGACCACAGTCCTGAGCCCAAACACAAGCTATAATGACCTCATGTGCACACCTCTAAAGTTTGACTGACCACACTGTCCTGAGCCCAAACACAAGCTATAATGACCTCATGTGCACATCTCTAAGGTTTGACTGACCACACTGTCCTGAGCCCAAACACAAGCTATAATGACCTCATGTGCACACCTCTAAGGTTTGACTGACCACACTGTCCTGAGCCCAAACACAAGCTATAATGACCTCATGTGCACACCTCTAAGGTTTGACTGTGATGACTATTAAAGAAGTAATACTCACACACCCCCTCCCACCACCACACCCACACACAACCTACAGCAGCTTCCTGTACACACATATCCAAGCAGGGCTGATATTAGCATGGCTGCAATTGAGGGCAGAGGTCATTTTCAGCTTTATTCTAATAGGGTCATATCATAGCCTGTTCAGGTTAAAGACCATAATCAGAAAATTAAAAAAATTGTTCTCCTTGCTTTTCCAAAACCAGCAACATCTTTTGTGGGGCCCCTATAATGTCAGGGATGATTAAGTGAGCCCGCTGTATCCATTTATATAATCTGGGGAGTGAGGTCTCCCAGATACTTAGTAGATTTAAGTGTCTAAATGTTCTGTGACATATTTTATGCCTCACTTTTGAAAAATAATTACTTGTTAGCTACATTTTTTACTGATATCCAGAAGAAAAATGTGTGTGTCCTGGTATTACAGATAAAAATCACTGATACTTTTTACACACACACACACAAACACACACACACACACACACACACACACACACACACACACACACACACACACATATAAGCCGTAGCAGTACTACTTTTGTACCACTGGTACTGGCACACCAGATCAGTGACTGCTACGTAGCAGTTAACAAACAGCGGCAGGTGTAAGTCACTTTTATTTACCTGATTGAGGAGTAATGCAAACCTGTCACTGTCCCTGATTTCACAGACCTTCTCTGATTTTGCTCATAATTTTGCTTTGACCTTCATAAAAAGTTTGATTTGCTTGTGAGTCATTCAGGACCACAGACAGTCAATAAATCCAGACATCAGAGTTTTATACTTATTGAGCAAAAAATGCATGTTGATGCAAAATGTATTATTCTATTAACTTTTAATTGAATTGGAGTAATATTTAAAATGTGTTCCTGATTTTGAGACTTTATTCTGGTATTATTGGTATTGCGCTGAACTCTTCAGCAAAGAAGTTGGGAGTTATAGTATCTGCTCTTCTGCTAGTATTTATAAAACTCCCTGTACAAGAAAACCATCCCTGAAGATCAGAAGCATCAGCTGTTGTTAACTCCAAGGTATGCATTGAGATCAGTCATGCTGGGCTGATGATCTGTCTGGTGCTTACCTTGCCTGTGTTCATGTCCAGCTTTATTCTAACAGAGTCATATCACAGCCCTGTTCATGTTAAACAACCCAATCAGGAAATTAATACATTTTGTCCTCCTCATTTTTCCCCAATCAGCCACAGTTTTTGTCAGGCCCCCTATGCAGTCAAGAATTATTAGGGAGGCCCCTTGCAGCCATAGGTATTGCAGATGCCTAAAGCTGGCTATGTTGTTAGTTTTAGTGGAGAACATATCCACCAGCAGGGTTTAACTAAGCCAGGGGCACTATGTCAGTGGTAAAATATTTAATGGGAATTGTGAAAACTGTTGCTTGATAAAACACTGTTACTATAACCAGCTATATCTTTGAATTTTAAAGGAGATATAAATAAGAGTTATTACCCACCTGCTTTATTAAATATGAAATATTCCTGTACTAGCTTTTATTGTTTTGACAGATGTGTTACAAAATATCAAGATAAGGTCATTTGCAGTAGTTGGGGACCCCCAGGAACAGGGAGCCCCCAGCGACCGCAGGGTTCGCTGGTGTCTAAAGCCGGCTATTATAATACAGTGTTTTCTAGAGGTATTTTACTGCATTGTATTCTGGACATAGAGATGCACACACAAAGACAGACACACACACACACACACACACAGAGGCACAGGCAGAGACACACATGCACATATATATTTCGCAGAATAAAGTTGTTCATTATTTCTCATTTGGAAGCAACAGTGCATGGTTGGATTTTTAATAAAGGATAAATGAAAGAAACATTGTATGATGAAAAAGAAAGGGCATAATTCTTCCCCTCCTTGTGACTTGCCCAGTTACCTCCCTTCTTGCACCCAATCGGCTTATTTGCTCCTTACCATGGTGAGTGTCAAGCATCTCTGGACTTGTGAGAACCGGTTCAATCCTACCTAGGGTACTTAAGCACCCATATGTCACCCTGGAAGGTGAGAATCAAGCATTAGGGTAAAGGCCAGATGCTGGTCCCGTAGTAGCAGTGCCCTCATGTTATCCCTTTGCCTTAGGCTGGCCTGCACACTCTGCATTGGCTACCTAGTCAGAAAAAGCATACATGTTTCCACACATGTCCATTCCTAGATTCAGGGCTACTGTGACCTCCTCTACAGTGTGAGATGGCATGACTTATTCCATGAGCAATTACCAAGAAATTCATGGCAACATACAATGGCTATATTAGGCTGACTATAATATTTTTTTGTGATTTTTTTTTTATTGCTTATTGTGACTGGCACGGTCAAGGTAAGCTATATGGAGAAATGTTACTAGACACCATATCCGTGTTCTACTTATTATGACAAAGGAAAGACTTATTTATTCTACTGGATTCCAAGAAAAACAGCTGTGTCAGCGTACAGGGTGTATATCCAAAGTAGTATTTATTACATAAATTACACAAGCGCTTTCACCCTAACTTAATTGTAGGGCTTTTCAAGTGTTAAAACAGTATCACTGTCTGTTAGCCATCTTTAAATACTAGAGTTCAAAAAAGGCACCAAAAAAGACATGTTAAATTTAAAGTGAAAGTACACATTTAAAATCACAGACTGTATCATTCAAAAATAAAAGTAAAACACATTAATGTCCACTTATTCCATTGAAAGTACAAAAACAATATTTAAAAAATACTTAAAAATATATATGTATAGTATAAAGGTTTAAACACAAACAACCTATAAATACCATAAGTAAAATAATCTTTTTGAAATATATCCACTAAAAGAAATGAATTTTACCAATAATGCCATTATAAAATTTCTGCTTTTTTGATTAAATAAGGCTTAATAGAAATATAATCGTTAAGCCCTGGGGGGTGGGCGGCATTCAATCTTATTTGCCAGTAGGTCTCCCTACAGCATAACCAATTCTCCCAGTCTCCTCCTTTGGGATCTATTGGGACTTGTTCAAGAATTCCAAATTGGAAGCCTGTATGCTCGGGCTCATTTTGTAGGTGCTTACTTAATGCATTATTTGTATTTCCTTTCCTAATGTTATACAAATGTTCATAAATGCATTTATTCAATGCCCTCTCTGATTTCCCTACGTAGAAACCTGGACAGTCTCTACACAGGGCTAAATATACAATACCTTTAGAGTAACAGTTACCCTTCTTGAAATAAATCCTACTATTATCATAATTTTTTAAGGTAATAGCCACTTCCTCCAAAATGTACCTACAATATCCACACCTACCACATCTATTTGTTCCTTTATCTGGGTAGTATGTATTCCTATAAGTACTACTTTCAAAAACTTTTTTTAAATTCGTTCCTGTTTTAAAAACAAAGTTAGGTTCACCACCCACTTTATGCACTATATCCTTATTGTGTCTTAACATCTTCCAGTTCCTTTGAACTAGGGCCTTAACATCCTTAGCAGTGTTACTATGTTTAAGTACAAAAGACCTTTTAAAAACCTGTTCAACAACCACTCCATCACCCGTAGAGGTTTCCAGTACTTTCCCCAAAATGGGTTGGTACCTTGTAGCACGTCCTTGTATGATTTCATCTGACACTTGTTTAATTAACCAGTTAGGGTAACCCCTTGAAGTAAATAAATCAGAAATAAACTCAATTTCTACTATAAAATAACTCCACTGTGATGTCATTCTGGCCGCTCTGACCATTTGGCCCTTAACAACACTCTTTTTTTGTTTCCAAGGGTGGTCACTTGTATAAGGGAGGTAAGAATTACTAAAAGTGTCCTTTCTGTGAATTCTTGATTTCAATCCCCCTTCAGTTTTATCTAACCCCACATCCAAGTAGTCAATCCCACCCTGGTCAAATTTGAATGTAAATTTTAAGAAGTCAGTAGTAGAATTCAAAAACTCAATAAAGTCAGAAATAACATTCACTGGTCCTTCCCATACAATGAACAAGTGGTCCAAAAAACGTTGGTACAACCTAATATTTTTCCAAAATACAGAAGGGAACAAGTACTGTAATTCCCATTGAAGGAGAACTAGATTTGCATAAATGGGGGCACATGCTGCCCCCATAGCTACACCTCTAATTTGCTTGAAAGTTTCCCCTTCAAAGTACACAAAACTGTTTTCTAAAACTATTCTCATAAGTTCAACAAGTGTATCAATATCAAAACGCAAAAGGGACCTTTGGTCTTTCAAAAGTAGCCACAAATTGTACAACCCCTCATCAGTTGGAATACAGGTGAACAAATCAACCACGTCAATGGTTAGGAAATATGTTTCACATTCATATGGTTGCAAAATTAAACTGCGTAAAAAGCCCCATGAGTCCTTTATCAAATGATCGTACTGATTGGGAATATGCTTAAGTATATGATCCAAAAAACACGCAATGGCGTATGTTTTGCACCCTTTTCCCAAAACAATTGGCCTGTATGGTGGATCAGTTGTACTTTTATGTATCTTTGGGATACCAAAGAAGGTCGCTAGTCTTGGTTTCTTAATAGTCAAAATATTGCCAATCTTCTCATCAAGCCTGTTTTCAATAACAAATTCTTCAATAGCTAAAATCTATTTTCCTATATGAGATATTGATCTCATTGATAGAGATCGGGATGTACACTTTAACATCACTCAACATGTCCAAAATTTTGCTCCAATAATCAAAGGTATTAACCAAGACCATGCCACCCACCTTGTCAGGTTTCATAATTCGAATCCCACAATCAGCAATTAAGTCGTCCAAAATCTGTTTCTCCCTCATAGTTAAATTCGTTTTAAATGAATGTTTTTTCCTTGTATTCTTGTCAATACTCAAATCATACAAATCTGAAATACACACGTCCTCAAAAACCTGCAAAGCCGGTTGAAGAGGTGGGTTAAAGGTACTGGCCTTTTTAAACACAATTGTGTCATAACCCTCAGTTTGGTCAAACAAAAGTGCAAGATTTAATTTCCTAGTATATTTATTTATTGTAGGGTGTTAATATATTTAAGAAAATAATGTTAAGTTGATTTCCAAAGAAATAGTCTACACTATATTGGGCCATGCTGTGATAAATTGCAAGCAAAATGCTTTCATAAAATGAAGAAGGAGCTATTTAGTAGTGCTTCTGAAGTAATACGCTGTTGCTGTACGTTAGGGAGGAAGTCTGTGAACAGTGCTTATTCATACAAGCAGTGCTTAACAAATAAAACTGCTGCTGGGCAGGGGTTCCTATTACGTGATTGAAGTTTTGAAACTTCGAACATGACAATATCGAACTTGTCTGTTCAAAGTTTCAAAACTTCGAACATGGCAACAGTAAACTAACTGTTGCAAGCAGGGGGGCAAGCTCCCCTTAACCCCCCACTCCTCCGCTCTTTAAATATACCAACTCCGAGATCGCGATTCACAGGAAGGAGTATTCAAAATAACCCACTGACAGCAACACCTAGTCTCTCCCTCTAACTTTCTCTCTGAATCTTCTAAGGTACCCACCCTCTGCATCACTCACACTATCCTCCCATCCCCTCAGAACAACCTTTCTACATCACTACAGTGCAATCAAGAGAAATATTCCCTTTCCGCACTATATTGCAGTCTCAGAGTTGGTATATTTAAAGAGCGGGGGGTGGGGGGTGCAGCCATGATGCATGCCAGACACTGAAAAGAACTCCTTCCACGCTAAATAGGCAACAAGATAATCCATCTCAGAAACCTCACAAAATGGGCGACATGATGACACAAAACCCAACATACGAAAACACTTCAGAAAAGGTTCCTATTACCAGATCGAAAGACCGTAGCTGCGAATATGAAAACAGCAACACGGATTGCATGAAAGACGGAAACGCTGAACAACCAAAATAACGAAAATTGAAATGTCGAAGTGTAATGGTTGGCCCGTCTGTGGTATAGCTCCATAAGGTAAGTGTGCGATAGATAGGACTTTAGGGTTAGGATGTGGGTTAAGGTAAGTGAATAGATAGGTAATGTATGTAAGATATGGTGTAGTATTAGAAGTAGGGATTTATTTAACTGTATGTATGTGTATTATTTATTTTTTCTGGGTGTATGTCTGTAGGAGAATTATGCGGTAGTTACGGACCTTAGGGTTAGGGATGGGTTAAGGATAGTGCATAGATAATTGTGTATGTGGGGTTTAGTGTAGTGTAGTGTTGGAAATAGGGTTTTGTTAAATGTATGTATGTGTATTATTTATTTTTTGGGTGTATGTCTGTAGGGGACGTGTGCAGTAGTTACGGACCTTAGGATTAGGGAGGAGTTAAGGATAGTGGATAGTGCATAGTTAGTTGTGTATGTGGGGTTTAGTGTAGGGTTAGAAGTAGGGTTTTGGTGCTTTACTTTAGGTTAGAAGTAGGGTTTAGTTAGTGTATGTATGTATGTGGTTTATTTATTTTGTTTGGGTAGGTAATATGTAGCGGGTGGTGGGGTTGGCTGACTATGACAGTTCGTTATTTTATTTTTCGCTGTTTAGTGTGTTCGGGATTTTCGCAGTTCACGTTATAGGTGTTGACGTTTAGGTATTTGTGTAAAGGGTTTTTTGATTTGGTAATATAGACCCCTTCAAAAATCCCTAGCTAAATTATCAAAACAGTTCTGGAAAGAAGTGAATCGATTCACAGGAAGGAGTATTCAAAATAACCCACTGACAGCAACACCTAGTCTCTCCCTCTAACTTTCTCTCTGAATCTTCCAAGATACCCCCCCTCTGAATCACTCACACTATCCTCCCATCCCCTCAGAACAACCTTTCTACGTTCATCAAATTTACTTCAAACAAGTCAAAGCAAGAGACTTCAAAACCTCTTCAACAAATAAAACCGGACAGCCCTCCAGATGCAGTCGGCATGTATCCTTGGTCGAAATACCAGTGCAGGAACTTCCTCATAACCCATCCGCAACATGCCTTCAGTCTCTGCCTAACACAAAATACCATGCCGAATACACAAAACATGCATTATCAGCCCAATCCCAAAGCAATATAACCCCATCAAAATGTTAATACTGGCTCATCTCCATCTTCCCTATTCTAGGAAAGCTACTTGAAAAAAATATTTATGTTCAGTTAACCCAATTATGCTTTACTCACTGCAACCTCCTCTGCCATAAACAACATGAGCCTGGTCCATTTGGAGCATCCTTACAGTCCTATGGGCCTTAACCAGTGAAATGCTACTAACTATGGACACAGGTGAGCTTACTGGTGCCATCATTATCAGCTTTACAAAAGCCTGAAACCTCAATGACCAGAACATCCTTCCTTCAGTACCTAGTACAAATAATCATAAGTCCCAATGCCATAACTTGGTTCATAACCAGCTTGCTATTCACCACTTCTCTGTTAAAGTTCATACCTCAATTGTCCAGTCAATCAGCCATAAGAAAGGCATGCCAGAAGGTTCATACTTACTCCTTTACCATTGATAAACTACCGCTTCACCTGCCTCATTTTCCTTCCTACGATGCTGAGATGAAACAGTACTAGTAACCAACCTCCAGAAAGACCTGCAAGCAGATTCCCTAGCCCTAATTCACTGAATCTCCTACAAAAACATCTTTCTCAACTCTAACAAAGCCAATACTATTATTTTTGTCATCAAACTGAAACTTAATAAACATAAAATTCTTTGCATATCTGCACCTACAACAACACTCCCATAGAAAACACTACTAATTTCAAATATCTTGGCATTAGGCTTGAACCTTCCCTTAACTTTCCCTGTAAGTATGTAAGGAAAAAGGCTCATGCTCTCCTATTTTGGGCTGATAAAATCTCCCCTTTATTACTAAAGCCACTAGAGCAGCTATAGGCATGTGATTTACTCTTGCACCTTGGAAACAACTTCCCCTCCTAGCCCCAGTATCAAAAGAAAATTCTACACACATTCAAACAATAACCAACAAAGTTATAGATTTATTACCCAGTCTCCTAAAAGTGAACCCCACTGTCAAACACTGATAAACGCAAAATGGGTCTCTGATCATAAACGGGCTGATCTTCTTCTAGGATCATAATATTCATATTCCTAGTCATCCAGATCTAACCATTCTGCTCCCACACAACACCTCCCCTATAACTAACCTCCAAATCATTGTTTCTTTAAACTAGGTCCAGAGCTATGGGAAAGTATCCCCCAACAAATAAGCCACCTTCCCTTACCTTGTATTTTGGATTCATATAACAGCCCACCTCCTCTCATTAGCCTCCAACCACATAATCCAGTCTCAGCTACATCAGTTTATCCTACTTGTAACACTATTACTGACCCTTGTATGTCATGTTGTATTGCACTAGTGTACACAGTTTGTTGCAGATAAACTGGACATATAGGTTCCAAACATTATACAGATATTCTTGATTTATTCCTATATCTGCTCAAATACAGCAGGATGCATTCTCCATCAAGTCCTTTTCTGTTCATAGCATTGCCTCATCATTTTGTGAATGTAAGATTAAATAAGATATCTTCTAAGTAAATGATATCCAGACAGCTATTGCACTTAAAGTTCCATGTGTTCATATCCTTTCCTCCATTCTGGAGACTCTTCTTATGGAAGATTTATCATATGAATTATAAACCTCTAGCAGACTCCCTATGATGTTCTCATGACTCAGTTCTGCTGTTGCAAATGCTATCAAACTATTTCAGCTTAATAGGGCTACATAGTTAGTCTGCTACCTTCCTGGTTCATCCCTCTACCTGACATGCAATAACATCTTCCTGATCCCTGTGACATTATCCCTGTGTACATTATCCCCTGTGTATGTTACCCCTCTGTACATTACCCCTGTAACATAATCCCTCTGTACATTATCCCTGTGTACATTATCTGTTTGACATTACCCCTGTGTACGTTATCCCTGTAACATTGCCCCTGTGTACATTATCCCTGTAACATGTGACATTATCACTGTGTACATTATCTGTTTGACATTATCCCCGTGTAGATTATTGCTGTGTACATTACCCCATGACATTATTCCTGCAACATTACCCCTGTGTACATTACCCCTGTAACATTAACCCTGTGTACATTATCCCTGTGTACATTATCTGTTTGACATTATCCCTGTGTACATTATCTGTTTGACATTATCCCTGTGTAAATTATTGTGGCGTACATTACCCTGTGACATTATTCCTGCAACATTACCCCTGTGTACATTATCCCTATAACATTACCTCTGTGTACATAACCCCTGTGACATGTGACATTATCACTGTGTACATTATCCCTGTAACATTACCCTGTGTATGTTATCCCAGTAACATGTGACATTATCATTGTGTACATTATCCCTGTGACATTTCCCCTGTGTACATTATCCCTGTGACATTACTCCTGTGTACATTATCACTGTGTATATTATCCCTGTGACATTACTCCTGTGTACATTATCCCTGTAACATTACCCTTGTGTACATTATCCCTGTAAGATGTGACATTATCACTGTGTACATTATCCCTGTGACATTACTCCTGTGTACATTATCCCTGTAACATTACCCTTGTGTACATTATCCCTGTAAGATGTGACATTATCACTGTGTACATTATCCCTGTGACATTACTCCTGTGTACATTATCCCTGTGACATTACTCCTGTGTACATTATCCATGTAACATTACCCCTGCGTACATTATCACTGTGACATGTGACATTATCACTGTACATTATCCCTGTAACATTACCCTCGTGTACATTATCCCTGTGACATTACCCCTGTGTACATTATCCCTGTGACATTACCCTTGTGTACATTATCCCTGTGATATGTGACATTATCACTGTGTACATTATCCCTGTAACATTACCCCTGTGTACATTATCCCTGTGACATTACCCCTGTGTACATTATCCCTGTAACATTACCCCTGTGTACATTATCCCTGTGACATTACCCCTGTAACATTACCTCTGTGTACATTATCCATGTGACTTGTGACATTATCCCTGTGTACATCACCCCTGTGCACATTATCACTGTGTATATTATCCCTATGACATTACCCCTGTTCAGATTATCCCTGTGACATTACCCCTGTGTACATTATCCTGTGACATGTGACATTACCCCTGTGTACATTACCCCTATAACATTACCCCTGTGTACATTACCCCTATAACATTACCCCTGTGTACATTATCGCTGTGACATTACCCTTGTCTACATTATCCCTGTGACATGCGACATTATCACTGTGTACATTATGCCTGTAACATTACCAATGTGTACATTATCACTGTGACATTACCCCTGTGTACATTATCCCTGTAACACTACCCCTATGTACATTATCCATGTGTATATTATCCCTGTGACATTACCCCTGTGTACATTATCCTTGTAACATTACCCCTGTGTACATTATCCCTGTGACATTACCCCTGTGTACAATACCCCTGTGTACATTATCCTTGTAACATTACCCTTATGTACATTATCCGTGTGTATATTATCCCTGTGACGTTATCCCTGTGTACATTTGGGCGGCGCAGTGGTGCAGCGGTTAATGCTGTCACCTCATAGCAAGAGGATCTCTGGTTCGATTCTCGGGTGGGATGCCTTCTGTGTGGAGTTTGCATGTTCTCCCTGTGTTCACGTGGGTTTCCTCCGGGTACTCCGGTTTCCTCCCACATTCTAAAGACATGCTTCTGGAGGATTTCTCCAGGGCCTCAGCTGAAAACAGGATCTGTGGAACCTAGTCGGACTTTCCCGATCAACAAATGTTAAATAAAATGAATAAAAATGATCCCTGTAACATTAACCCTGTGTACAATACCCGCTGTGTACATTATCCTTGTGACAAAATCCCTGTGATATCATCCCTGTGTACATTACCCCTGCGTACATTATCACTGTGTACATTACCTCTGCATACATTATTGCTGTGTACATTACCCCATGTACATTATTGCTGTGTACATTACCCCATGTACATTATAACTGTGTACATTACTCCTGTGTACATTATCCCTGTGTACATTACCCCTGTGTACATTATAACTGTGTGCATTACCCCTGGGTAAATTATCCCTGTGTACTTTACCACTGCACACATTATCACTGTGTACATTACCCCTTGGTACATTATCCCTGTGTACATTACCCATGCATACATTATTGCTGTGTATATTACCCCTGTGTACATTATCACTCTGTACATTATCCCTGCAACATTATCTGTGTGGCACATGACATTATTTCTGTGTACATTATTCATGTGACATGTGACATTATCCCTGTGTACATTACCCCTGTAACATTATTACTGTGTACATTATCCTGGTGATATTATTACTGTGCATATTACCACTGTGACATTATTACTGTGTATATTATCCCTGCAACATTATCTGTGTGACATAGGTTCATAGGTTAGTTCTAGACCAACTGCCCTGTGTACATTACCCTGTGTATATTATCCCTGTGACATTATCCCTGTGTACATCATCCCTGTCACATGTGACATTATCTCTTTGTACATTACCCCTGTGACATTATTACTGTGGACATTACCCCTGTGTACATTATTCCTTTGACATTATCCCTGAACCATTACCCCTGTGTACATTATCCCTGTAACATTACCCCTGTGTACATTATCCCTGTGACATTACCCTTGTGTACATTATCCCTGTGGCATTACCCCTAGCATTCTGCCATCACCCAGAATGATGCCGCAGTACAAGGACAAAATGATTGACTTCAACAATTGGCTAAGCTTCTAGTGCCATTCTAAAGGGATCCAGTATCTGTCTGCCTGGGATTTACAGACCACGATGCTTTGCTAGAGATGGCCTGCACCTCTCACCCCTGGGATTCTGGATACAGGCTAAGGTTTTTGCCACCCCTATAATGCCTTTTTTAGGCAAGGTTCAAATGACAATTTCACCACCGTAGGAGGAACAGGCAAGCAAAAACTGAGGGTGATGCTATTCAATGCTAGAAGTCTTAATCTCAAAATGCACTCACTCGAGGCACTCCTTAAAATGGAGAACATCGATATCTGTGCAGTGACTGAGACCTGGTTCAAGGCTCCAGAGAGTACCCCTGTACTACCAGGCTATAACTCATACCACACTTTTTGGCCATGTAACCAGGACTGGAACACCAAAGGCAGAGGTGTGTCCATATTCATTAAGGATATCCACACCTCCAGGCTAGTTGCTCAGCATAATGCAGTCGAGGTTATCCAAGTGCAACTAACTCTGGGCAAAACTGCAATCCAAATTGTAGCTTGTTACAGATCACCCACCATGCTCCAAGATTCCAATTCCTCTTTTCTTGATGTACTGGAAAATATTAGGGTTCAACCAAACACCCTAATAATGGGCGATTTCAACTACCCCACCATTAACTGGGAAAACTACTCATTTACCAATTACTTCACTCAATGCTTTCTGGAATTCATAAACTCCAATGCCCTGGATCAACTTATCCACACCCCCACCAGGGGCAACAATATCCTAGATCTAGTCATTACCAACACGAGTGACTGGCGTTCCACACCTGAAGTCAATGCCTCATT
The DNA here is from genome assembly GCF_019279795.1 of Protopterus annectens. Taxonomy (NCBI): domain Eukaryota; kingdom Metazoa; phylum Chordata; order Ceratodontiformes; family Protopteridae; genus Protopterus; species Protopterus annectens. The sequence continues at coordinate 1,473,978,842 of NC_056745.1, read as the reverse complement.
GGTCCGATCCGACCATAAGCTAATTACCCTAGATATCCACATCCTGCCCCCACCCCCATTAAGGAAACCATGATAAAAAAGTTCTCCACAGCCAACTTTATGCTTCTTAAGACAGAAGTGGTGAACTTTATGACACCCATGCAGATGGACAATACAGTTGTGACTACTGAATCCTACACAATTGCACTTTATAAGCACTTACATGAGTGCATGGATTGTGCTATCCCAAACAGAACCAAGATGCTATCCTCCAAAAAAAGGAAGCCAATCTGGTGGTCCCCTGCCATAAACAAACTGTACAACAGAAGGAATAAACTCTTGCAAAAGAGAGTAAAATCCCACGAGTGGAGGAGCTCCCTGGTCAGCCTCAGTAAGAAGCAGCGATCCCTGATAAAATCTTCCAAAGCTAGTTACGAAAACAAAATTGCCACTGATTCTAAAGACAACCACAGAGCATTCTATAGCTATGTCAAGAATCTCAATGGCAACACTCAGATCTGCTCTGACTTACGGCACAATGGCACTAAATATACAGACCCAACTGATATTGCCAACATCCTGGCAGATAGGTTCAATGCTAACTTTACCCCCCTCTCACCCCCTAAAGAGCCCATCTCTGTACAGGAAGAAGGTAAAGTTCCTGTAATCATGGCTGCACAGGTAAAAACTACACTCTCCAAAGCCAAAAACACAGCATCCATGGGACCAGACAACATCCCAGGCTGCGTTCTACACAAACTACAGAACAAACTGGCACCCCACCTAAGTACCATGTTCAATCATAGCCTCACCTCAGGCTGTGTGCCTGATGAATGGCACATAGTAATAGTTATCCCACTCCACAAGGGGTTAGCCACCACGGACCCCAGGAACTACCGCCCCATTAGCCTGTCGAGCCTGGTCTGCAAGGCCATGGAACATATCATCATGGAACTTATAAACAAAGACATTGATAATCTCCAAACTCTGGATCCCACCCAGTTTGGGTTTGTAAAAGGCAGATCATGTATCCTAAACCTGATAGATTTCTTTGAAGCAGTCACCAAAGCGGTAGACAAGGGTAAGGTGGTTCACACAGCCTATCTAGATCTTGCCAAGGCTTTCAACACCATCCCCCACTCTGGAATTATAGATAAACTCACTAACCTAGGTATAAATCTGACTTCAGACCAGTTACAAGTGGAGTACCACAGGGTTCAGTCCTGGGTCCTCTCCTGTTTGGTATCTACTTCTCTGAAGTACAGGCTAACACAGAAGGTCTTTGGCTAATGAAGTTCATAGATGACTGCAAACTAGGAGCCATAATCGAAACTCCTAACAATGTGGATATCCTACAAAAGGGCCTCACTGAGACAGATGCCTGGTGTCAAAGCCATGGCCTCAAGCTCAATGCCAAAAAGTGCACTGTCATCCTTTTTGGTAAAAGCAGACCATCTAAAAAAACTCCAGCTTTACTCCGTCGCATATGGCTAACTCAGAGGTGATCTCTGCCTAACATACAAAGCTATGTCAAACCCAGAGCTGTTGAACATGTTCCACTTAAAGAAATCCCAATCCCTCTGAGCTACATGCTCTAGGGACCTAAACCTTGTCAACAGAATAAACAGAACATGCTGGAGGGATTCAATCCTGTCCCACAGACTTCCCATAATCTGAAATAAACTACCTATCTATATCAAACAAAGCTCCTCATTAGCACTCTTCAAGAAAAATCTTGATGATTGGATGGGAAATAGGAAATTCACCCCGGGGATCACTTCTGTAGCTCTGCTTGACAGTGGCACAGGAAAATAATTTTCTTGGGTGGCAAAAGCCAGGGTACCTTTTTGGCTGGGCTTGTATAGGCCCCAGGGCTGATAGCCTAGTACCTACCTATGAACCTATGAACCTGTGTTCATTATCCCTGTGACATGTGACATTATCACTGTGTACATTTTCCCTGTAACATTACCCCTGTGTACATTATCCCTGTAAAATTACCCCTGTGGACATTATCCCTGTGATGAGTGACATTACCCCTGTGTACATTACCCCTGTGTACATTATCCCTGTGATATTATTCCTGTACCATTACCCCTGTGTACATTATCACTGTATATATTATCACTGTGACATTACCTCTGTTTACATTATCCCTGTAACATTACCCCTGTACATTATCACTGTATATATTATCCCTGTGAAATTACCCCTGTGTACATTACCCCTGTAACATCACCCCTGTGTACGTTATCCCTGTGACATTACCCTTGTCTACATTATTCCTGTAACATGTGACATTATCACTGTGTACATTATCCCTGTAACATTACCCCTGTGTAGATTATCCCTGTGACATTACCCCTGTAACATTAGCCCTGTGACATTATCCCTGTGTACATTACCCTGGGTACATTACCCCTGTGTACATTGTCCCTGTGACATTATCACTGTTTACATTACCCCTGTGTACATTATCCCTGTGTACATTGTTTATGTATATTATCAATATGTACACCATCCCTGTGACATTATTTCTGCAACATTACCCCCTGTGTACATTATCCTTGTGACATAATCCCTGTGACATTGTCCCTGTGTACATTGCCACTGCACATATTATCCCTGTGTACATTACCCTTGCATACATTATTACTGTGTGCATTACCTCTGTGTACATTATCTGTGTGTACATTACCCCAGGGTGCATTATCCCTGTGTACATTACCCCTGTGTACAGTATCACTGTGTACATTACCTCTGTGTACATTACCCTGCATACAGTATTGCTGTGTGCATTACCTCTGGGTACATTATCACTGTGTACATTACTCCTGCATACATTATTGTGTTGTACATTACCCCTGTGTTCAGTATCACTGTGTATGTTACCTCTGTATACATTATCTGTGTGTACATTATCCTTGTAACATTATCACTGTGAATGTTACTCCTGTGTACAGTATTACTGTGTACATTACCTCTGTGTACATTATCTATGTGTACATTATCCCTGTGACATCATCACTGTGAACATTGCCCCTGCGTACATTATCACTGTGTACATTACCTCTACATACATTATTGCTGTGTACATTACCCCTGTGTACAGTATCACAGTGTACATTACCTCTGTGTACATTATCTGTGTGTGCATTACCACTGGGTACATTACCCCTGCGTACATTATCACGGTGTACATTACCCCTGCATACATTTTTGCTGTGTACATTACCCCATGTACAATATCACTGTGTACATTACCTCTGTGTACATTATCTGTGTTTACATTATTCCTGTGACATTATCCCTGTGTATATTATCCCTGGGTACATTATCCCTGTGTACATTACTTCTGGGTACATCATCCCTTTGTACATTACCCCTGCATACATTATTGCTCTGTAAATTACCCCTGTGTACAGTATCACTATGTACATTACCTCTGTGTACATTATCCCTGTGTACATTATCACTGTGTACATTACCCCTGCGTACATTATTGCTGTGTACATTACCCCTGTGGACAGTATCACTGTGTACACTATCTCTGTGTACATTATCTGTGTGTACATTATCCCTGTGACATTATCACTGTGTACTTTACCCCTGCATACATTACTGCTGTGTACATTACCCCTGTGTACATTATCCTAGTACTTAACCCCTGGGTACATTATCCTGTGTACATTACCACTGCACACATTATCACTGTGTACATTTCCCCTGGCTACATTATCCCTGTGTACATTACCCCTGCATACATTATTGCTGTGTACATTACCCCATGTACATTATAACTGTGTACATTACTCCTGTGTATATTACTCCTGTGTACATTATCCCTGTGTACATTACCCCTGTGTACATTACCCCTGGGTAAATTATCCCTGTGTACATTACCACTGCACACATTATCACTGTGTACATTACCTCTGGGTACATTATCCCTGTGTACATTACCTCTGCACACATTATTGCTGTGTATATTACCCCTGTGTACATTATAACTGTGTACATTAACCTGTGTACATTATCCCTGTGCATATTACCCCTGTGACATTATTACTGTGTACGTGACCCCTGTGTACATTATCACTCTGTACATTATCTATACAACATTATCCATGTGGCATGCGACAATTATCCCTGTGTACATTACCCCTGTGGCATTATTACAGTGTACATTACCCCTGTGTACATTATCCCTGCAATGTTATGTGTGACATGTGACATTATCTCTGTGTACATTATTCGTGTGACATGTGACATTATCCCTGTATACATTACCCCTGTAACATTATTACTGTGTACATTATCCCGGTGATATTATTCCGGTAACATTACTCTGTGTGTATATTATCCCTGTTACATGTGACATTATTACTGTGTACATTATCCCTGTGACATTATTACTGTGTATATTACCACTGTGACATTATTACTGTGTACATTATCCCTGCAACATTATCTGTGTGACATGTGACATTATCCCTGCGTACATCATCCCTGTCACATGTGACATTATCTCTGTGTACATTACCGCTGTGACATTATTCCTGTGTACATTACCCCTGTGACATTATTACTGTGTATATTACCACTGTGACATTATCACTCTGTACATTATCCCTGCAACATTATCTGTGTGACATGTGACATTATCTCTGTGCACATTACCACTGTGTAAATTACCCCTGTGACATCCCTGTGTACATTACCCTGTGTATATTATCCATGTGACATTATCCATGCGTACATCATCCCTGTCACATGTGACATTATCTCTTTGCACATTACACCTGTGACATTATTACTGTGTACATTACCCCTGTGTACATTATCCCTGTGACATTATCCCTGAACCATTACCCCTGTGTACATTATCACTGTGCATATTATCCTTCTGACATTTCCCCTGTGTACATTATCCCTGTAACATTACTCCATGTACATTATCCCTGTAGCATTACCCCTGTGTACAATATCCCTGTGACATTACCCTTGTGTACATTATCCCTGTGACATGTGACATTATCACTGTGTACATTATCCCTGTAACATTACCCCTGTGTACATTATCCCTGTGACATTACCCCTGTGTACAAAACCCCTATGTACATTATCCCTGTAACATTAACCCTGTGTACATTATCCCTGTGTATATTATCCATGTGACATTACCCCTGTGTACATTATCCCTTTGACATTATCCCTGTGTACAAAACCCTATGTACATTATCCCTGTAACATTAACCCTGTGTATATTATCCATGTGACATTACCCCTGTGTATATTATCCCTGTAACATTACCCCTGTGTATATTATCCCTGTGTATATTATCCCTGTGACATTACCCCTTTGTACATTACCTCTGTGCACATTATCCCTGTAACATTACCCATGTGTACACTATCACTGTAACATTACCCCTGTATACATTATCCCTGTGACATGTGACATTATCAATGTGTACATTATCCCTGTGACATTACACTGGTTTACATTATCCCTGTAACATTACCCCTGTGTACATTATCCCTGTGATATTACCACTATGTGCATTATCCCTGTGACATTACCCCTGTGTAAATTATTTCTGTAAGATTACCACTGTGTACATTATCCCCGTGACATGTGACATTACCCCTGTGTACATTATCCCTATAACATTACCTCTGTGTACATAACCTCTGTGACATGTGACATTATCAATGTGTACATTATCCCTGTAACATTACCCCTGTGTATGTTATCCCTGTAACATTACCCTTATGTACATTATCCCTGTGACATGTGACGTTATCACTGTGTACATTATTCCTGTAATATTACCCCTGTGTACATTATTCCTGTAACATTACCTCTGTGCACATTATCCCTGTGACATTATTACTGTGTATGTTACCACTGTGACATTATTACTGTGTACATTATCCATGCAACATTATCTGTGTGACATGTGACATTATCCCTGTGTAGATTACCCCTGGGTATATTATCCCTGTGACATTATCCCTGCATATATCATACCTGTTACATGTGACATTATCTCTGTGTACATTACCACTGTGACATTATTCCTGTGTGCATTACCCCTGTGTACATCATCACTCTGTACATTAGCCCTGCAACATTATCTGTGTGACATGTGACATTATCCCTGTGCATATTACCACTGTGTAAATTACCCCTGTGACATCATCCCTGTGTACATTACCCTGTGTATATTATCCATGTGACATTATCCCTGCGTACATCATCCCTGTCACATGTGACATTATCTCTTTATACATTACCTCTGTGACGGTATTACTGTGTACATTACCCCTGTGTACATTATCCCTGTGACATTATCCTTGAACCATTACCCCTGTGTACATTATCACTGTGTACATTACCCTGTGTATATTATCCATGTGACATTATCCCTGTAACATTAACCCTGTGTACATCATCCCTGTGACATTACCCTTGTGTACATTATCCCTGTGACATTACCCCTGTGTACATTATCCATGTTATATGTGACATATCACTGTGTACATTTTCCCTGTAACATTATCCCTGTGTACATCATCCCTGTAACATTACCCCTGTGCACATTATCCCTGTGAGGAGTGACATTACTCCTGTGTACATGACCACTGTGTACACTATCCCAGTGACATTATTCCTGTGCCATTACCCCGTGTACATTATCACTGTCTATATTATCCCTGTGAAATTACCCCTGTGTACATTATCCATGTAACATTACCCCTGTGTACATTACCCCTGTGTACAATACCCCTGTGTACATTATACATGTAACATTACCCCTGTGTACATTATCCCTGTGACATTACTCCTGTGTACATCATCCCTGTGACATGTGACATTATCACTGTGTACATTATCCTTGTAACATTACCCCTGTGTACATTCTCCCCGTAACATTACCCGAGTGTACATTATCCCTGTGACATGTGACATTATAACTGTATACATTATTCCTGTAACATTACTCCTGTGTACATTATCCCTGTAACATTACCCATGTGTACATTATCCCTGTAACATTACCCCTGTGTACATTATCCCTGTGACATTACCCCTGTGTACATTATCCCTGTGTATATTATCCCTGTGACATTACCCCTGTGTAGATTATCCCTGTGACATTACCTCTGTGTACATTATCCTGTGACATGTGACATTACCCCTGTGTACATTACCCCCATAACATTACCCCTGTGTACATTATCGCTGTGACATTATCCTTGTCTACATTATCCCTGTGACATGTGACATTATCACTGTGTACATTATCCCTGTAACATTACCCCTGTGTACATTATCCCTGTGACATTACCCCTGTGTACAATACCCCTGTATACATTATCCCTGTAACATGACCCCTGTTGCATTATCCCAGTGACATGTGACATTATCACTGTGTACATTATCCCTGTATTGTGCAACATTACCCCTGTGTACATTATCACTGTAACATTACCCATGTGTACATTACCCCTGTGACATATGACATTATCACTGTGACATTATCACTGTGTGCATTACCCCTATGACATTTTCTCTGTGACATTACCCCTGTGTACATTATCCCTGTAACATCACCCATGTGTACATTATCCCTGTAACATTACCCCTGTGTGCATTATCCCTATTACATGTGACATTATCACTGTGTACATTATCCCTGTGACATAACCCATGTGTACATTATCCCTGTGACATGTGACATTATCATTGTGTACATTATCCCTGTAACTTTATTCATGTGACATTATCATTATGTACATTATCCCTGTGACATTATCGCTCTGTACATTATGTTGGTAACTTTATCCATGTGACATTATCACTGTGTACATTATTCCTGTGATATGTGAAAATATCCCTGTGCACATTATTCCTATGACATGTGACATTACCACGCATACATTACCCCTGCATACATTATCTCTGTGTACATTATCCCTATGTACATTACCACTGCGTACATTATCCCTGCATACATTAGCCTTTGGACATTATCTCTGTGACATTATTACTGAGTGTATTATCAATGTGACATCATCACTTTTTACATTACCCCTATGACATTTTCATTTTGACATTACCCTTTTATACATTATCACTGTGTACATTATCCATGTAACATTAACCTGTGTACATTATCAATATGTATATTATCCCTGTGACATTACCCCTGTGTACATTATCGCTGTAACATTACCCCTGTGTACATTATCACTGTGTATACTATCCCTGTGAACTTACCCTTGTGTACATTATCCCTGTAACATTACCCCTGTGTACATTATCACTGTGTATATTATCCCTGAGACATTACCTCTGTGTACATTATCCCTGTAACATTACCCTGTGTACATTATCAATATGTATATTATCCCTGTGACATTACCCCTGTGTACATTATCCCTGTAACATTACCCCTGTGTACATTATCACTGTGTATACTATCCCTGTGATGTTACCCTTGTGTACATTATCCCTGTAACATTACCCCTGTGTACATTATCACTGTGTATATTATCCCTGAGACATTACCTCTGTGTACATTATCCCTGTAACATTACCCCTGTGTACATTATCACTGTGTATATTATCCCTGTGACATTACCCCTGTGTACATTATCACTGTAACATTACCCCTGTGTACATTATCCCTGTGAAATGTGACATTATCCCTCTGTACATCACCCCTGTGTACATTATCACTGTGTATACTATCCCTATGACATTACCCCTGTGTAGATTATCTTTGTGACATTACCCTGTGTACATTACTTATGTGACATGTGGCATTACCCCTGTGTACATTTTCCCTGTGACATGTAACATTATCCCTGTGTACATTACTTCTATGACATGTGACATTATCACTGTGTACATTATCCCTGTGATATTACCCCTGTGTACATTATCCCTGTAATATGTGACATTATCACTGTGTACATTATCCCTGTAACTTTATCCATATGACATTATCATTGTGTATATTATTCCTGTGACCTTATCACTGTGTACATTATCCCTGTGACTTTATCCATGTGACATTATCACTGTGTACATTATCCATCTGGCTTGTGACAATATCCCTGTGCACATTATTCCTGTGATGTGACATTACCCCTGTATACATTACCTTTGTCTACATTATCCCTGCGTACAATACCTCTGCATACATTATCCCTGCATACATTACCCTTTGGACATTATCTCTGTGACGTTATTAGTGTGTACATTATCACCATGACATTATCACTGTGTACATTAACCCTATGACATTGACATTACCCCTTTATATATTACCTCTGCATGAATTATCCCTGTGTACATTATCCCTGTAACATTGCCCTGTGTACATTATCACTATGTATATTACCCTGTGACAATACCCCATGTACATTATCCCTGTAACATTACTCCTGTACATTATCACTGTGTATATTATCTCTGTGACATTACCCCTGTGTACATTATCCTTGTAACATTACCCCTGTGTACATTATCACTGTGTATATTATCCCTATGGCATTACCCTGTGTAGATTATCACTGTGACATTACCCCTGTGTACATTACCTGTGTGACACGTGGCATTACCACTGTGTGCATTATCCCTGTGACATATGACATTACTCCTGTGTTCATTACCAGTGACATGTGACATTACCCATGTGTACATTATCCCTGTGACATGTGATATTACACCTGTGTACATTATCCATGTAAACCACAAAAAATATGGATCAAGCAGCATGCTTTTAACTAAAACATCACTCGAGTTATTTAATCCATGACAGATAAGAAAATAAGAAACTATAAAAACAGTCAAAAGTATGAAGAGCTTTTTGTCTGGTATTCTACCCTGACTTCATCAGATACAATTAACTCTACTAAAAATCTTCCTTATAAATCCTTTTAAACCCAAATCACATGACTCCCAGACCATTAGGTAAGTCATTTACTTCCATTTGATAACCCATTTTCCCACTAACTTTGTTATTGTCATTTAAATCCCATATCCAATGTATACAGTTATGTCAATGACATTTAAACAAATATATATATATATGTATATATATATATATATATATATATATATATATATATATATATATATATATATATATGTAACATTACCCTTGCATACATTATCCCTGTAACATGTGACATTACCCCTGTGTACATTATCCCTGTAACATTACCCCTGTGTACAGTATCCCTGTGACATGTGACATGATCACTGTGTACATTATCCCTGTAACATTACCCCTGTGTACATTATCTGTGCGACATTACTCCTGTGTACACTACCCTTGTGACAGTGTACATTACCTTTGTGTACATTATCCCTGCAACATTACCCCTGTGGACATTATCACTGTATATATTATGCTTGTGACATTACCCCTGTGTACATTATCCCTGTAACATTACCCCTGTGTACACTACCCTTGTGACAGTGTACATTACCTTTGTGTACATTATCCCTGCAACATTACTCCTGTGGATATTATCACTGTATATATTATGCCTGTGACATTACCCCTGTGTACATTATCCCTGTAACATTACCCCTGTGTACACTACCCTTGTGACAGTGTACATTACCTTTGTGTACATTATCCCTGCAACATTACCCCTGTGGACATTATCACTGTATATATTATCCCTGTAACATTACTCCTGTGTATTATCCTAACATTACCCTGTGTACATTATCACTGTGTACATGTGACATATGACATATCCCAGTGCACATTAATCCTGTGACATTCCTGCATACATTACCCCTGTGTACATTATCCCTGCATACATTACCCCTGTGGACATTATCCCTGCATACATTATTACTGTGTACATTATCACTGTGTACATTACACCATATGACATTTCCTCTGTAATATTACCCCTTTATACATTACATCTGCATACATTATCCCTGTGTACATTATCCCTGTAACATTACCCCTGTGTACATTATCTCTGTGGCATGTGACATTATCACTGTGAACATTATCCCTGTAACATTACCCAGTGTATGTAATCCCAGTAACATTACCTCTGTTTACATTATCCCTGTGACATGTGACAATATCACTGTGTACATTACCCCTGTGACATTACCCCTGTGTAGATTATCCCTGTAACATTATCCCTGTGTACATTATCCCTGTGACATGTGACATTACCCCTGTGTACATTACCCCTGTAACATTACCCCTGTGTACATTACCCCTGCAACATTACCCCTGTGTACATTATCCCTGCATACATTACCCTTTGGACATTATCTCTGTAACATTATTAGTGTGTACATTATCACCATGACATTATCCTTGTGTACATTATCCCTGTAACATTGCCCTGTGTACATTATCACTATGTATATTATCCCTGTGACAATACCCCTTGTACATTATCCCTGTAACATTACTCCTGTACATTATCACTGTGTATATTATCCCTGTGACATTACCCCTGTGTACATTATCCTTGTAACATTACCCCTGTGTACATTATCACTGTGTATATTATCCCTATGGCATTACCCTGTGTAGATTATCCCTGTGACATTAACCCTGTGTACATTACCTGTGTGACACGTGGCATTACCGCTGTGTGCATTATCCCTGTGACATATGACATTACCCCTGTGTTCATTACTCGTGACATGTGACATTACCCCTGTGTACATTATCCCTGTGACATGTGATATTACACCTGTGTACATTATCCATGTAAACCACAAAAAATATGGATCAGGCAGCATGCTTTTAATTAAAACATCACTCGATTTATTTAATCCATGACAGATAAGAAAATAAGAAACTATAAAAGCAGTCAAAAGTATGAAGAGCTTTTTGTCTGGTATTCTACCCAGACTTCATCAGATACAATTAACTCTACTTTAAGTCTTCCTTATAAGTCTTTTTAAACCCAAATTGCATGACTCCCAGACCATTAGGTAAGTCATTTACTTCCATTTGATAACCCATTTTCCCACTAACTTTGTTATCGTCATTTAAATCCCATATCCAATGTATACAGTTATGTCAACGACATTTAAACAAATATATATATATATATATATATATATATATATATATATATATATGTAACCCCTGTGTATATTATCCCTGTGACATTACCCTTGTATACATTATCCCTGTAACATGTGACATTACCCCTGTGTACATTATCCCTGTAACATTACCCCTGTGTACAGTATCCCTGTGACATGTGACATTATCACTGTGTACATTATCCCTGCAACATTACCCCTGTGTACATTATCTGTGCGACATTACCCCTGTGTACACTACCCTTGTGACAGTGTACATTACCTTTGTGTACATTATCCGTGCAACATTACCCCTGTGGACATTATCACTGTATATATTATGCCTGTGACATTACCCCTGTGTACATTATCCCTGTAACATTACTCCTGTGTACACTACCCTTGCGACAGTGTACATTACCTTTGTGTACATTATCCCTGCAACATTACCCCTGTGGACATTATCACTGTATATATTATCCCTGTAACATTACCCCTGTGTATATTATCCTGGTAACATTACCCCTGTGTACATTATCCTTGTTACATGTGACAATATCCCAGTGCACATTAATCCTGTGACATTACTCCTGCATAAATTACCCCTGCATACATTACCCCTGTGTACTTTATTCCTGCATACATTATCCCTGCGTACATTACCCCTGCGTACATTATCCCTACATACATTACCCTTTGGACATTATCTCTGTGACATTATCACTGTGTACATTACCCCTATAACATTTCCTCTGTAATATTACCCCTTTATACATTACATCTGCATACATTATCCCTGTGTACATTATCCCTGTAACATTACCCCTGTGTACATTATCTCTGTGGCATGTGACATTATCACTGTGAACATTATCCCTGTAACATTGCCTCGTGTATGTTATCCCAGTAACATTACCTCTGTTTAAATAATCCCTGTGACATGTGACAATATCACTGTGTACATTACCCCTGTGACATTACCCCTGTGTACATTATCCCTGTAACATTATCCCTGTGTACATTATCCCTGTGACATGTGACATTACCCCTGTGTACATTACCCCTGTAACATTACCCCTGTGTACTTTACCCCTGTAACATTACCCCTGTGTACATTATTCCTGTGACATGTGACATTACCCCTGTGTATATAACCCCTGTAACATTACCCCTGTGCACATTGTCCCTGTAACCTTACCCCTGTGTACATTATCCTTGCAACATTATCCCCCTGTGTACATCATCCCTGTGACATGTGACGTTACCCCTGTGTACATTACCACTGTAACTTTACCCCATGTACATTACCCCTGTGTACATTATCCCTGCAATATTACCACTGTGTGCATTATCCCTGTGACCTTATCCCTATGACATGTGACATTATCACTGTGTACATTATCCCTGTAACATTACCCCTGTGTACATTATCCCTGTGACATGTGACCTTATCACTGTACATTATCCATGTAACATTACCCCTGTGTACATTATCCCTGTAACATTACCCCTGTGTACATTATCCCTGTGACATTACCCTTGTGTACATTATCCCTGTGACATGTGACATTATCACTGTATACATTATCCCTGTAATATTACCCCATGTGCATTATCCTTGTGACGTGACATTATCAATGTGTACATTATCCCTGTGATATTACCCCTGTGTACATTATCCCTGTGACATGTGTCATTATCACTGTGTACATTATCTCTGTGACATTACCCCTGTGTACAGTCTCTGTAACATTACCCCTGTGTACATTATCCCTTTAACATTACCACTGTGTACATTATCCCTGTGACATGTGACATTACCCCTTTGTACATTACCCCTGTAACATTACCCCTGTATACTTTATCCCTGTAACATTACCCCTGTGTATATTATCCCTGTGACATGTGACATTATCAATGTGTACATTATCCCTGTAACATTACACCTGTGTACATTTTCCCTGTGACATGTGACAATATCACTGTGTACATTATCCCTGTAACATTACTCCTGTGTACATTATCTCTGTGGCATGTGACATTATCACTGTGAACATTATCCCTGTAACATTACCCCATGTATGTTATCCCAGTAACATTACCTCTGTTTACATTATCCCTGTGACATGTGACAATATCACTGTGTACATTACCCCTGTGACATTACCCCTGTGTACATTATCCCTGTAACATTATCCCTGTGTACATTATCTCTGTGACATGTGACATTACCCCTGTGTACATTACCCCTGTAACATTACCCCTGTGTACATTATCCCTGTGACATGTGACATTACCCCTGTGTATATTACCCCTGTAACATTACCCCTGTGCACATTGTCCCTGTAACATTACCTGTGTACATTATCCCTGCAACATTACCCCCTGTGTACATCATCCCTGTGACATGTGACATTACACCTGTGTACATTACCACTGTAACTTTACCCCATGTACATTACCCCTGTGTACATTATCCCTGCAATATTACCACTGTGTGCATTATCCCTGTGACATTATCCCTATGACATGTGACATTATCACTGTGTACATTATCCCTGTAACATTACCCATGTGTACATTATCCCTGTGACATGTGACATTATCACTGTGTACATTATCCCTGTAACATTACCCATGTGTACATTATCCCTGTGACATGTGACATTATCACTGTGTACATTATCCCTGTAACTTTATCCATGTGTTCCTGTGACATTATCGCTGTGTACATTATCTTTGTAACTTTATCCATGTGACATTATCACTGTGTACATTATCCCTGTGACATGTGACAATATCCTTGTGCACATTATTCCTGTGACATGTAACATTACCATGCGTACATCATCCCTGCGTACATTACCCCTGGGTACATTATCCCTGCATACATTACCCTTTGGACATTATCTCTGTGACATTATTACTGTGTACATTACTCCTATGACATTTATATTTTGACATTACCTTTTTATACATTATCCCTGTGTACATTATCCCTGTAACATTATCCTGTGTACATTATCCCTATGTATATTATCTCTGTGACATTACCTCTGTGTACATTATCCCTGTAACATTACCCCTGTGTACATTATCACTGTGTATATTATCCCAGTGACGTTACCCTTGTGTACATTATCCATGTAACATTATCCCTGTGCACATTATCACTGTGTATATTATCCTTGTCACACTACCTCTGTGTACATTATCCCTGTAACATTACCCCTGTGTACATTATCACTGTATATATTATCCCTGTGACATTACCCCTGTGTATATTATCCCTATAACATTACCCCTGTGTACATTATCACTGTGACGTGACATTATCCCTGTGTACATCACCCCTTTGCACATTATCACTGTGTATACTATCCCTATGACATTACCCCGTGTAAATTATCCATGTGACATTACCCCTGTGTACATTACTTATGTGACATGTGGCATTACCCATGTGTACATTATCCCTGTGACATGTAACATTACCCCTGTGTACATTACCTCTGTGACATGTGACATTATCGCCGTGTACTTTATCCCTGTGACATGTGACATTATCACTGTGTACATTATCCCTGTAACTTTATCCATATGACATTATCATTGTGTACATTATTCCTGTGACCTTATCACTGTGTACATTATCCCTGTAACTTTATCCATGTGACATTATCACTGTGTACATTATCCATGTGGCTTGTGACAATATCCCTGTGCACATTATTCCTGTGACATGTGACATTACCCCTGCATACATTACCTCTATGTACATTATCCCTGCGTAAATTATCCCTATATACATTACCCTTTGGACATTATCTCTGTGACATTAGTACTGTGTACATTATCACCGTGTACATTAAACCTATGACATTTTATCTGTGACATTACCCCTTTATACATTACCTCTGCATACATTATCCCTATGTACATTATCCCAGTAACATTACCCCTGCGTACATTATCACTGTATATATTATCCCTGTGACATTACCCCTGTGTACATTATCCCTGTAACATTACCCCTGTGTACATTATCCCTGTTACATGTGACAATATCCCAGTGCACATTATCCCTGTAACATGTAACATTACCCCTGCGTACATTACCTCTGTGGCATGTGACATTATCACTGTGTACATTATCCCTGTGACATGTGACATTATCACTGTGTACATTATGCCTGTAACCTTATCCATGTGACATTATCACTGTGACATGTGACATTATCACTGTGTACATTATCCCTGTAACTTTATCCATATGACATTATCATTGTGTACATTATTCCTGTGACCTTATCACTGTGTACATTATTCCTGTAACTTTATCCATGTGACATTATCACTGTGTACATTATCCATGTTTCTTGTGACAATATCCCTGTGCACATTATTCCTGTGACATGTGACATTACCCCTGCATACATTACCTCTGTGTACATTATCCCTGCGTACAATATGCCTGTGTATATTATCCCTATATACATTACCCTTTGGACATTATCTCTGTGACATTAGTACTGTGTACATTATCACCGTGTACATTAAACCTATGACATTTTATCTGTGACATTACCCCTTTATACATTACCTCTGCATACATTATCCCTATGTACATTATCCCAGTAACATTACCCCTGCGTACATTATCACTGTATATATTATCCCTGTGACATTACCCCTGTGTACATTATCCCTGTAACATTACCCCTGTGTACATTATCCCTGTTACATGTGACAATATCCCAGTGCACATTATCCCTGTGACATGTTACATTACCCCTGCGTACATTACCTCTGTGGCATGTGACATTATCACTGTGTTCATTATCCCTGTGACATGTGACATTATCACTGTGTACATTATCCCTGTAACTTTATCCATGTGACATTATCACTGTGACATGTGACATTATCACTGTGTACACTATCCCTGTAACTTTATCCATATGACATTATCATTGTGTACATTATTCCTGTGACCTTATCACTGTGTACATTATCCCTGTAACTTTATCCATGTGACATTATCACTGTGTACATTATCCATGTGGCTTGTGATAATATCCCTGTGCACATTATTCCTGTGACATGTGACATTACCCCTGCATACATTACCTCTGTGTACATTATCCCTGCGTACAATACACCGGCGTACATTATCCCTATATACATTACCCTTTGGACATTATCTCTGTGACATTAGTACTGTGTACATTATCACCGTGTACATTAAACCTATGACATTTTATCTGTGACATTACCCCTTTATACATTACCCCTGCATACATTATCACTGTATATATTATCCCTGTGACATTACCCCTGTGTACATTATCCCTGTAACATTACCCCTGTGTACATTATACCTGTTACATGTGACAATATCCCAGTGCACATTATCCCTGTGACATGTAACATTACCCCTGCGTACATTACCTCTGTGGCATGTGACATTATCACTGTGTACATTATCCCTCTGACATGTGACATTATCACTGTGTACATTATCCCTGTAACTTTATCCATGTGACATTATCACTGTGTACATTATCCCTGTGACGTGTGACAATATCCCTGTGCACATTATTCCTGTGACATGTGACATTACCCCTGTGTACATTACCTCTGTGACATGTGACATTATCACTGTGTACATTATCCCTGTGACATGTGACATTATCACTGTGTACATTATCCCTGTAACTTTATCCATGTGACATTATCACTGTGACATGTGACATTATCACTGTGTACATTATCCCTGTAACTTTATCCATGTGACATGTGACATTATCACTGTGTACATTATCCCTGTAACTTTATCCATATGACATTATCATTGTGTACATTATTCCTGTGACCTTATCACTGTGTACATTATCCCTGTAACTTTATCCATGTGACATTATCACTTTGTACATTATCCATGTGGCTTGTGACAATATCCCTGTGCACATTATTCCTGTGACATGTGACATTACCCCTGCATGCATTACCTTTGTGTACATTATCCCTGCGTACAATACAACGGCGTACATTATCCCTGTATACATTACCCTTTGGACATTATCTCTGTGACATTATTACTGTGTACATTATCACCATGTACATTAACCCTATGACATTTTCTCTGTGACATTACCCCTTTATACATTACCTCTGCATACATTACCCCTGTGTACATTATCCCTGTAACATTACCCCTGCGTACATTATCACTCTGTATATTATCCCTGCGACGTTACCCTTGTGTACATTATCCCTGTAACATTACCCCTGTGTACATTATCACAGTGTATATTATCCCTGTGACATTACCCCATGTACATTATCCCTGTAACATTACACCGTGTACATTATCACTGTGTATATTATCCCTGTGACATTACCCTTGTGTACATTATCCTTGTAACATTACCCCTGTGTACATTATCACTGTGTATATTATCCCTATGGCGTTACCCTGTGCAGATTATCCCTGTGACATTACCCCTGTGTACATTACCTGTGTGACATGTGGCATTGCCGCTGTGTGCATTATCCCTGTGACATATGACATTACCCCTGTGTTCATTACTCGTGACATGTGACATTACCCCTGTGCAAATTATCCCTGTGACATGTGATATTACACCTGTTACATTATCCATGTAAACCACAAAAATATGGATCAGGCAGCACACTTTTAACTTAAACCTCACTCGATTTATTTAATCCACGACAGATAAGAAAATCAGAAACTATAAAAACAGTCAAAAGTATGAAGAGCTTTTTGTCTGGTATTCTACCCCGACTTCATCAGATACAATTAACTATTCTAAAAATCTTCCTTATAAATCCTTTTAAACCTAAATCACACAACTCCCAGACCATTAGGTAAGTCAATTACTTCCATTTGTTAACCTATTTTCCCCCTAACTTTGTTATCGTCATTTAAATCCCATATCCAATGTATACAGTTATGTCAACTACATTTAAATAAACCATATAAAAATATATATATGTATAAAAAAAAGTATAAAAACCATGTATCCCCTGTGTATATTATCCCTGTGACATTACCCTTGTGTGCATTATCCCTGTCACATGTGACATTACCCCGTGTACATTATCCCTGTGACATTACCCCTGTGTACATTATCCCTGTAACATTACCCCTGTGTAGATTATCCCTGTGACATTACCCTTGTGTACTTTACCCTTGTGACATGTGGCATTACCCCTGTGTACATTATCCCTGTAACATTACCCCTGTGTACATTATCACTGTGACATGTGATATTACCCCTGTGTATATTATCCTTGTGACATTATCTCTTTGTACATTACCCCTGTGACATCATTACTGTGTACATTACCCCTGCGTACATTATCACTGTATATATTATCCCTGTGACATTACCCCTGTGTACATTATCCCTGTAACTTTACACCTGTACATTATCACTGTGTACATTATCCCTGTAACATTACCCCTATGTACATTATCCCTGTGACATGTGTCATTATCACTGTGTACATTATCCCTGTTACATGTGACAATATCCCAGTGCACATTATTCCTGTGACATGTGACATTACACCTGCATAAATTACCCCTGCATACATTACCCCGTGTACATTATCCCTGCATATATTATCCCTGCGTACATTACCCCTGCATACATTATCACTACATACATTACCCTTGTACATTATCTCTGTGACATTATTACTGTGTACATTATCACTGTGTACATTACCCCTATGACATTTCCTCTGTAATATTACCCTTTTATAAATTACCTCTGCATACATTATTCCTGTGTACATTATCCTTGTAACTTTACCCCTGTGTACATTACCACTGTGTATATTATCCCTGTAACATTACTCCTGTACATTATCACTGTGTACATTATCCCTGTAACATTACCCCTGTGTACATTATCCATGTGACATTACCCTTGTGTACATTATCCCTGTGACATGTGACATTATCACTGTGTACATCACCCCTATAACATTACCTCTGTGCACATTATCCCTTTGACTGTGACATTATCAATGTGTACATTATCCCAGTGATATTACTCCTGTGTACATTATCCCTGTGACATGTGTCATTATCATTGTGTACATTATCCCTGTGATATTACCCCTGTGTACATTATCCCTGTATCATTACCCCTGTGTACATTATCCCTGTGACATGTGACATTATTACTGTGTACATTATCCCTGCAACATTACCTCTGTGTACATTATCCCTTTAACATTACCCCTGTTACGTAACCCCTGTGACATGTGACATTATCACTGTGAACATTATCCCTGTAACATTACCCCTGTGTATGTTATTCCAGTAACATTACCTCTGTGTACATTATCCCTGTGACATGTGACAATATCACTGTGTACATTACCCCTGTGATGTCTGTGGTGGTGCAGCAGTAGTGTTGTTGCCTCAGAGCAATAGGTTCTCCAGTTCGATTCTCGGCTGGAGTGCGGGGAATGCCTTCTGTGTGGAGTCTACATGTCCTCCCTGTGGTTGGGTGGGCATTTGAAAGACATGCGTAAATGGGCATGCCTTCGTTGAAGGTTGAATGTCGTGCTGGCACCTTGGCGTTCATGAAAATCTACTGCCAATCATTAGCGGACCGGAGTGCCGCTGTGGCAACCCCTAACCGGGAAAAGCCAAAAGACAAACAACAACAACAACATTACCCCTGTGACATTACCCCTGTGTACATTATCCCTGTAACTTTACTCCTGTGTACATTATCCCTGTGACGTGTGACATTATCACTGTGTACATTATCCCTATAACATTACCCCAGTGTATATTATCCCCGTGACATGTGACATTATCGCTGTGTACATTATCCTTTTAACATTATCCCTGTGTACATTATCCCTGTGACATGTGTCATTACCCCTTTGTACATTACCCCTGTAACATTACCCCTGTGTACTTTATCTCTGTATCATTACCCCTATGTACATTATCCCTGTGACATGTGACATTATCAGTGTGTACATTATCCCTGTGATATTACCCCTGTGTACATTATCCCTGTGACATGTCACATTACCACTGTGTACGTTATCCCTGTGACATTACACCTGTGTAAATTATCTCTGTAACATTACCCCTGTGTACATTATCCCTGTGACATGTGACATTATCACTGTGTACATTGTCCCTATAACATGAAACATTACCCCTGTGTACATTATCCCTGTAAAATTACCCCTGTGTACATTATCCCTATAACATTACCGCCGTGTACATAACCCCTGTGACATTATCACTGTGTACATTATCCCTGTAACATCACCCCTGTGTATGTTATCCCTGTAACATTACCTCTGCATACATTATCCCTGTGACATGTGACATTACCACTGTGTACATTATCCCTGTGACATTACCCCTTTGTACATTATCTCTGTAACATTACCCCTGTGTATATTACCCCTGTGACATGTGACATTATCTCTGTGTACATTATCCCTGTGACATGTGACATTACCCCTGTGTACATTACCCCTGTGTACATTATCCCTGTAACATGTGTACATTATCCCTGTGAAATTATCCCTATGTACATTATCCCTCTAACATTACCCCTGTGTACATTATCTCTGTGACATGTGACAATATCTCTGTGTGAGGGAAAACTACTTGTGTACCAACACCTTTGCCCAACGGTTTTTGGAATTCACAAATTCCAGTGCCCTGGATCAACTAATCCATAGTCCCACCAGGGGCTCCAATATCCTAGACCTGGTCATTGCCAAAATGGAAAATCGATGCTCCACACCCATGGTCACCCCCCTCGTTGGTCAGGTCAGACCATAAGCTAATCATCCTTAACATCCACATCCCACCCCCACCCCCCAGTAAGGAAATCTCCATAAAACACTTCTCCAAAGCCACCTTTCATGCTACTCAAGTCAGAAGTTACAAACTTCATGACGCCCATGCAGATGGGAACTGAAAACTCGACTGCTGAGTCCCACACTAAGGCACTATACGAGCGCATCCACTCATGCATGAATCGTGCCATCCCAAACAGAACCAAGATGCTCTCCTCCAAAAAAAGGAAGACAATCTGGTGGTTTCCTGCCATAAACAAACTATACAACAGAAAGAAGAAACTGTTGCAGAAAAGAAGAAAATCCCAGGATGCAAAAATCTCCCTTACCAACCTCAGTAAGAAGCTGAAATTCCTCATAAAATCCTCCAAATCTAGTTACGAAAATAAAATTGCCAAAGATTCCAAAGACAACCACATGGCATTCTATAACTATGTCAAGAATCTAAATGGCAATGCTCAGATCTGCTCTGAGGTACAACAGAATGGCATTAAATATACTGACCCAAAGATATTGCCAATATCCTGGCAGATCGATTCAGTGCCAACTTCACCCCCCTCTCACCCCCTAAATGGCCCATCTCAATACCGGAAGATTGCCAAATTCCAGTAATATTGGCCACACAGGTAAAAAACGCATTCTCCAAAGCTAAGAATACAGCATCCATGGGACCAGATGACATCCCGGGCTGTGTACTACATGAACTGCAAAATGAACTGGCACCTCACCTAAGTTTATTTTATTTTTATTTATTTTATTTTACATTTGTTGACTGGGATAGTCTAACTGGATTTATGTCCATTTTCAGTAGAGTCCCGGGGAGATAAGCTCCAGGAGATTACTAGACTATTAACATACAGGTACTAGTTGTTATACAGTTAAATACTACAAATTTTAAACAGTTCAGGAATCTTCACAGTTTATACAAAAAACATGTTACAAGCATTAGATAAGATATTTTAGACTTTATGTACAAGACTTCATTAGTAACTAGAAAGTAATTGTTAAACAAATACATACTTCAAATTTCAACAGTTCAGCAATGCTCACAGTTTAAACAATACATGTTGCCTGCCTTAGATAGGATGCTTTATAATTATATGCAGAAGAATTTAACTAGGTATTTTAAATTATCTCTATTAGGATCTTCTTCTTCTTTTGGCTTTTCCCAGTTAGGGGTCGCCACAGTGGATCACCTGTCCGCTCATGATTGGCAGTGGTGTTGTACAAGGCACACACACGCAAACACTCACACCTAGGACCAGTTTAGATTGTCCAATCCACCTGCAGCATGTCTTTGGGATGTGGGAGGAAACTGGAGCACCCAGAGGAAACCCACACGACCACAGGGAGGACATGCAGACTCTGCACAAAAGGCACCCCAGCCAAGGATTGAACCAGAGAACCTCTTGCTGTGAGGTGGCAACGCTAACTGCTGCACCACCGTGGCTGCCCTAATTATCTCTATTAGGATAAGATATGTTTTGACAAGCCTGATCTGCAAGGCCATGTAATGTATTATCATAGAACTTATAAACAAAGACATTGGCAACCTTAAAACTCTGGACCCCACCCAGTTTGGGTTCGTGAAGGGTCGATCTTGTCTCCTGAACCTGATTGACTTCTTCGAATCAGTCTCCAGAGCTGTGGACGAGGGTAAGGCACACAGCCTATCTGGACCTCGTCAAGGCCTTTGATACCATCCCCCACTCTGGAATCATAGATAAACTTACTAAGCTGGGCATTAATCCCTACATCACTCGATGGGTTGGCAAATGGCTTACTGACAGAACCCACACTGTAAAAGTAGCTGACTTCAAATCCATGTACAGACAAGTGACAAGTGGAGTACCTCAGGGTTCAGTCCTGGGACCTCTCTTGTTTGGCATCTACTTCTCTGAAGTACAGGCCAACACTAAGGGACTCTGACTAACAAAGTTCGCAGATGATTGCAAAGTGGGAGGCCATTATTGAATCCCCAAATGATGTGGATACTCTACAAAAGGGCCTTACAGAAACGGATGCTTGGTGCCAGAGCCATGGGCTCAAGCTCAATGCCAAGAAATGCATAGTTATCCCCTTAGGGAAAAAACATGTACACATGAATTACCACATAGGTGGCTGTACACTGAACACCGAAAGTGTGATAAGAGACTTAGGGACACAGGTGGACAGTGGTCTCACCTTCAATAACCACATTGCCACAACAGTCAGGAAATCTTTCTATGTGGCACACCTCATCACTAAGGTCTTTTCATCCAGGAAAAATTAGGTCATTGTCTCACTGTACTCATCCCTCATTAGACCCATTATAGAATACAATGCCCCATTTAGTATGTACCTCTCAAGACATCTGCAACAACTAGAAAGGCCGCAGAAATACCTCACAAAAAGAATCACAGGCCTAAAGCAGATGCCCTGTGCTGATCACCTTAAAAAACCCCAGCTATACTCTGTCGCATATCGTCTACTCTGAGGTGAACTTTGCTTAACATACAAGGCCATGTCAAAGCCAGAGCTGTTGGACATACTACACTAAAAGAAATCCCAATCCCTCAGAGCCACACTCTCCAGGGATCTAAGCCTTGTCATCACATTAAACAAAACATGCTGGAGGGATAGGTTCCTGACCCAGAGACTTCCCAGACTCTGGAATGGACTGCCCATATATGTCAAGCAGAGCACGACTTTGGCCCTCTTCAAAAGGAACCTTGATGATTGGATGGGAGAAAGGAAATTCACCCCGGAGATCACATCAGTCGCCCTGCTAGACAGGGGTCCAGGGAAGTAAATAGTGTGGGAAGACATAGCTAGGGAATTGTTATGGCTAGGCTTGTATAGGTCCTAGGGCCAATAGTCTACTACCAACCTATGAACCTATGAACCTATGAACATTTGGCATTACCCCTGTGTACATTATCCCTGTGACATGTGGCATTACCCTGTGTACATTATCCCTGTGACATATGACATTACCCCTGTGTACATGACCCCTGTGACATGTGGCATTACCTCTGTGTGCATTATCCCTGTGATGCTATCCTGAGTACATTACCTCTGTGTACATCACCCCTGTGTACATTGCCCCTGTGACATGTGACATTACCCCTGTGTACATTACCCCTATGACATGTGGCATTACCCCTGTGTGCATTATCCCTGTGACATGTGACATTACCCCTGTGTACATTATCCCTGTGACATGTGGCATTACCCCTGTGCATTATCCCTGTGATGCTATCCCTGAGTACATTACCTCTGTGTACATGTGACATTACCCCTGTGTACATTACACCTGTGACATGTGGCATTACCCCTGTGTGCATTATCCCTGTGACATGTGACATTACTCCTGTGTACATTACCCCTGTGACATGTGGCATTACCCTGTGTACATTATCACTGTATATATTATCACTGTGACATTACCCCTGTTTACATTATCTCTGTAACATTTTCCCTGTGTACATTATCCCTGTAACATTACCCCTGTGTACATTATCCCTGTGACATTACCCTTGTGTACATTATCCCTCTGACATGTGACATTATCAATGTATACATTATCCCTGTAACATTACTCCTGTGTACATTATCACTGTGACATGTGACATTATCACTGTACATTATCCCTGTAACATTACCCCTGTGTAACATTATCCCTGTGACATGTGACATTATCACTGTGTACATTATCCCTGTAACATTACCCCTGTGTACATTATCCCTGTGACATTACCCTTGTGTACATTATCCCTGTGACATGTGACATTATCACTGTGTACATTATCCATGTAATATTACTCCTGTGTACATTATCCCTGTGACATTACCCCTGTAACATTACCCCTGTGTACATTATCCCTGTGACATGTGACATTACCCCTGTATATATTATCTCTCTGACATGTTACATTACCCCTGTGTACATTATCCCTCTGACATGTGGCATTATCCCTGTGTAGATTATCCGTGTGACATTACCCCTGTGTACATTACTCCTGTGAGATGTGGCATTACCCTTGTGTACATTATTCCTGTGATGTTATCCCTGAGTACACTACCTCTCTGGTCTTCACCCTTGTGTCATCCCTGTGTAGATTACTCCTGTGTACATTATCCCTGTGACATTATCATTGTGTACATTACCCCTGTGACATGTGGCATTATTGCTGTGCACATTATCCCTGTAATGATGTCCTTCAAGAATGCAACTGCAGTCCTGACATATGGGTTGTCCTGCCTCAGGCAACCCTTCGGTCGGCCGGATTCCAAAGTCTGGGTCTGGCGTCGGCTGATGTCGCCTCCTCCCCAATGTCAGAGCGGCTGGGGTATAAAGGCATCCGCCGACGCCATCTTCTTCAGTCTTTCTTGCCGCGCAGTGCCCAAAGCAGAAGCAGTTCGCAAGTGCCGGTCGGTCAGCTCCTGTGTTTTCAGTTACTGAAGTCATCAAAAAGCTAAGTACCCCGTTGGGGAACATTTTTTCTCAGCCGATGTCAGAAAAAATTGAAAAGGTTAATAATTGTTTGTCTTGTGGTAAACAAATACCTCATAAGGACTTCCATTCTTACTGCCTTCCCTGCCTGGGCCCAGACCACGACGTCTCGGCCTGTGCTGCCTGTGCTTGCTTTAATACGCGCACACTCAGGCGCCGGGCAGAATTTGCCGAAGACTTTTTGGCGAAAATTACGCTTATATCATGCCGTCGGAACAACCGACAGCACATATTTCCAAAAAAACGTAAGGACCGGGACCGACATCCTCGGCCCGCGTCGTCCACCGATACCACGCCTAAGCCTTCCGCGAGTGCATCAGTCTCTTCGGAGGTGGTAATTTAACCGCTCCAGGCCGATGACACCACTTTACCACGTACTTCGGTCCCGGAGGTTTTCCCGGTGCCGGTTGTTGATTTTCCTCCCGAAACCGAAGCTCAAGATTTACCTGACACCATACCAATGGATAAAGTTACTCCTGCACGTGGGCAGCTAGGCCTCAGATCTCCATGTCCATCAAGGCCTACACACATGCTAAGGCTGCCAGCCAGGCTAAGGCCCATCCTCCTAAATCTTTTTCCCAGGGCCCCTCTTCTGATAAACAGATCGTGACTCTAGCTGCAGATCTAATCTCTCTAATCAGAGGTTCTCAGTCACATCCAGACAGAGGTTCTCAGCCGCCTGCAGATAAAAGGCCTAGGACTGAGCAGACAGATACCCTCTCTTCAGATGAAGCATCTAGGGATTCAGAGCACTCAGATACCCAGGAAGAATCCTTCCAGGCCTACGAGGACTCTGATGCTGAGGAATCAATTCCTTCTGCCTCTCCTCCAGAGGATATTTCTTTCGGAGAAGTTCTTCACTCCATGAGAGAACATTTTCAGTGGCAGGGTCAGGAATTTTCTGACTCCAGGAAAAGGCTATGTACCTTCCTTAAGTTACCCCAGCACAGACCATTAGCTATTCCTCCAGTGTTGGATGTCTTGGATGATGTATACTGAGACTCCAGTGCTTCCCCTGATTCTCTCCCTCCTGCTCCTGTCAAGCCAGACAGATATTACAGGGTTCCTGAAACTCATAAGCATCTCTTTAAGGCCCACTCTGTGGATCTAGAAACTATTTCTCAGGGGCCCAAAGGAGTGGCTACTTCCTCGGCCAAAAACCCTTTGCCCGCGGACAGGGAATCTAGGTCCCTGGAGAGATGGGGCAAAAAAGTTTATACCTCTTCCACCCTTGCCATGAGGTCACTTAACTGTCTTTTTCATATGTTTCAGTACCAGGACTACTTAATGGATGATTTGCAGAAAAGGTTAGCCTCTCCTGAGCCTATAGATAGAAAGGCATTGCAGGATTTGGTTCATAACACTCAGCAGGTTAGCAATCATTTTCTTCAGTCTGGTTATGATGCATTGGAAGCTTCATGTAGGGCAGCTATGACAGGGGCCACTATACGTAGACATGCTTGGTTGAAAGAACAGCCACTGCCAGACCATGTTAAAGTAAAGCTCCTAGATGCACCTCTGGAAAAACAGAAGCTTTTTGGTGCTAATGCACAGGATGTGTTGAAGTCTATTGAGGAAAAGGCTAAATCAGTACAGACAGTCAAGGATTTCCTCGTGGTTCAGCCACCCAGATTCAGCAGGAATTGGCCTTCAAAGAATTGGTCCTTTCCAGACACTGACAAGTTTCAAAGGGGAAAAAACAGGCGTGCTCGAGGTAGAGGGCAATACCGAGGCTCCTACAGGGGCCGCCAATGGCAACCACCAAATCAGAGAAGTGGCACAGGGAGTTCTGCTGCACCACAGGGACAATCACAATGACTTGACTTTCATACCGCCGACCAAGGCTCAAAGAGAAGCACCTCTAGGCAGAAAATTATCCTTATTCTCAAAGAACTGGCACATTTTAACCAAGGACAAATGGATTCTGGACATAGTAGACAAAGGTTACAGGTTCCACTTCCATACCTTTCCAACGAGACAAGGCATGCCAAACCTGCCACAAAATCAAAGGGCAGAGGCACTCATACAAGTTTCAAAGCTGTTACAAATAAAAGCGATAGAAAAGGTTCCTCCTCAGGAACAAGGCCAGGGATTCTATTCAAGACTGTTCCTTGTTCCAAGAAAAGAAAAGCAATGGAGACCTATAATGGACTTGTCCGCTCTAAACACTTTTCTCATTGTGCCAAAATTCAAAATGCTGACGTTACAGCAGCTCCTTCCCATGCTGGGCAAGGGGTCTTGGCTGGTTACTCTGGACCTCAAGGAGGCATACCTGCATGTCCCAATCAGACACAGTTGCAGAAGATACCTCAGATTTTTTGCAGGGTCAGAGCATTATCAATTCTCAGCATTGCCGTTTGGCTTATCTACTGTGCCCAGAGTATTCACTAAAGGCCTGGCATCAATAGTTGCACATTGCAGGCTCCAGGGGATTCAAATATACCCTTACCTGGACGACTGCCTTATACAAGCAGACAGCAAACAAACCTTGATAAGAAACTTGGACTATGTCATTCAATTACTACAGGCTTTGGGATACACAGTCAACATTCAAAAATCAAGACTACTGCCATCCCAACAGATTATTTTTCTAGGAGCCAAACTGGACACACAATCACAAATGGCTTTCCTCACAGAGGAGAAACAAGAACATTTACCAGATTACTTCAAAAGCCTAGCAAAGCTCACCCATCTGACCGCAAGGAAAATCCTGCAGGCCCTGGGGTTCATGGCATCTTGCATTCTTCTGATCCCTCTGGCAAGACTACACATGAGAAAGCTACAATGGTACCTAAAAAGCTTATGGTCTCAACACAGCCACAATCTAGAAGATGTAATACCACTCATTCCATGCCTACAAAGGGAATTTTTGTGGTGGGCTCAAGCAAGTCATTTAAACAAAGGCATGTCTTTCAACAAACCTCTAGCAAGTCAAACCATTACAACAGATGCCTCAAATCATGGATGGGGGGCGCACATGGAGGGCAGATGCATTCAAGGGCAATGGACTCCCAGGGAAATGCATCTGCACATAAATCAAAAAGAGATGTTGGCAGTGATACATGCAATCGAGGCCTTCGGGAAATCCCTTCAACAAGGTCATCTGCTAATAAGGACAGACAACACCACTGTCATGTGGTATATAAACAAGCAGGGAGGCACTCATTCTTATCCCCTCTGCAGACTAACAATGACTCTTTGGGAAAAGTCCCTGAAACTGAACATCCACTTGCAATCCCAGTTTGTTCCAGGCAAGGACAATGTTCTGGCGGACAGGTTGAGCAGAAATTTCTTGGATCCGCATGAATGGATGCTGTATCCACACATTTTCTCACAAATAACAAGTGCATGGGGAAGACCGGACATAGATCTCTTTGCTTCTCACCTCAGTCATCACCTGGAGAAGTTCTGTTCAAGAACGCACCATCCTCTAGCCTGGAGAATGGATGCTCTCTCCTTCAGCTGGAATTCCCTAACAATTTATGCATTCCCTCCTCTACCATTACTGACCAAGGTGTTACTGAAGATCAAAGCAGAACAACCAAAAGGAATTTTGATAGCTCTAGACTGGCCAGGGCAGCACTGGTATCCATTGCTACTGAGCATAACTCACACCAAACCGTGGCCCTTGCCTCAATGGCCTCTGCTTCTAACTCAGCACAATTACAGGACTGTTCATCAAAACCTGCAAACATTGCAGCTGACAGCTTGGAGGGTTCCATGACTTTTACCCATATCTCTCTTTCCGAAAAAGTTCAAGAAATCTTGCTGGAAGCACGCAGATCTTCCACCAGAAAAACCTATTCAGCCAAGTGGAAGAGATTCATCATCTGGAATGCCAACGAGGGTCAGGATGCATCAGTAATGAGCATACCACAGATATTAGAATACTTGGCAGAAATGTTTCATAGTGGCCTCTCATATTCTTCCATTAAAATTCATGCCTCAGCAATCTCAGCAAAATACAACTGTGACCCACCTGTGTTTTCACACCCCTTGCTAAGACAGTTTCTAAGAGGGATAAAGAATATCAAACCTCCCAGAAAACCACCAGTACCTGCATAGGACCTCAATTTCGTCTTGGAAAAATTAACTCTTCCTCCTTTTGAACCAGCAGCATCTTCAGAAATGCAATTTCTCTCCTGGAAAACGTTTTTCCTGTTGGCAGTTACCTCAGCAAGAAGAGTCTCGGAGATACAGGCCCTCATGGCAGTACCTCCCTTTCTCATTTTTCATCAGGACAGAGTCTCTCTAAGAACCAATCCTTCATTCATGCCAAAAGTGATATCCAGGGTGTCTCTAAATCAAACAATTCACCTGCCTACTTTCTTTCCCAATCCTCAAAATAAGGGGGAAAAGCTGCTGCACACTTTGGACATACACAGACAATTACGCTACTACTTGGACAGAACAAAGACCACCAGAAAGTCTGACCAGCTGTTTGTAGCCTATGCTGCTGGAGTGCAAGGAAAGGCAATCTCCAAACAAACAATTTCAAAATGGATTGGACACTGCATCAGATTCTGTTACTCCTTCCATGGAAAAGGGGTGCCAGCCAATATTAGGCCACACTCCACCAGAGCTATAGCCACATCCACAGCCTTTCTAAGAGGAGTGGCTACAAAGGACATTCTAGAGGCTGTTACATGGAGCTCCGTGCATACATTTACCAAACACTACAACCTGCCTTTATACTCCAGATCCCGAGCAGGCTTTGCTTCGGCAGTCCTGCAGGGCATTTTAGCTACACCATCCCTTTCTTAGATCCTACCACCCCCAGCTTGGCTATGGTATTCAACCCATATGTCAGGACTGCAGTTGCATTCTTGAAGGACATAGTACAGTTTTGTACCTACCATAAATGTAGATGTCCGATAGATATGCAACTACAGTCAGGTTTTCCCTCCCTCCTACCCCTCTGAAATTTTCCTTTTGGGTCCATTCCCCCTTTTCTCTATTAGCTGGGGATATCTGTTATGGTGTATCTGTTTATTACTGTTGTGCATGTCTGGAATTTTTGTATCCATTCACCAAATTTAGCCTTCTTTGGAGGGCACCTGGCATCTGGGGCAAGAAACACTGAAGAAGATGGCGTTGGCGGATGCCTTTATACCCCAGCCGCTCTGACATCGGGGAGGAGGCGACATCAGCCGACGCCGGACGCAGACTTTGGAATCCAGCCGACCGAAGGGTTGCCTGAGGCAGGACAACCCATATGTCAGGACTGCAGTTGCATATCTATCGGACATCTACATTTATGGTAGGTACAAAACTGTACTTTATCACTGTGACATTATCATTGTGTACATTATCCCTGTGACATTTTCCCTGTGTATATTACCCCTGTGATATCACTGTTTGCATTACCCCATGACATTTTTCGTGTGACATAACCCCTGTGTGCATTATTCCTGTGATATTATCCCTGTGTACATTATCCCTGTGGCATGTGACATTATCCCTGTGTATCATAGTTGTAGTGCTATCAAAACACATGGTGCTAAACTACTGAAGCAACTTATAGCTCTCTAGCTGGGATATGTGAGCAGGCCAAGTACTAAATCCTTAACTGGGAAGTACGGAGACAGCTCGAAAGGTGTGTAACCTAGAATGAAAAGCTGGAATAATGAGGGGAATTGAGCCGGGATCTAAAGGTAGTAGGAGGATGTAGGAGTCAGAGACAGATGCTGGAACAGTGAGGTATTAGGCCTTTATATAAAGTATTACTGTTAGAAGGAGACCCACAGTAGAATACTACGTGTTTGCAGACAGATATAGTACACAGTCCTTGACTATGTTACTGCTTTTATGCCTGTTCACACGACCTTACTCAAAGTGATTCCATTTTATATATCATGTTACTTTCAAACCACATACATGACATGTACATACCACTTTGTGCAAATGCTATTTGTGAGACTACACACACAATCCTTATGACCACAAGCTAATCACCCTAGAGATCAATATCCCGCGCCCACCCCCCATTAAGGAAACCACAGTAAAAAACTTCTCCAAAGCCAACTTCATGCTTCTTAAGACAGACATGGTAAGCTTCATGACACTGATATAGACAGAAAATAGAGGTATGACTGCTGAATCTTACACAAATACACTGTATAAGCACATACATGAGTGCATGGATCATGCCATCCCCAACAGAACCAAGATGCTATCCTCCAAAAAAGGAAGCCAATCTGGTGGTCCCCTGCCATAAACAAACTCTACAACAGAAGGAAGAAGCTGTTGCAAAAAAGAGTAAAATCCCCTGATTGCAGGATCTCACTGGTCAGCCTCATTAAGAAGTTGAGATCCTTCATAAAATCCGCCAAAGCCAGGTATGAAAATAAAATCACCACTGATTCCAAAGACAACCACAAAGCATTCTATAGCTATGTCAGGAATCTCACTGGCAACACTCACATCTGCTCTGAGCTACAGCACAATGGCACTAAATATACAGAACCAACTGATATTGCCAACATCCTGGCAGATAGTTCAGTGCAAACTTCACCCCCCCACCCCCCAAAGGGCCCATCACTGTGCAGGAAGAATACAAACCCCTGTAATCATGGCTGCACAAGTAAAGACTGCATTCTCCAAACCCAAGAAAACAGCATCCATGGGACCTGACAACATCCCAGGCTGCATTCTGCATGAACTCCAGAATGAACTGGCACCCCACCTAAGTACCATGTTCATTCATAGCCTCACTTCAGGCTTTGTGCCTACTGAATGGTGCACAGCGACGGTTATCCCACTCCACAAAGGGGGTGCCACCATGGTCCCCAGGAACTATCACCCCATTAGCCTGATGAGCCTGGTCTGTAAGGCCATGGAACATATCATCTTGAAGCTTATAAACAAGGACATAGGTAACCTCCAAACTCTGGACCCCACTCAGTTTGGGTTTGTAAAAGGTAGGTCATGTCTCCTAAACCTGATTGACTTCTTTGAAGTAGCCACCAGAGCCGTGGACGAGGGTAGGGTGGTGCACACAGCCTAACTTGACCTTCCCAAGGCTTTCAACACCATCCCCTACTCTGGAATTATAGATAAACTCACTAAACTGGGCATAAATCCCTATGTCACAAGATGGGTGGCCAAGTGGCTCACTGACAGAACCCACACAGTGAAAGTAGCTGACTCCAAATCCAACTTGGACGGCACAGTGGTGCAGCGGTTAACTTTGTCGCCTCAGAGCAAGAGGTTCTCTGGTTCGATTCTCGGCTGGGGTGCCGTCTGTGTGGAGTTTGCATGCTCTCCCTTTGTTCGCGTGGGTTTCCTCCGGGTACTCCGGTTTCCTCCCACATTCCAAAGACATGCATCTGGAGCATTTCTCCCCGGGCCTCTGCTGAAAACAGGCTCTGTGGAACCTAGTCGGACTTTCCCGGTCAACAAATGATAAATAAATAAATAAATAAATAAAAACTTCAGACCAGTGACAAGTGGAGTATCACAGGGCTCAGTCCTGTCCTGTTTAGCATCTACTTTACAGATGCCCAGGCTAATACAGCAGGTCTTTCCCTAACAAAGTTTGCAGATGACTGCAAACTAGGTGCCATAATAAAATTGCCTAATGATGTGGACATTCTACAAAGGGGCCTCACTGAGACTGATGCATGGTGTCAAAGTCATGGCCTCAAGCGCAATGCCAAGAAGTGCATTGTCATTCCCTTTGGGAAAAACACTGTACTCATGAACTATCACATAGGCGGTAGCCTTATAAATACTGAAAATGTGATGAGACCTTCGGACACAGGTGGACAATAGTCTCTCCTTTGATAATCACCTCACCACAGTAGTCAGGAAATCCACTTACATGGCACACCGCATCACAAAAGGGTTCGCCTCCAAAAAAAAGAGGTCATTGTTCCTCTCTACTCATCCCTTGTCAGACCCATTATAGAGTACAGTGCCCCGTTTGGCATGTACCTCGCAAGACATCTACAACAACTAGAAAAGCCACAGAAATACCTCACTAAGAAGATTACTGGCCTCAAACAGATGCCGTACGCAGACTGTCTCAAAAAACTCCAGCTCTACTCCGTCGCTCCGCCGCTTATCACCTAGTCAGAGGCAACCTCTGCCTAACATGCAAAGCCATGTCATACCCAGATCTGTTGGACATGTCACACTTAAAGAAACCCCAATCCCTCCCAGCCACACACTCTGAGGACCTAAACCTTGCCACACAATAAACAAATATGCTGGAGGGATAGATTCCTGTCCCAGAGACTTCCCATGCCCTGGAACAGACTACCCATTCATGTCAAGCAAAGCTCCTCATTAGCCCTCTTTAAGAAAAACCTCAACAATTGGATGGGAAATAGAAAATTCACCCCAGGGATCACTTTTGTTGCCCAGCTAGAAAGGGGCACAAGAAAATAACTTTCGTGGGTGGCAAAAGCCAGGGAACTTTTTTGGCTAGGCTTATATAGGCCCCAGGGCCAATAGCCTAGTACCTACCTATGAACCTATGAACATGAGTGGCTGAAATCAGTCCTGTGTGGATCAGAAAATTATTGCAGTTAACAAATAATGTAATGGGATCCTATCTCGCCTACATTCATACCTGATGGGTTCGGAGCCGATCCGTCGGCTCCGACTCGGCCACTATACACTAGAACGAAGTTTCTCATTGGCTGGGCTACCCCTTATCCCATAATGCACCACACCTGCTTCCCCAGATGTCGTTTGCCGCTTTTCAAGCCGGACGTGGTCTCGACTTCGCTGGAGCTAAGTGTTTTTTCTTGACCTTTTGGTCTTTTTTGACTAGGGTTTCTGTCAGAATTTAAACAAACAGCTGTTTTAACAGCTCTGTGAGTGTTTGTGGTCAGTTTGGTGTAAAATTTAATTTTATTCTTTTTCGCACTACTAGTGGACTGGGCAAGGCCCGTTTAAGTTAGAGGGCCTTTGCCCTTATTGTATGTTTATCAATTTTTTGTTGTGGTGTGACTGAAATAGTTTTCGGGCTAAGCCCATTTAAGTTAGAGGGCTTTAGCCCACGTAGTTCCTTTCTCTGTGTATTTCACCTGTTGTGTCGGGCTAAGCCCGTTTAAGTTAGAGGGCTTTAGCCCATACATTAGTTACTGTTTTTTTTCTTGTTGTCAGTTACCTGTTTTTTCTTCTAAAAATGTCTAAGGAGCAAAAGTCAGGGTTCAAAAAATGTACAAAATGTAATTATAAAATGTCTATTACAGACAGCCATGCTGTCTGCGTGTACTGTTTGGGGCCTAAACATTTACAGGATACTTGCAGTGTGTGTCACGCTTTTTCCTCCAGGGTTCTCCAGGAGAGAAAAAACAAATTGATACTTAGGGGTCTGATTAAGCCTTCATTTGAAGAAGCTTTGGCTTCATCTCCAGCTTCTAAAAAGAAGAGATCGTCGGCTCCGACCAGTCCGTCGGGCCCGACACCCAAGAAGCATAGATCATCGGCTCCGACCAGTCCATCGGACCCGACAGCTAAGAAACAAGGGTCGACTTCTTCTTCCTCGGCTCCAATGGCTTCGGAGCCGATGGCTGAAGGGTCTGCCTCGGTGCTTCTTTCCTCGGCTCCATTGGTGTCAGAGCCGCGGGTTAGTGCATTGAGAGGCCAATCACCTACCTTGGCTCCATTGGTCTCGGAGCCGTTGGAGGTGTGCAGCTCAGACTCTTCCCCCTCGGCTCCGGAGCCTCCTTCGGCACCGACACTGTTGCAAACGGTCCCAGTCTCGGGTCCGATAGTGGTGGAACCCTTTCGGAGCCGATCCCCTGCTTTATCGGAGCCGAGGCAGAAGTCTTCTCGGCCCCAATCTGTTTCCTCCAAATCCTCTAGGTTATCGGATTCGGATTTGGATAGGGTTATCCAGAGGCTGTTCCAGTCCCCAGCTTTTACTAAAATGATCTCGGCTCCAGCCCACGCGGCTTCGGAGCCGACTCCACATGCTATGCATTTGATTCCTCCTCAACCCCCTTGGAGCCATTGGAGTCGGTGCAGGTAGAATGGAGCGGAATTGTCCAGTCGGAGCAGGGACCCCCTCCGAGTTTCTCTGCTCCAACTTTCATTCCTACCCTGTCCTCGGTGTCAGGGTTTGGTACCGGGTCTTCCTCGGCGGGGGCCGAGGGCAACACTGTGGAGCTCGCCTCTTCGATGCCCAGTCTTCCCCTTGGAGCATCAGCCGCAGGTATTCCCGGTACCACCGTGGTCTATCAGCAAGTGCCCTCTGCAGAGTCTGGAGGTCCTGCTTTTGAGGCCATGAGGAGTGCGCTGGCCATGACCTTGCCGGTTCAACAGGTTTCTACCTCACCATCCCAAGTTTTGGGTACTGGTGCCTCTGGAGACATTCTTTCCCATGACAGTGGGGCCCCAGGGCCTGAGGACACCCCCCTTGTGGGGTTCTCTTCTTCCGGGGGTCCTTCTGAATCTGCTTCAGATGAACCCCCAAGGAAGAAACTGTGTAAGAGGAAGCACGTTGATTCCCAAGATGAATCCGTCACTTCAGATATTGACCTCGATGATGGGGAGGGGTCATGTAAATCGTCCTCGGATGACATCTCTTTCTCAGATATCCTTGAGATCTTGAGACAGAGAGGTGATTGGCAATCCAAAGCCCCTACCGCTGAGGAGTCAGTTTTCCTCAAGGCCTTCGGGGCCCAGCCCTCCTCCTCCTGGGTGTCTCCACCCTTCGGCGAGTTATTGGACCTAATCTCTCAGAGGGTGTGGGAACATCCTGATACTGCGGAACCGGTGCCTGCCAGGCCCAATAAGTTTCTTTCAGCCCCTCCCCAGAAGGAATTCCTTACTAAGGGAGTTGCAGTTGATACTATGGTGGTGGCATCTGCCACTTAGCAGGACGTGGCAGAGGCTTCAACGTCTATTCATCCTCCTAATAAGGATTCTAGGAGCATGGATAGGTACGGGAAGCGTACCCTTTCTTCAGCGACCTTTACCATGCGATCGCTGAACTATCTCTGTCATTTTACAAGGCTCCAAAGGGACCTCCTCAAGGAGTTAGGAGAGTCCCTTGTGGGTAACCTTCCTGAGGCATTAGCACAGACCGTAGGCGCCCAGATGACTACCCTAACTTCTATTGTCAACTTGTCCATGAGGCTCATTTCCTATGCAGCTGAAGGGGCGAGTAGAGCAGCGGGCACAGGAGTGGCTCTTAGGAGACAAGCCTGGTTACGCTTGTGTCCACTCGCGGAGGCCTTTAAGTCTTCCTTCGCAGACGCCCCCTTTGATGGGTCTTCTTTGTTTGGACCCAAGGTGAAGGACACACTCACTCGGTGCGAGCAGGAGGGCAAGACCTTGACTGCCGTTAGGGCCCGTTTTTCCGCTCCCTCTAGACCTTATCCCAAGGCCCATAGAGGAGGGAAAATGTGGTTCAGGAAATCCCAAAAGTTCTTCTCTACTCCACCGAGTGATCCCCCCTCCAGAGGCAGGGGGGGAATTCAGGAAGACGCCACCCTAGAGGTGGCAGAGGCCGCCATAACTCTGGAGACCGCGACTCCTTTCGTGGTTCCTCCTACCCTCAACGTCCCTAGGATGTGGCCCGGCTGTGCTTCTCCAGAGCCGGTCGGGGGTTGTTTTGCGAAACACCCACAGGCTTGGGAATCGATAACCAAGGATCAGTGGGTGCTTCGCATTGTAACCGGAGGTTACCTCATCCCCTTTTTCAAGCCCCATCCTCCTACAAGGAGAATCCCGGATGTGCCACCCAGTCCACGGGATCTGGCAGCCGTAGAAGTTTCAAAGCTGCTAAGCAAAGGGGTCATCCAGTCCATCCCCGCCGACCAGATCGGATCAGGAACTTACTCAAGATTATATTTGGTGCCAAAAAAGACAGGGGATGTAAGGCCCATTTTGGACCTCAGCCTTTTGAATTGTTTTGTGAAGAAGTCCAAGTTCTGGATGGTCACTCTTCAGTCCATTCTCCCGTTATTAGAAAAGAATATCTGGATGTGCTCCATAGACCTCAAGGACGCTTACTATCACATATTGATACATCAGGAGTCCAGGAGTCATTTACGCTTCCGACTAGGAACCAGTCATTTCCAGTTTCGTGCACTGCTCTTTGGTCTCACCACAGCCCCCAGGGTGTTTACCAAATGTCTGGCAGTGGTGACAGCTCACTTGAGAAGTCTCGGATTCCAAGTGTTTCCCTATCTCGACGACTGGCTCCTCACTGCCACCTCCAAGCATCTACTGATTCGAGCGCTGATGGCCACAGTAACCTTGGGTCTCCCCCTAGGAATCACTTTCAATTGGAAAAAATCTGTGCTGCGGCCATCTCAGTGTATCACCTTTATAGGCGCAGAGTTAGACACAAAAAAGATGCGGGCATTTTTGCCATCAGAGAGAATTCAGGTTCTACAATCACAGGTTCTAAATTTGTTACCCAAATCTCGAGTTCCTGCCAGACAGATTCTTCAGTTATTGGGTTCGATGGCTGCAACTATCCTCCTAGTACCGTTAGCCAGGCTGCACATGCGGGTGCTGCAATGGCTATTATTGGTTCAATGGTCATACCAAGAACTTCCCCTGAACCACCTAGTTCTGATTACGGACAGTTGTCGTCGGGACCTCCGTTGGTGGCTATGTCGGTCCAACCTGGACCGGGGGCGTCCTTCGCCCTTCAGCCCCCTGTTGCCACAGTGACCACGGATGCCTCCCAGATAGGGTG
The DNA here is from genome assembly GCF_019279795.1 of Protopterus annectens. NCBI lineage: Eukaryota > Metazoa > Chordata > Ceratodontiformes > Protopteridae > Protopterus > Protopterus annectens. The sequence continues at coordinate 1,473,939,725 of NC_056745.1, read as the reverse complement.
GGGGGTCATTATCTGGACAGGTCTGTCCAAGGCACTTGGCAGGATTGCGAAGCGCACCTTCACATCAATATCCTGGAAATGAGAGCGGTGCTTCTGGTCTTACAAGCACTTCATCATGCTCTCCCCCAAGGTACTATTGCGATTCTATCCGACAACATGTCGGTAGTTTGGCACATAAACAAGCAGGGCGGAACCAGGTCCTACCCCCTTTGCAGGGAGGCCATGAGAGTATGGCGCTGGGCCATAGCCTCTCGACATTTCTTAGTAGCCATGCACATTCCGGGAAAAGCCAATGTGATTGCAGACAGGCTCAGCAGGACTCTCCTGTTGCCCCATGAGTGGTCCCTCAACAACAGAGTGGCTGCGCAGATCTTCACCAAATGGGGCCTCCCTTGTTGCGACCTGTTCGCCAGCCCCAACAATGCGAAGTGCAGACACCCTCTCAGGGACAGTCTCCCAGGGACGCTCTAGCCCACAATTGGCCCCCGGGTCTGCTTTATGCCTTCCCCCCGATTCCCCTTCTCCCGAGGGTGATTCAGAAGGCTCTTCATGTCGGGTGCCACATGATTTTGGTCGCCCCACATTGGCCCCGTCAGGTTTGGTTCCCATTTCTTCAGAAGTATACTGTACAAGGCCCTTGGATTCTGGACCCAGTGCCGGATCTGTCATCCAATCCATCGGGACACTCTCATCCATCCCTCCGGTCGCTGTGACTGACTGCTTGGTTACTCCACTTCCATCCTTAGTTAGAGATCTTTCTCTTTCTTCGGGAGTGATGCACATCTTGTCTTCTTCCCACAAGCCATCTACCGTTAAGCTGTATTCCAGCAAATGGAAAAGGTTTGTTTGTTGGGCCCAGCAGAGAGGCATTGATCCTCTTACAGCCCCAGTTCCGCAGGTCTTGGAATTTCTAGATTCATTGTTTCATTCTGGCTCTTCAGTCTCCACACTTAAAGTTCAACTGGCGGCTATATCTAATTTTCATGTTGCTATAGAGCCTTCTTTAATGGCTAACAGACTTTGCAAGTCCTTTCTTAAGGGAGCCTGGCTCCTCAGGCCTCCTATGGCTCATCCTGTGCCCCTTGGGACTTAAATTTGGTTCTGGCCTCCTTAACTGCCCGTCCCTTTGAGCCGGCAGCCACTTGTGATATAAAATTCCTGTCATGGAAAACTGCTTTTCTAGTGGCAATAACTTCTGCTAAGCATGTTTCAGAGCTTCAGGCTCTCTGTTCTTCCCCTCCTTATTTGATCTTTCACAAAGACAGAGTTTCCCTTAGATTAAATCCATCCTTTTTGCCTAAGGTAGCATCCCCTTTATGCATTCAGCAATCATTGAAGCTCCCAGTTTTCTTTCCAAATTTTTCTAATAGAGCACAATATACCTTCCACCAGTTGGATGTTCACAGGCAACTGCGTTTTTACTTGGATAGGACCTCTCAGACTCGAAAATCTGACCAACGGTTTGTGTCCTTTGCGGAGAATAGGTTAGGTCTTCCAGTTGCCAAAGCCACCATTGCCAAATGGATTAAGGATTGCATCTCTTTCATTTATTCCCAGTCAGGCAGAGAGTTGCCTTTCCCAATCAAAGCTCATTCTACCAGGGCTATGGCCACCTCTGTAGCTTTTCATTCCAAAGTGTCAATAGATGATATTTGTGCGGCTGCTACTTGGTCTTCTCCGCACACCTTCATTTCTCATTACAAGCTTGATGTGGCTTCCCGAGGCAGAGCTTCATTTGGTTCCGCAGTTCTCAGGAGTGTATTCCAGTGAGCCACCCGGGGTTTTAGGTACAAGGGACGCTGTCCCATCAGTTATGAATGTAGGCGAGATAGGATCCCATTACATCTTTTAGTTATGTACTTACCATAACTGTGGATGTATGGAATCCATCTCGCCTACATTCACACATACCCACCCTCCTTCCCCCTACCTTTTGGATTTGGAGGAAACATTGGTCTTGCTGAGCTCTCCTCTGGAAGGGCTCTAGTTGGTTACAGTTATTGGTATGTGTTCTGTACCTGTATGTATGTATGAAAGTGAACAAACAAGATCTGGGGAAGCAGGTGTGGTGCATTATGGGATAAGGGGTAGTCCAGCCAATGAGAGACTTCGTTCTAGTGTATAGTGGCCGAGTCGGAGCCGACGGATCGGCTCCGAACCCATCAGTTATGAATGTAGGCAAGATGGATCCCATACATCCACAGTTATGGTAAGTACATAACTAAATGTTACTTAAAAGAACATTAAGTATATCTAGAGTTACAGCTACTTAAATGTAGATCTCTACTATAGAGAATAATCTATTTTAAATTTCTGAATTTTAATAAAGTTAAACGCCATGCATGCTAAATTTTTATTTTATTTATTCATGTATTTATTTATTTATTGTTGATATGTAGAATTATAATAAAGAATAATGCCAAAGACCCTGTGAAGGTGTTGACAGAAGTGTCGCTACTTAAACTTACGTGACTTTCGTATTGAAACAGATTCATATACAAAGGTGAAGTTTTAATACATGCGTCTACCATGTGTGATATCTGCCCTTGATTACAAAATAGTCATTAAATATGTTATTTATTTATTTTATTTTTTTACTTTGCTTTTGCATACCAGGTTTGTCTGACTGGGTTTAGTCAAAAACCCCTTTTCATGTGAGGCCGGGGGAGAAAAGCTCCAACATATTAGAAACATTTTTAAACAGACAATGTTAAGTTGTCAATCTCGCCTTCATTCTTGCTGGATGGGTTCGGAGCCGACCCTTGGCTCTGACTCGGCACTTGCTTTAGCTTGAGAACTCCTTTTACCAGCTCGAGGCAATCCTATATCCCATGATGCAAGGTGGAACTACCTCAGATCTCGTTTGCCGCTTAGCGAAAGAGGTCTCCTTTACCAGCTGAGGTAAGTGAATTTCTTGTTAAAGAAAAGAGAAGCTTAGTTAGGGTTTTTATTTCCCCTTGTATCTCATTTATAGTCTGTAGTGAGTTACAGCCCACCCTATTCACTTGTTTTTTTCAAACTTTATAATCTTTTTATAACCTTTAGTGTAAAGTTTTTAGTTAGGCCTAAAACCCCCATTGGTTAATCCCTTCCTGTGTGTGTGTTTTAGGGGATTAATTTTGTGTGTTTGTTGGGGTTTGTGTGTGTTACTTCCTCCTAGGATATGTCTAGGGAAGGCAAGGTCTCAGGCTTCAAGAAGTGTGACTCGTGCTGTCAGAAAATGTCTCTGACAGACGGTCACACTTCTTGTGTTTATTGCCTGGGGCCTGTGCACCTGCAGGACTCCTGTGCTTTGTGTCACTCTTTTAGCCAGAGAGTCCTGCAGGAAAGGAGGAATAAACTTATCCTCCGTGGCTTACTTAAGCCAGAAGGTTCTCCCTCTAAAGCAGGGTCTGGGAAACCTTCCAAGCCACCGAAGGCTCAGGCTTCAGTATCCAAGCCTCCTCCGGTGGCTCCGGCTCCGTCGGAGCCGAGATCGGCTCCGGCTGGAACTGATGTTTCTACCATTAAAGTAGTAGGTTCGGCGCCGGCTGGCTCTGATACCTTGTCTACTGTGGCCTTGTCGGCTCCGGCTGGAGCCGACACCTTATCCAGCATCGGAGCCGAGAAACCTTCGGCTCCATCTGGAGTTCAGGGGACTTCGGCTCCGATGGCTTCGTCCCGAAAGAGATCTCGGTCACCTTCGTTGCTGAGTATCCACTCGGCTCCGGGGTCTCCTCTTTTGTCGGAGCGGAGCCATCGGAGCCGATCTTCGAGATCTTCCAGGCTGTCTGACCATGACTTAGAGAGGGTGGTAAGCAGGCTGTTGAAGTCTCAGGCACTGGCCCAAATGCTCCATAGCCTGTCTCAACAGACTTCGGCTATAGCCTCACCCCTTGAACTTCCTTCTCCGACTCCACACCAGAGTTCGGAGCTGGAGCTTCTCGGGACAGCGACTGTTTCGGTGCCGGAGCCGATACATCCTTCGGCTCCATCATCCTCGGCTCCGATCTCCTCCTTGAGACCTTCCTTGGAGGGATCCGGTCGTCGGGTTTCCCTTGTCGGCTCCGAGGGGGCTAGTGGCATCGGACCCTTGTCCAACCCTGCTCTCCCTCTCGGGGCTTCGGCTTTGGTAAGCTCGGTGCCGACATCGGCCTCGGAGCCTTCCCTCTCAGTGGAGCCGGGAATTCCTGTTTCCTCGGAGCGGGGATATTCCGGCCTCCAGGGGAGGGGAGCCTTTGAGGTAATGAGGAGTGTCCTGGCCTCTGAGCCTGGTCGACGCTCCATCCCTCTAGCTCCTCCCTCATCAGTGCCTGCAGACGCCTCTTGCCAGCCTCTTGCTCTCAGGCCCAGGGATCCATCGCCCCAGGTTTCCCCATTGGGAATTTCCTCCTCTTCCGAAGTTTCTCCGGATCCTGCAGGTGAACCCCCTCGGAAGAGGACGTGTAAGAGGAAACACACAGACTCCCCCGAGTCTACTACATCGGATACCGACTTAGATGAGTCGGAGGGTTCCCCACGATCCCCCTCTGAGGATGTCTCCTTTTCAGACATCCTTGAGCTCCTCAAACAGAGGGGGAATTGGCCAGCCATTGATCCCTCCGAGGATGAGTCGGTATACCTGGAGGCTTTGGATCCCGACCCTCCACCTCCTGGGTGTCTCCGCCTTTCGACCCACTTATGCAGGTAGTGGCTCGGAAGGCGTGGGCGGCTCCAGATTCTGTGGAACCTGTCCCCAGGAGACCATCCAAATTCATCACGGCCCCTACGGACAAACAGTTCCTTTCCAAGGGTGTCTCTGTGGATGCTATGGTGGTGGCGGCAGCCACTAAGAAGGAACTGGTGGATCCTTCAGTACCTGTCCATCCTCCTAACAAGGATTCTAGGACCATGGATAGGTATGGAAAGCGGATGTTTTCTTCAGCGACCTTTGCTATGCGTTCGCTGAACTACCTTTGTCACTTCACCAGGCTTCAACGAGATATTCTCAAGGAACTGGGGGAAGTAGTCCAGGATCCTTCTGCTGCTGGGGCTCAGGAAAAGATTGCCTCGCAGCTTGCTATCCTGAATTCCATATCTAACTCCTCCATGCGGCTCATATCCTATGCAGCCGATGGAGCGAGCAGGGCCGCAGGCACAGGAGTTGCTCTTAGACGCCAAGCCTGGATGCGGCTTTGTAATTTTGCGGACCCCTTTAAGGCATCCTTCACTAATACCCCCTTTGATGGTTCGGCTTTGTTCGGACCTCAGGTGAAGGATACCTTGACCAGGTGTGAGCAGGACGGTAAAACTCTTTCTGCCGTTGGAGTCCAGTTTTCCGCTCCTTCTAGGCCATATCCCAAGGGTCAGAAGGGGGGGAAGATGTGGTTCCGTAAAGCCCAAGGAGCTACACCGGACGCACGTGGTCAGTTTACCCCCAGAGGCAGAGGGGTAACAATAATAGACGCCGCCCTAGAGGCAGGGGGGGGTCCTCAGAACCAGGGCAACAGGGAGTCTCTTCCTGAGAAGCCCTTTCAGCATCCCTGAGGTGTTGCCCGACTGTCCACCCTTGGAGGCAGTCGGGGGAAGGATTTCACTGTACCCAGTAGCCTGGCAATCCCTATCACAAGAGAGGTGGGTACAGTCGATCATATCCGAGGGTTACAAAATCCCCTTCGAAAGGTTTCCCATACCTCTACAATCCCTTCCAGACATCTCACCCGGTCAAAGGGATTTGGCAGAACAGGAAGTTTCAAAGCTTCTAGAAAAAAGAGCCGTCCAGACTGTGCCGGCAGACCACGTAGGATCCGGTGTCTACTCGAGATTCTTTTTGGTCCCCAAAAGGACGGGAGATTGGAGACCAATATTAGACCTGAGCAATCTAAACAGATTTGTCAAGAAGGCAAGATTCCGGATGGTCACGCTTCAGTCCATTCTGCCCTTTCTGGGCAAGGACAACTGGATGTGCTCTATAGACCTTCAGGATGCGTACTATCACATAAAGATTCACAGACGCTCCAGAAGGTTTCTCCGCTTTCGGCTAGGGACCAGTCATTACCAATTCAGAGCACTGCTCTTTGGCCTCACTTCAGCCCCCAGAGTGTTTACCAAATGCATGGCAGTGGTCACAGCTCATCTGAGACGTCAAGGATTCCAGGTGTTTCCCTACTTGGACGACTGGCTCCTCTCCGCCACCACCAAGTGTCAGCTTCTTCAGTCCAGAGACTACTCTCTACAGCTTTGCAGGAGTTTGGGAATTTCAGTAAATTTTGAAAAATCTTCTCTGCTGCCTTGCCAATCTATCACCTTTATAAGCGCAGAATTAAACACCGTCAAAATGTTAGCCAAACTAACAGATCAAAGAATTCTGGACATCCAAAAATTCGTCCGGATTCTATTGCAGAGCAGCAAGATCAAAGCCAGATTTATTCTGAAGGTCCTAGGTCTTATGGCTGCGGCCATTGTTCTTCTACCGCTGGCTCGCTTCCACATGCGTCTTCTGCAGTGGATGCTATTCACGCAGTGGTCGTACCACAGTCTTCCAATGAGGCACGAAATCTTAGTCACACAGTCGTGCAGAGCTCATCTAAATTGGTGGATATCTTCCCCTCTTCTTCATCAAGGCCGACCTTTTATTCCCCCTCCTCCAGTTGCCACAGTCACTACGGATGCCTCTCTGATCGGGTGGGGGGGCATTATCAGGGCAGGATGGTCCACGGGACGTGGCAACCCATAGAATACCATCTGCACATAAATGTCCTGGAGATGAGAGCAGTGCTTTTAACGTTGCAAGCCCTCAGCGACTTTCTTCCCACGGAGACTATTGCAGTACAAACGGACAACATGTCCGTGGTCTGGCACATCAACAAACAGGGCGGGACCAGGTCCTATCCGTTATGTTGAGAAGCTCTCAGACTTTGGCAGTGGGCGATCTCCTCTCATCGGTTTCTGATAGCAACGCACATCCCCGGCAGGTCCAACCTATTGGTGGACAGGCTGAGCAGATCCATTCTGATGCCTCACGAGTGGTCTCTCAATCAATCTGTAGTGGATCAGATATTTCTGAAGTGGGGCACTCCTTGTTGCGATCTTTTTGCTACTCCTCAAAACAACAAGTGCCCCGATTTCTTCACTCTCTTTCCCCTACCAGGCCAACCCCTGAGAGACTCTCTAACCCAGGATTGGCCCCGGGGACTTCTGTACGCTTTTCCTCCTTTTCCCTTGATTCCACAAGTCATTCAGAAAGCCACCGTTTTGAGGGCCAAGTTGATCCTCATTGCCCCATATTGGCCTCGACAAATTTGGTTTCCGTCTCTGCATCGTCACCTTCTGGTGCAGCCCTGGCATCTGGACCCAGTTCCGGATCTCTTGATCCACCAGTCGGGTCAGCAGCACCGGGCCATTCATTCTCTCAACCTCACTGCTTGGTTGCTCCACTTCCTTCCCTAGCCAGGCTACTGATGATTTCTGATTCTGTCAGAGACATCTTAGTGTCTTCTTTAAAGTCGTCCACTAGGACTGTTTATGCTAGCAAGTGGCGACGTTTTTCTATTTGGGCAAATTCCAGAAAGATTGATCCCTTTACTGCCCCTGTACATTCTGTTTTAGATTTCCTGGTGGAGGTTTTTCATTCAGGATCCTCGTCATCTACAGTTAAAGTACAACTGGCTGCTATTTCTAAGTATCATGTTGGCTTGCATGACAATAATATTATGTCTCATAGATTGTGCAAGGCCTTTCTAAGAGGAGTTTTTCTCCTAAAACCACCTATAAAGCATCCTCCTCTGCAATGGGATCTAAACTTAATGTTGGCATCCTTGATACTACCTCCTTTCGAACCGTCTGCTTCATGTTCTTTGAAGTTATTGACCTGGAAAACTATATTTTTACTGGCTGTCACTTCTGCAAGAAGGGTTTCCGAGATTCAAGCTCTCTGCATTTGTTCCCCTTATTTGGTTTTTCATAAGGACAGGGTATCATTAAGAACGAACCCTTCCTTTCTCCCCAAAGTTGTGTCTCAAACCAATATTAACCAATCTATAGATCTACCAGTCTTTTTCCCAAACTATTCTGACAGAGCTGAACAGAAACTGCATTTTTTGGATGTCCATCGTCAGCTCAGGTACTATTTGCATAGAACTAAACAATTCAGAAAATCGGACCAATTATTTGTCTCCTATGCAGAAAACAGGATAGGTCTTCCAGTTTCTAAAGTGACCTTATCCAGATGGTTGACTTCCACCATTTCCTATGTGTACTCTCTCAGAGGCAAACAGCTATCTTCTAAACCAAAAGCACACTCAACCAGGAGTCTGTCCACTTCTGCAGCCTTTCAGGATAGGCTACGTATTGATACCATTTGTGCAGCAGCTACTTGGGCTACACCTCATACCTTTGTCTCTCATTACAAATTGGACTTGGCCTCCAGAGATAGGGCCAGTTTTGGTTCCACAGTTCTCAAGAGTCTGTTCCATTGAGCCACCCGGGATACAGGTGCTAGGGACGCGGTCCCATCCAGCAAGAATGAAGGCGAGATTGACAACTTAACATTTAGAAGTTATGTACCTACCATAACGTTCCATGTTAGTTGTCTTCTCTCGCCTTCTTTCTTGCGTCCCTCCCTCCTTCCCCCTGGCCTGGACAGATCTTGAAAAGTTCCTATCAGGTTGTTTCCTCCTGAGTCTTCATATGGGGACTTCTATTATGAACTTGTGTTCCTAATTATGTTAGGTTACTCTTTAGCAGGGTAGGTTAGCTACCAAACGAGATCTGAGGTAGTTCCGCCTTGCATCATGGGATATAGGGTTGCCTCGAGCTGGTAAAAGCAGTTCTCAAGCTAAAGCAAGTGCCGAGTCGGAGCCAAGGGTCGGCTCCGAACCCATCCAGCAAGAAAGAAGGCGGGAGAAGACAACTAACATGGAACGTTATGGTAGGTACATAACTTCTAATTCAGTCATATATATTAGCAATTACACACACAAACATTTGCAAATTCAATTACGTTCATATGAAAGTAGAGGTCACTATTATAGTATAAAAAATACTTATGCATTTAATAGATATTAAACACTGAGTATCTGAAGAGGTGTATTAGTGAATTTGTCAGACAGATAATAAATCGTGATTGGTGCTTAGAAATTCAAAGAAATGCAGATTAGAGAAAGAACTAGGCAGGGCAGAAAATGTTAATATTGTAGTTAAGAGGTGGGGTGTAAAACAGTTTAGGGGACAGTTATATATAACAAGGTTTATGTTAGAAGTGCAGAGGTGGGGATGAGCTGTGTCACAAAATAATGAATACAGCCGGCGAGATGCTAGTAAAACTATTCAGGTACTGGAGAAGACTGGTTGTGGGGTGCAGGAGATGGTTTGACTGTATGTCCAGGTGAAGGTAACAGTGGTGTTTATCCTACAGATGCACTGGAGCAGATCCATTGGTTTTAGTTGTGTTTTAACTAAAATTTCATAACTTCATTTAACATCAAACTTCATTTTAGAAGACAAAAATATATATATAATGAAACAGGCAATATGCTGTCATCTTCTCCATTTTTGAAAAACATCAAATAGTAAAACAGCATTAGTGGGATCCTTGGACTAGGGACATATCCTTGTCTCAGTTCAGTCTTTTTCCAGCATCCTCCCCAATTTTTTTTAATTTCCACAAATCTTTTGGGTTTCTAATCAGGGGTGGCTCATGCCATCAGACTGCAGCCCTCCCAGTAAAAAAGATTCAAGTTTGGAGTTTGGTCATTGAATCATTAAAAAATAAAACATGTTTGTTTGTTGTGGATGTGCTAATGTAAGCGAGTCCAACCGACTCGCAAAGTCCCAGAACTCTAACTGCGTATGCTCGTCGAGTTCCATTTATTTTTTTTTAATTTATTTTAATTAGCGATGCAAACATTTCTAGACTGCTTTACAAGCAGTCCAGATATGAGAGAAGGCATTAGTGTGATGCCCAGAAGTCCATCCGTTTTTTTAACCACACAGTAAGTAGAAGGGGGTTCGGACTGCCACGTCCGCAGGCACATATGTGATGTGGACAGCTGGATTGCTACTGTTTGGTTCTCACTCTCTTCTCAAAAAAGAGAGCAAGAAACAATAAATTAGTAGCCTGTAGCACACTAAGCACAGTACTTACTTGTGCTACAGAGTATGGAGACTATCGTATCATTGCTTGTTAAAGTTGAAGACTTGAAGTGCCTGTGCCTTATCTTTGTTTTTTTTTTTTGGCTAATCGGCTTGCTACTGCCTTTTGCCTATGATGAGCAGCTCCACATTGAATCAGTAATCAGAGAGGAAGAGAAAGTTCCCTGAAGTAAAAGTTATTAAACTGAGGTAGGAGCCAGACTCGGCTGGCTCTGTACAGATGAGATGTCAATGTATTATTATTTTTTGTACAGTCAGTAGTATTCTCGAATGCAGCAGTGTATCTGCACTAGATAGATTCGTAGATAGATGATGTGACATCAGTCTGCAATATTGTATTTCGGTGAGTCAGTCAGAAGCAAAGACAACCTCTCTATAAACTAGAAGTTTGGACTAACAATGATAGAGAAATATGACCACATTTGTGGTATGTTTGCTGCCAAGCATATTATAGCCTTTAAAATTAGCAATGCAATGCATGCATCGGTATGATGATTGGTCTCTGATCAGTGAACTCAATCTTCATAAGGGTTAGAATATTTTATGGTAACAAAGAACCACTCTGTTTTTATCCTCTTTGTACAGTGTAGTTTTTAGTGAATATGACTACTGATTGTTTTCCCTGCTCCAGTTTAAAAGGGCTATGGTTTGCATAAGTTGTTTATTGTACAGTAGCGTGACTTGTGAACCTGTATCAGTGTATTCCTCCTCTTCCTATTGTTATTAAGCCCCTCAGGAATTACTTTCTGTCCTCACCAATAGCTAATGAGAGAGAGAGAGAGAGAGAGAGACAGAGAGAGAGAGACAGAGAGAGAGAGAGATGGGGGCAAAGTGGTACCCACTACTATGTTGTTATTTAGGGGTGTTATACTATAGGTTGTTTGTTGAAAATAACACAACCAACTAGTACTTGTGAACACAAAAAGGCAGCAAAACTTGCAGATGTTCTCCTTTTCCAAAACTTTATTCTGTAAGAGCTTTCGTAAGGACTAGTATCCAAACTTCCTCAGACCTGAGGAAGTTTGGAAACTAGTCCTTACGAAAGCACTTACGGAATAAGGTTTTGGAAAAGGTGAACATCTGCAAGTTTCACTGTCTTTTTGTGTTCATAGGTTGTTTGATGAGTAAGTATGTAGTTACAATGTACTTACAGAGTCATGAAAATTTTAACCGTTATTAATGGGGAGGGGTCAAGGTGCATGGAGAGGGCTGCCTTCCTTATCAAAACTCTTCTCCACCCACAGCAAAGAAAGCTCATGGACTGCAGCCATTCCAGTATTGTCAAAAGGGAAGAAATCTAATTTCAAATTTCAGGCTGTCAGTTCCCACAGCAATGCAAATGCAGCTGCATTATAAATATATAACAACATATGTAATAAAATATTTATTAATAATGCTGTTAGGCACCTAGCAAGCCTTGACATATTCATCAAAAAGTGGAAATGGAAGGCCCATGTTCTTAACATAAACATATCCAAATAAATAGCCCAGAGTAGTATCTTCTGGGTGCTGAGATGGTGTAACCGCCAGAACTATTTATACATAGCTTAATCTCCAGTCCTGGTTTGGCATTGAAATGCTTATTTTGTAGAACTGTTCTAAGCAGATCAGTCCTTCCCAGAAACTGTTCCGCTATTTAAATTTTTTTGACTTGCAGCAGTGAAGTGTAAATTGCATAGTAAGGCTTACAAGCATGTGGGAAATTACTTAGCTGAGTGCATGGGATTTAATTATAGGCTCTAAACTCATTCATGCAACCATATAGCCAAACTGGAGGCTAAGCTCTCTCAACTCAGTACTGGCGTAACCAGTCAGGAGGAGAAGGAAACCACACTCACTACAATTCCAGTCTCACATAGACCTACCACGACAACAAACCAAACACATAAACACACAAAAACATACTCGGAGGCTCTAAATAAAAATCTGCCTAAGCAGCAAAGACCTCCAAAGCAGACACCCAAGCAACCGCTACCCCAAAACAAAACACGTGCAACACATAGCTCACAAAGCCAGTGTGCCAAACAGTCACAGCCCTTAAGGCTAAACAACACACCTGATACACTTGTAATAGGTGACTCTATTGTCAGGCACACTGGCGTCCCGCTCACCAGGCTGAACAAGGAGAAGGTCACGGTGAGCTGCCTGTCGGGCGCTAGGATCCGCCACATAACACAAGCACTCAGGTCACTCCAAGGCAAGTACAAATATGACTCAGTCATTGTCCATGCTGGTGTGAATGACCTGAGACGTACCTCCCTGGACTACATGAAAAGAGACATAGAGGAGCTCTCTGAGCATGTAGCCCAGGCCGGTATGACCCTGACCTTGAGTAGCATCTTACCCTCACCAAGAATGATGCCACAATATGAAGACAAGATGATCAATTTCAACAATTGGCTTAAGTGTTGGTGTCATTCAAAGGGGATCCAATGCCTGTCAGCCTGGGATGACATGCCTGACAAGCCACGATGCTTCGCTAGGGATGGCTTGCACCTGTCACCCCTGGGCTTTTGTATATTGGCAAAGGCTCTTGCTACCCCCATAGTGCCTTTTTTAGGCAAGGCTCAAAAGACAAACCCACCTCCATAGGTATCACAAGGGATAAGAAACTAAGAGTAATGCTACTCAACGCCAAAAGTCTAAACCTCAAGATGCACGCAGTCGAAACTCTCCTTAGCATGGAGAACATTGATATCTGTGCAGTAACAGAAACCTGGTTCAAGGCTCCCGAGAGCACCCCAGCACTACCAGATTATACCTCATACCATGCTTTTCGGCCCCAAAACTTGGACCGAACCACAAAAGGAGGGGGAGTATCAATATTCGTCAAAGATACCCACACCTCCAGGTTGGTGGCACAGCACGAAGCATCAGAGACTATCCATGTGCAACTAACTGTGGGTAAAACTGCCTTCCAGTTTATAGCCTGCTACAGACCACCCTCCCAAACACAGGAACCCCACTTGGCCTTCCTGAGAATACTGGAAAATAAGAAAGTCTCTCCAAACACCATTATATTGGGTGACTTCAACTACCCAAACATAGACTGGGAGCATTACTCTAGCTCCAACACCCTAGCAAAAAGGTTCCTAGAATTTATAAACTCAAATGCTATGGAACAACTTGTTACCACTCCCACAAGAGGGGAAAACATACTGGACCTGATCATCACCAACATGGGGACACTATGCTCCAGACCAGAAGTGTATCCCTCACTGGTAAGATCAGACCATAAACTAATCTCACTGGATATTCACATCCCGACCCCACCCCCTGCCCAGAAAACCACAGTGAAAAACTTCTCTAAAGCAAATTTCACATGCCTCAAAACCGAGGCGAAATCCTTCAAAGCCCCCGGGCCTGTGGAAAATGTGGCCCAGACCGCAGAATCCTTTATAAACAGATTCTATGAACACCTTCAGGAATGCATGGATCATGCAATCCCAAATAAAACCAAGACCCAATCCTCCAAAGGCAGACATCCTGTCTGGTGGACCCCAGCCATAAACAAACTATACAATAGAAGGAGGAAGCTACTACATGATAGAGCAAAATCCCAAAAAGGGAAGGCATCTCTGATCATTATTAGCAAAAAACTACGGGCACTCATAAAATTGTCTAAGGCCAGCTTCGAGAGATAAATTGCACAGGACACTAAGGATAATCACAAGGCTTTCTTTAGTTATGTTAGGAACCTGGGTGGGAATTCCCAGATATGCTCAGAATTAGTCCAGAATTACAAAAAATACACCAAGCCCACAGACATTGCAACATCCTAGCTGACAGGTTCAGTGCAAACTTCTCCCCCCTCTCCCCACCAAAAGGGCAAATATCTATTCCAACAGAGTGCTGCCCCCCTGACATCTCAGATGCTCAGGTAAGAGCCACCCTCTCCAAAGCAAAAAACACAGCATGAATGGGACTAGATGGTGTCCCAGGCTGTGTCCTACATGAACTCCAAGAAGAGCTAAACCCAAACATAAAACTACTGTTCAATCTTAGCCTTACTACAGGATATGTACCCAAAGAGTGGCGTACAGCAACAGTGGTCCCTCTCCACAAAGGTGGTGCCTCAACGGATCCTGGAAACTATCGCCCCATAAGCCTGACTAGCTTGCTCTGCAAAGCTATGGAAAGGATCATCATGGACCTCATAAATAAAGATATTGGGGACCTACAGACACTGGATCCTACTCAGTTTGGCTTTGTTAAGGGCAGATCCTGCCTCTTTAACCTGGCTGATTTCTTTGAAACAGTCACCAAGGCCATTGACGAGGGGAAGGTGGACCACACAGCCTACCTGGACCTCGCAAAAGCCTTCGATACAATACCCCACTCGGGCATTATAGATAAGCTCACCAGCTTAAATATAAACCCCTATGTCACTAGATGGGTTGCAAACTGGCTCAAGGACAGAACCCACATGGTTAGAATTGCTGGAGCAATTTTAGACTCCAAACCAGTTACAAGTGGCATCCCACAAGGCTCAGTCCTGGGACCTCTCTTGTTCGGTATATATTTCTCGGAGGTACAGGCCAACATGGAAGGACTGTGGCTGACCAAGTTCGCAGATGACTGCAAACTGGGCACCATAATCGACTCTCCAGCTGACACAAGCATCCCCCAAAAGGACCTCATAGGAACAGACAACTGGTGCCAGAGCCATGGCCTCAAGCTAAATGCCAAAAAGTGTATAGTCATCCCCTTTGGCAAAAACAAAGTGCCCACAAATTACCACATAGGTGGTAATCCATTAAGTACAGAAGAAGTAATTAGGGACCTGGAGACCCAAGTTGATAGCAATCTCTCATTTGACAACCACGTGGCCAAAGTGGTTAGAAAAACATTTTATACAGCCCAGCTAATCATGAAGGGATTCACATCTAGATCATGGGAGGTCATCGTGCCTCTTTACTCATCCCTCCTCAGGCCCATAATTGAGTACAATGCCCCTTTTGGGGTGTACCTTACCAGACACCTGCAGCAACTGGAAAGACCCCAAAAGAACCTCACCAAGAGGATCAAAGGGCTCAAACAGATGCCATATGCTGCCCGGTTAAAGAAACTCCAGTTCTACTCAGTGGCATACCACCTGCTCAGAGGCGATCTGTGCCTGACGTATAAAGCCATGTCCAACCCGGAATTAATGGACATGCTGCACTTCAGAAAATCCAAATCCCATCGAGCTACGTGCTTGAGAGACTTGAACCTCAGCACTGAAATAAATAGGACATGCTGGAGGGACAGATTCATAACCCAGAGGCTCCCTTCACTCTGGAATAAAATCCCAGTCCAGGTTAGGCAGAGTCCCTCATTGACTCTCTTCAAGAGGAATCTTGATGAGTGGATGGGAGATCGTAGGTTTACCCCGGGTATCACTTCTGTGTCACTGTTAGACAGAGGCACAGTATACTAACCTCGAAAAAGGGCATAGCAAAATTAATTTAAAATGAGTGGCGAAAGCCAAACACACTCTGGCTAGGCTTATAAATGCCCTAGGGCAGATAGCCTAGTATGAACCTATGAACCTATGTAGTGGAGTGGATAGACAAGGAAGGAAAAAAAAAATGAGAAAAAGAGTTTATATATAAAACACCTTTGCTGGACAGCATGTGAAACTATCTAGGAATGGCTTTGTATGTTATGGATTTTTCATTTCCTTGCCCCCAAAACACCAACGTCCACAGTATGCCTATCTCCTTTATTTAATGACTTATGCTTAACTGGTACTTGGGGTCTCAAATTTATTGAGTAGAATTCTGCAGCCCATATGTTAGTTAAATAAATCCATAATAACATTGGTATTTTAAGTCCCCAAAACAGAAAATCTAAGTGGCTGCATTATCCTTTAATTTGAATATCACATATATGCTGAATAGTTTTTTTTTTATTCCTTGTATTATGCAATACTTATATTGCAAGTATTGTGACTACTCAAGAACAGTTTTTGTCTTTGACAACCTGTAATGGGTGCCACTTACTTTCAAGATAAGTAGCATTCCTTTTATTAACTTTATCCCTTCTCATAAGTTCATAGGAAATTACTAGGCTAACGGCTCAAGAGCCCTTACAAGCCTAGCCATTATTATCTGGATTTATCCAGATTATCAATACATAAGGGCTAGATGATGATTTAGGTTTGTGCATATCTATGCCTTTGGGTATTTTACAGACTGCCCTGTCCATAACAGACAAAAGCACTTCCCCAGGATTGAATTTATGATTCCCCATCCATTGATCCAAACTGTGTTTGAAGAGGGTCAGGGAAGGCCTCTACGTTACATGAATTAGAACTCCAGTGTGAGGAGTAGTGGTTTGAGCTGAGTGCTGCTTGTTTTTTTATACTTTATTTTGACTGGCATTCCAGTAATGTGTTTAAAAAGTAATTTATTTTTTCATGCCTCACAGCCTTTGTGTTTCCATCTAGATATTAAGTAAGCTGTCATGTAACCAATGCATCGAAATATTTTTTTTCTTCTACACTTCATTTTGTCTTGATTGGACTCTCATAATGATGGTTTGGCACCCTGGGCAGCATATTTAATTAAAGTCCCAGTGTTTGTGGTTTTTAGCATATGCCCCACCCCTTTCTAGTTGGCCACACCCCTTCCCATTGGCCCTACCCATCCAGCTGTCTCCTGCAGCCCCCCTTTGATTTGAAGGCACCAGCAGGGTTGCCACCTTTTCAAATACCCAAAGTGGGACATTTTTTGTAGAAATGTCAGATTTTGCAGGACAAAATATAGAACTTCACTTTTTTGTGAAAAAAAAGCTTATTCTTGTAGCATGTGAGTTGCTTATGCTATTTCATATAACACTTAGGCATTTCAGATAACAAATAACTGTTTTATGCAACTATTAAAGATAACTTATATTTTGTCCTACAATGTCAGTACATTTGCCATTATTTGATTTTTTTCACAGGACAGAACTGCCCAAAGAGGGACTGTCCCTCGCAAAGTGGGACAGGTGGTAACCCTAGGCACCAGCCACCACTGTTTCTAATATCATGATGGGAATGGACCCATTTCCAAGTCAAAGTACGATTAAAGTTCATGAAATTAGCATTGTTTCAATCTTTGATGTCAGCCAAAAGTGCTCTTCACAGCATCTGTAATGTGCCCAGTAATGACTCCTTCTGCAATTCGTACAGAGTTACATGGATTGGTAACATATCTAAATATGATTATACATTCTTTTTTATAAGACCCCTTGATCCAACTACTATTAGAACTGTCTGGGTATCTTTCTTCCACATAGCTCTTGTTTCTGCCTGCAGGTCCTGATATTTTATGACTTTGTGTCTCTCTGTATGCAAGACACTGTAGTCGATAGGTTTGGCGATTTCAATGGTCAATGCTACTTTTGCCTTCTTTTCATGGACCACTATATCCAGTTTTCTACTATCTATCTTTTGAACTGTTTGTAATGGGTGATCCCATCTGATATACACTTCATCATTTTTTATGATACTTTGTGGCTCATGTTTCCAGTGTTTTTCAGCCACTTCAACTCCACAATGTTTGCACAATCGCCAGTGCAACAGTCTTGTCACATTATTATGTTTTTCAGTATACAGTCCTTCTGACATTAGAATGTCCAAGCAGCAACGAGGTGTGTGACTGTTTCCAATTCAGTTTTACAAAATGTATTTGTCTGTTTCTCCCACGTGTTTAATGGACTTTGGAAATCCGCGTGTACGTAACCCATTATCTTGGGCTGCCTATATTAACCTTTCATCTCTTTGTCTGAATTTGCCTCTCAAACCGGGTCTACTTCATTAGATCATAAGACCATTTGACCTAAACCCATTTGATCAAAATTTAATTTGATCGAAAGCCAGTATTCAAGGCATAAAACTGGGATTTGTCCCCCTCCCCAATGTTGTGCGACCCTGGAGTTGGTATATCTAGTTAGGGGGTGTGTGGTATGGGGGGCACCTAGTTTCCTTTAAAAGAAGAAAATAACACAAAAAGTACAGATTTTAAGTGAAAATAGGTGGGGCCTTTGCTGCCCACACCTCCCAATGTTGGGGGCTGTGACCCCACACCCCCCCAACTATATATACCAACTCCAGGGTCGCACGACATTGGGGAGGGGGACAAATCCCAGTTTTATGCCTTGAATACTGGTTTTCGATCAAATGAAATTTCGATCAAATGGGTTTAGGTCAAATGGTCTTTCGATCAAATGAAGTAGACCCCTCAAATTGCACGACCCACTCCAAAATAATAAACCACACAAATCATCAGGATAAAAAAGTTTTACTGATGCATCTGGTACCTCGACTAATGGTGTATGTTGAGGGGGTGGATAACTCCAGATGGCACCATATAAATTTGATTAAGGAGGCTGATGGGCAGAATTCTCTCTTCTTTGTCACCAAATATTCCCCATTTTCAGAGGTGTTGAAGGATTTAGTGTATAGGTATTGGCCAATAGTTCTCAATGATGAAAAATATGGGGACATTTTTCCAGAAAAAAATAGTTTTTTTCCTACGGGAGATCAAGGAATTTGAAAGAACTTTTATCATATAGTAAAGTGCAGAAAACACAAGGTAGAAAGGGAAGTTTCCCATGTAGAAATTGCATTGTGTGTGGGAAAATTAGGAATCTGGATGGGGCCAATATTAGTGGTAAGATTTATAAAGCTAGTGAAACATACACCTGTGAATGTAGGGGAATTGTTTACATCATAGGTTGTGGTTGCTCTAAAGTGCAATGGTACATCAGACAGACCAAGAGAGCTAACAAACTCACGGAGGGTGCAAAAAACGTCATCAGAAACAAACCAAAAGCACCTCGGACCCAGCGGTGGATAATGAACAGTTTAATAAGGCAAACAAAACCACAGAGTAAACGCTGACAATGTTACAATGCACGTTTTCGTCCTAAACTTCTTCAGATAAAATCATCCCCTTGTGTTCACCTTATATAAACCAAGCAATTTAGTAATTAACCAATATCCTCAGAATTGTAATTAAATAAGTATTAGTTAAAACATACATCACATCCCATCATAAATATGTAAAAAACATTTTAAAAAACCTTTTAAAGATCTTTTCAATTTAAAATATATAACCAATGTAAATAATTGAGTGTACTATATAGTTACATATGTGGATATATACAAATACGAATTTCTCAAACTAGTAATAAAAGCATTCTCATAAGAGAACTTTTAGTTCCACCTACTGGAATTTGTGTGTCATTGCAAACCCACCAACATGTTTAAAATAATAAACATAAATAATTTATACATTTAAATACAAACGTACATAAATAGTTTCTTAAAAAAACAATCAAGTCTCAATCACCTAATAATTTAAACAAGTTAATAATAGTAAATGGACACAAATTTATAATTTTGCAGATCTCAATTTTAATACAAGGGTGAGGGAAATCATGTCATTAAGACCTGGGAATCTACTGGCTTCCAAAATTATTTGCCAGTACAATTCTCTATATTCTACAAGTGTTTCCCACATACCACCCCTAGGATCAACAGTTACAGTTTCTAAAATAAAAAAACTTAAATTCTGCTTGTATGCATACCCTACTATGCTTATATAATGCATTATTTTCACATTTGGTTCTTATGTCATAAAGATGCTCATAAATTCTTTGCTTAAATTTCCTTTCACTTTTACCAACATAAAATGAATCGCATCTTTTACATAGAACCAAATAAATAATACCTTTAGTGTTACAGTTCGCAAAGGTATTTAACGTCAGTTTCTTTTTCCTAGCTTGTAAATATACTGATTCGCCTATTATAAGGTATGAGCAGTATCTACAACTTCCACACCTAAATAAACCTTTTTTCTTTTTACTACATTTTTCCAGATCACGTCTGTTTGTACCTCTTTCAAGCAAACCCTTTATATTATTACCTCTCCTATAGGTATATTTTATTTCATTAATAAAAATGTGGTTTAAATCCGAAACTTTTGCAAAATTTTTCCATTCTTTATCAACAATTCTTTTAACCAGTCCTGACTGACCATCATATGTAGTGATAATACCTGAACTGTGTCTACCTTTTGTATCACCTTTAATCACTTTTTGTACTACAGATGTTTCTGGTTTACCTAAAATAGGGGCAAATCTACCTCTCCTTTCACCAATGACTTCCTTACACATCTGATCAAATAGTTCACTCGGATAGCCCCTATTTAAAAATAAGCCTTTCAACACTTTACACTCACTAACAAATATATTGTCATCAGAAGTCATTCTACTTAAACGCACTAGTTGACCCTTTAATACACCCCTCTTTTGGTGGGGTGGGTGTGAACTGGTGTAGTGTAAATATGAGTTTGTAAAGGTCTCTTTTCAATATATTTTAGACTTAAAACCTTCTTTAGTCTTAGTTATATTTACATCTAAATAATTTACTTGTTGACTGTTAAAATAATGTGTAAATTTTAAAAAAATCATTTGTTCCTTTGATATATTCAACAAATCACTTAAAGTCATTCTCACCATTTTCCATAAAAAACACAAGTCATCTAACAATCTGCCATAAAATGTCCACATACTTTTAAAATCAGAAGTTAAAATATATTTGTTTTCCCAGTAGGCCATTATTATATTAGCATATGTAGGGGCACAGTGTGCATCCATAGCTACACCTCTAGATTGCCTAAAATATTCTCCTTCAAAAAAGATAAAATTGTTTTTCAACACTACATCCATTAACACCAAAACAGTTCTAAAATCATTGTGTGTAATTTCTTTGGAGCCAACCAACATTTCTTCAAACCACAGCAAACCTATGTCGTGTACTATACTAGTAAATAAATCTATAACATCCAAGGTACCAAATGCCACATTATCTGTGTATAAAGTATTGTCCATCTTTCTCAGAAAGTCCCAAGAATCCTGCAATATATTTATATTATTCATAACTAATTTTTTCACCTTTTTATCAATATATTTCACCAACGGTGCAGTCACTGAACCCTCTGCTGAAACTATCGCTCTTAAAGGTGGGTCATTCACATTCTTGTGAACCTTTGGAATGCCAAAAATTGAAGGTACCTTGGGTTTCTCAACATGCAAGAAATTGTAGGTATCCAAATCTATCAGCCCTTCCATTAATAAATCATTTAATAACATATATATTTTCTTATATGCCACATTCATTTCATTAATGGATGTTCTGGTGTACTTAGTTGAATCATTTAAGATGTCTAACATTTTAATTTCATAAGTAATGTAGTCCATAAGTACTACGCCTCCACCCTTGTCAGGTTTCATCACTCTAAGATTTTTGTTGTTACTCATTGCTTTAAGTGTTTCATGCTCTAAAAAGGTCAGGTTGGGTTGTACATTTTGTCGTCGCAAGGACCTCCTTAATTCATTTTCTAATACTAACTCAAAGTTTTTAACTGAGGGTGTAGTGGAGGATTAAATGTGCTTCTACGTTCTAACTTATCTTCTCTAAAATTAATTTTCTTACCATTAAAACACAATTCCAAATGTTTCTTTCTTATAAATAGTTTTATATCCACAAGTAGTTTAAAAATGTCAGTTCTCTGCCTAGGTATAAAACCAAAGCTTTTAGAAAATAGATCAAAAAAGGTTTTGTCACAGTGATATCAGAGTAGTTAAAAATATTAAAATCATTGAATGTCCATTTAAAACCTTCATTTATTACTGTATCTAATGGTTCCACATTGGTTGTCTCTTCCCCTCGGGCCTCCATTCCCTCCCTTTGTAGTTTTTTGAATTGTAATTAACTGGATCTTTATACATTAGTTTTTCTGACCTCCGTAGTGGGGGAAACTCTGAAGAATCGAATTCATTTTCATTGTAAAAAGGCACCTCATTTTCAATAGTATCATGTATGTCTTTTTCTTGGTATAATATGGTCTTCCTTCCCCAAGGTTTGGGTTTGGGGTATTGTGTCTTGGTCTTATACTCATTTACATCCCTTTCTATTTTACCTATCTTTCTATTTTGAACTTCTACACATTTAGCCTCTAAATTTCTGAGTAACTTGTAATATTTTCCTTTTTCTTCTTCTACAGTAAATAGTAAGTCATTGACAATGTCATTATTAATACGTTCTACATTGCTATGTAACTTCTCCATTTCACATTCATTATTTTTAATAATGGCCCTCATTATTTCAAATCCACAATTGTCAAATGCAGTAGTTAAACGGTTAAAAAAATCAGTGCCTTCAACAACATTGTTTGGATATTTACAGATTCTAAGGCCTTTAGGTACAATTTTTAAATGTAAACAATGTTTCAAGTAGGCATTGTCCATTTCAAGCATTTTATATTTATATAAAAAATAATCCATTTCTTCCAACAGTTGAACATATGATCCTTTAGTTTTGGTATAAGTTAACCTCTTTCCAAAGTCAAATTTTACATTTAAAATATCTTTCAATTGTCGCTCAGTACCTTGTAGTATGTTACTGTCGCCTCCATTTCGCAAGCCCAAACTCATTTGGTTGACTCTCGGCCATTCAAGGGGATGCCTCTCATTTCCTCTGTCCAAAGTAATGTGAGGGAACCCATCAAGGCTCCCTGAATCAGTACCATTAACATTTAATCCTTCACGATTCTCATGTTCAATGAAACCGGCCGTTCCTTCATGCGAAGCAGAACACCTTACCATTTCTTGGTTCCCGGGAAAAGATAATGACGATAACAGCATTGTCACTGATTGGCTAATGGGCATAAGAAGCCCAACAAGCTGTGTCAACTGCCCAATGAGCTTACGAGGCTCTCCAATTTTGGATCTTTTGCTGCCACTGCCCACTACACCAACCGACTGGGTATCCATCCAGCAAAAAGGAATAACAAGTAAACAAACTCACGGTGGGTGCAAAAAAGTCACCAAAAACAAACCAAAAGCACCTTGGACCCAGCGGTGGATAACAAACAGTTTAACAAGGCAAACAAAACCACAGAGTAAACGCTGACAATGTTACAATACACGTTTTCATCCTAAACTTCTTCAGATAAAATCATCCCCTTGTGTTCACCTTATATAAACCAAGCAATTTAGTAATTAACCAATACCCTCAGAATTGTAATTAAATAAGTATTAGTGAAAACATGCATCGCATCCCATCATAAATATGTAAAAAACTTTTTAAAAAACCTTTTAAAGATCTTTTCAATTTAAAATATATAACCAATGTATACAACCAACCCCAGATGGTACCATATAAATTTGATTAAGGAGGCTGATGGGCAGAATTCCCTCTTCTTTGTCACCAAATATTCCCCATTTTCAGAGGTGTTGAAGGATTTAGTGTATAGGTATTGGCCAATAGTTCTCAATGATGAAAAATATGGGGACATTTTTTCAGAAAAAATTGTTTTTTTCCTACGGGAGATCAAGGAATTTGAAAGAACTTTTATCATATAGTAAAGTGCAGAAAACACAAGGTAGTAAGGGAAGTTTCCCATGTAGAAATTGCATTGTGTGTGGGAAAATTAGGAATCTGGATGGGGCCGATATTAATGGTAAGATTTATAAAGCTAGTGAAACATACACCTGTGAATCTAGGGGAACTGTTTACATCGTAGGTTGTGGTTGCTCTAAAGTACAATGGTACATCAGACAGACCAAGAGAGCTGTCAAGAAAATAATTATGTATCATCTAGGGGGCATAAGAAGGGGTAGGATGGAGAATCCAGTAGTGGCACATTTCATTCAGTCACATGATGGCTGAGATGAACCTCCCTTCTTTAGTGTGCTGGCCAAACTCAAATCTTGCAACAGAGAGGCGGACAGTAGTAAATTATTAGCATTGGAGTCAAAATGTATTATTAATTTTAGGACATTGTACCCTAGAGGTTTAAACATGGAATTAGATATAAATGTTCACAGTTGGTACATTGATATTTCTTGTTGTATGGGTATATATGGTTTTGAAAAATGCACACATTTGACCATACCAGTGGGCACAAAATGAGGTTTCTTCATTACTGTGTTCGTAATAAGATGGGATTCACCAGTTATTGCGATAAATATTGTGGTTTTAGGGGTCATTTCTTGAAATGTGATTAATTAAAGATTTCAGCATCAAATTTAATAAAAGTTGAGAAAATTGTAATGCATTATTATCTCTCTCTCTCTCTATATATATATATATATATGTATATGCATGTTAATTTTTTCCAGACATAAAAAAAAGTAGAAAAAATTGTAAGTTCTTGATATATATATATATATTATTAATTTATTTTTCTAATTTAGTAAAATAATATCAAAAGTGAAAATATATTTAAGCAGTTGATGTCCGTATTTAAAAAACTGTTAGTGAATAGTAAAATATGGGCAGTGTGAATGGACACTTTAAGTCACTGATTTGTTAATGAATTTAGGAGTTAATTGAATGTATTAAGTAAGATGTATATAAAGAAGGCTGCTTGATGTAATCATTTATTCTTTGAAGGTGTAAGCCGCGGTACCAGATACATCAGTAAAACTTTTGTATCCTGATGATTTGTGTGGTTTATTGAATTTCCCTCTGCTTAACCATTCCTGTGTTCGTTCCTGATGAAAATGAGGTTCTTCCAGAAGTTTTCTATACTTACAACTATATTTATGCTTTTTTCACATTTCTTGCCTTCTCCTCTGGTCTTTCACCTTATATTCTTTCTTTTGTTTTTTTAGCATATTCAATTGCTGCCTGATTTTTCTTATATTCTTTCTTTTGTTTTTTAGCACATTCAATTGCTGCCTGATATTTATTGACTTCTGGTTTGATTTCTATTCCTGCTTGATGCGGATATGCTTCTGCCAAATTAAGCAGAGAATTCATCTTAGATTTATTCTCCTCATGTTTCCAAACTCTACATTTGGGTGTTGTGAGGTCAGCAGATGTGTGGAGTCCTACGATTGCAGATCTATACATGTAATCAGTTTCAAAGAGGCCTATCCCTCCTTCGGAATGGGGAATATATAATCTTGGTATGCACTGATTTTTATCAATCATTTGGTGGGCATGAAGCATCCTTCTTGTTTTAATATCTAATCTATCCAGCACATTTTGGGGCCAGTCAGTAACTCCAAAACTGTAAGTTAGGACAGGAAGAGCAAATTGATTTATACCTTGATTTTGTTCCTAGATGTCAACGCTGTTTTCAGAATTAATTTGTCTTCTAAAGTATTCTTTAGTATGTTTTATTCACATTTTTTCATGTTTTATTGTTGTTACTTCATCAATTCCCAAATATTTATACACTCCCTCTTGCTCAAGGTCTTTTATATCACATTCTTGTCCCAAACATGTTTTCCTGGTGCTACAGTTTTCCTGCTTTAAAGGTTGCTTTTGCACACCTTTCAAGACCAAATGACATTCTTATATCATCTGAAAAGTGTTGACAACTTGCAGTTGTGTTTTCAGTTTCTCATATGATGAACTATACAGTTTTAAATCATCGACAAAGAGAAGATACTTCCTACATATAAAGTATTGTGATGTTGCAGCAGGTTAACACAATCCCACACTTTAAGTGTGTGTGTGTGTGTGTGTGTGTGTGTGTGTGTGTGTGTGTGTGTGTGTGTGTGTGTGTGGGTGTGTGTGTGTGTGTGTGTGTGTGTGTGTGTGTGTGTGTGTGTGTGTGTGTGTGGGTGTGTGTGTGGGTGTGTGTGTGTGGGTTTGTGTGTGGGTGCTTGTGTGTGTGTGGGTGCTTGTGTGTGTGTGGGCACTTGTGTGTTGTGTCTGCTTTTTACAATAGAGCTAAATCTGAAGGTAGCTAGACTTCCAGGCTCTACCTGTGGAAAGCCAATTGGAGCTACATTTCTGCCTCTTATACAATTAAAAAGAGCAGCCCTTCAGCCTGTTACTCTATTTCTAGTTCACCTGACCCAACACTCCTACACTGACCTGCCACATACACTCAAATTTGCATCAGCAGACTGCTAAAATGCACATCTAGAGACACAGTTTGCGCATGTTTTTTTATCCTAGTTTTATGGTACAGAAAAATAGGGCATTTAGGCATAACATGTCTTTTTTCAGGTGATGTTTCATTAGTTAATGTACTTATTTTTGCCTGCAGTCAACCTGCAGTGAAGACATTCCAGCCTCCAATTCCTAAGATGTAATAATGCACACCTAGCTATATTTTCTTAGTGTTTGGCAAAAGCACTGACAATATTATTCAGCTATAACTTTGTACCAGACATTTTTAAGATATGTTTTTCTGCTGTGTTTATTTAATGGCCTTGCTCTTAATTCAGTCATTTTAGGAATCATGGATTCCCATACATTCAATGACAGAAACACATTATGACCCTCCTATAACAGTATGACCCTCCTATCACAGTATGACACTGCTAGCACAATATTATCCTCCTATCACAGTATGACACTCCTATTTTCAGAGGCCTAAAACACTTCATCCCTCATCTCCTTCTCAAAGCAGCAATTGAGCTTGGAGTGAGTGACATGCATGTGATGGTGGGAATGGGTGACATGAATGTGATGCTGGGAGTGGGTGACATGCATATGATGTTGGGAGTGGATGACATGAACGTGATGCTGGGAGTGGGTGACATGCATGTGATGCTGGGAGTGAGCGATATGCATGTGATGCTGGGAGTGGGTGGCATGAATGTGATGCTGGAAGTAGGTGACATGCACGTGAGGTTGGAGTGGGTGACATGCATCTGATGCTGGGAGTGGGTGACATGAATGTGATGCTGGGAGTGGGTACATGCATATGATGCTGGGAGTGGGTGGCATGAATGTGATGCTGGGAGTGGGTGACATGAATGTGATGCTGAGAGTGGGTGACATGCATGTGATGTTGGGAGTGGGTGACATGAATGTGATGCTGGGAGTGGGTGACATGCATGTGATGCTGAGAGTGGTTGACATGCATGTGATGTTGGGAGTGGGTGACATGAATGTGATGCTGGGAGCGGGTTACATGCATATGATGCTGGGAGTGGTCAACATGCATGTGATGCTGGGAGTGGGTGACATGCATGTGATGCTGGGAGTGGGTGACATGCATGTGATGCTGGAGTGGGTGACATGCATGTGATTTGGGATTGGGCATCATGCATGTGATGCTGGGAGTGGGTGACATGCATGTGATACTGGGAGTGGGTGACAGGAATATGATGCTGGGAGTGGGTGACATGCATGTGATGCTGGGAGTGGTCGACATGCATGTGATGCTGGGAGTGGGTGACATGCATGTGATGTTGGGAGTCGGTGACATGAACGTGATGCTGGGATTGGGCATCATGCATGTGATGCTGGGAGTGGGTGGCATGAATGTGATGCTGGGAGTGGGTGACATGAATGTGATGCTGAGAGTGGGTGGCATGCATGTGATGTTGGGAGTGGGTGACAGGAATATGATGCTGGGAGTGGGTGACATGCATGTGATGCTGGGAGTGGTCGACATGCATGTGATGCTGGGAGTGGGTGACATGCATGTTATGCTGGGAGTGGTTGACATGCATGTGATGCTGGGAGTGGCAACATGCATGTGATGCTGGGAGTGGGTGACATGCATGTGATGCTGGGAGTGGGTGATATGCATGTGATGCTGGGAGTGGGTGATATGCATGTGATGCTGGGAGTGGGTGACATGCATGTGATGCTGGGAGTGGGTGACATGAATGTGATGCTGGGAGTGAGTGATATGAATTTGTTGCTAGGAGTGGGTGAAGTGCATGTGATGCTGGGAGTGGGTGACATGCATGTGAAGTTGGGAGTGGGGGTGACATGCATATGATGTTGGGATTGGGCATCATGCATGTGATGCTGGGAGTGGGTGACATGCATGTGATGGGACTGGGCATCATGCATGTGTTGCTAGGAGTGGGTCACATGCATGTCATTCTGGGAGTGGGTGACATGCATGTGATTCTGGGAAAGGGCGACATGCATGTGATGTTGGGATTGGGCATCATGCATGTGATGTTGGGATTGGGCATCATGCATGTGATGGTGGGAGTGGGTGACATGCACGTGATGCTAGGAGTGGGTTACATGAATGTGATGCTGGGAGTGGGTGAAGTGCATGTGATGTTGGGAGTGGGCGACATGCATGTGATTCTTGCAGTGGGTGAAGTGCATGTGATGCTGGGAGTGGGCGACTTGCATGTGATGCTGGGAGTGGGTGACATGAATGTGATGCTGGGAGTGGGTGAAGTGCATGTGATGCTGGGAGTGGGTGACATGAATGTGATGCTGGGAGTGGGTGAAGTGCATGTGATGCTGGGAGTGGGCAACATGCATGTGATCCTGGCATTGGGTGACATGCTTGTGATGTTGGGATTGGGCATCATGCATGTGATGTTGGGAGTGGGTGAAGTGCATGTGATACTGGGAGTGGCTGACATGAATGTGATGCTGGGAGTGGGTGAAATGCATGTGATGCTGGGAGTGGGTGACATGCATGTGATGCTGGGAGTGGGTGACATGCATGTGATGCTGGGAGTGGGTGAAGTGCATGTGATGCTGGGAGTGGGCGACATGCATGTGATGGCAGGGGATGATATGCATGTGATGTTGGGATTGGGCATTATGCATGTGATGCTGGGAGTGGGTGACATGCATGTGTTTTGGGATTGGGCATCATGCATTTGATGCTGGGAGTGGATGGCATGCATTTGATGTTGGGATTGGGCATCATGCATGTGATGCTGGGAGTGGGTGAAGTGCCTGTGATGCTGGAAGTAGGAGACATGCATGTGATGCTGGCAGTGGGCGACATGCATGTGATGCTAGGAGTGGGCAACATGAATGTGATGCTGTGTGTGGCTGACAAGCATGTGATGCTGGTATTGTGCATCATGCATGTGATGCTAGGAGTGGGTGACAGGAATGTGATGCTGGGAGTGGGCGACATGCATGTGATGGTGGGAGTGGGCAACATGCATGTGATGATGGGAGTGGGCATACCTCTCAAACTCTTATGGCAAGAAATCTGGACAAAGGTTGATTAAATGGGGGGACAAAGGCCCAAAAATATGGGCACATTTTAAATATTGCTCCTAAAAACATAGACAGTTGCTAGAGCAACAGGATTTGTGTTATGATACATTTTCTAAAGGATAAGGAGTCGGAAACTCAAATGATTCATTATTTCTTGACTTTTATCCTTACATTATCTGAATGAGTTGTTAAAAACAAAAACACCCTTTTTTACGAGGAACAGGCCAAAATATTAAACAAAAATCTGGACATTCTGTGAAAATCTGTACAGTTGAGAGGTATGGGATTGGGCGACATGCATCTGATGCTGGGAGTGGGTGACGCAAATGTGAAACTGGGAGTGGGTGACATGCATGTGATGCTAGGAGTGGGTGACATGAATGTGATGCTGGAAGTGGGCGACATGCCTGTGATGTTGGGAGTGGGTGTCATGCATGTGATGGTGGGAGTGGGTGACATGCATGTGATGTTGGGACTGGACGTCATGCATGTGATGGTGGGAGTGGGTGACATGCATGTGATGCTAACAGTGGGTGACATGAATGTGATTCTGGGAGTGGGTGACATGAATGTAATGCTGGGAGTGGGCGACATGCATGTGATGCTAGGAGTGGGTGACTTGAATGTGATGCTGGGAATGGGTGACATGCATGTGATGCTGGGAGTGGGTGACATGAATGTGATGCTGGGAGTGGGTGACATGCATGTGATGCTGGGCGTGGGTGACATGAATGTGATGCTGTGAGTGGGTGACATACATGTGATGCTATGAGTGAGCAACATGAATGTTATGCTGGGAGTTGGTGACATGCATGTGATGATGGGAGTGGACGACATGAATCGGATGCTGGGAGTGGGTGAGATGCATATCATACTGGGAGTGGTCAACATGGATGTGACGCTGGGAGTTGGCAACATGCATGTGAAGCTGGGAGTGGACCCAATAAATCTGATGCCTCCTGTTTTTAGAGGCCTAAAAACACTTTATCCCTCATCTCCTTCTTAAATCAGTAATTGAGCTCGGAGTGGGTGACATGCATATGACGGTGGGAGTGGGTGACATGAATGTGATGCTCGGAATTGGTGTTATGCATGTGATGTTGGGAGTGGGTGACATGAAAGTGATGCTGGGAGTGGGTGACATGCATGTGATGCTGGGAGTTGGTGATATGCATGTGATGCTGGGAGTGGGTGACATGAATGTGATGTTGGGAGTGGGCGACATGCATGTGATGTTGGGAGTGGGTGACATGAATGTGATTCTGGGAGTGGTTGACATGCATGTGATGCTGGGAGTGGGCGACATGCATGTGATGTTGGGAGTTGGTGACATGAACACGATGCTGGGAGTGGGTGACATGCATGTGATGCTGGGAGTGGGCGACATGCATGTGATGCTCGGAGTGGGTGACATGCATGTGATGCTGGGAGTGGGCGACATGCATGTGATGCTGGTAGTGGGTGACATGAATGTGATGCTGGGAGTGGGTGACATAAATATGTGGTTCTGGGAGTAGGTGACATACATGTGATGTTGGGAGTGGGTGACATGAACGTGATGCTGGGAGTGGGTGACATAAATGTGATTCTGGGAGTGGGCAACATGCATGTGATGGTGGGAGTGGGCGACATGCATGTGATTCTGGGAGTGGGCATACCTCTCAACCTCTTACGGCAAGAAATCTGGACAAAGGCTGACAAAATGGGGGGACAAAGGCCCAAAAATATGGGCACATTTTAAATATTGCTCCTTAAAACGTAGAAAGTTGCTAGAATAACAGGATTTGTGTTATGATACATTTTCTAAAGGATAAGGAGTTGGAAACTAAAATGATTCATTATGTCACCTACTCCCAGAACCACATTCATGTCACCCACTCCCAGCATCACATTCATGTCACCCACTCCCAGCATCACATTCATGTCACCCACTCTCTCCTCTTTCCTTTTGTCTCTTTGTTCTACTACTACTCTCCTCTCTATTTCCTTGCACTCTCTTAAAAAAAAAAAAAAAAATATTTTTTTATAGATTTAAAGGAATGAGATTTTCCTTTTATTTTAGCTGTATTGTTAACATTTGTAAACTATTATGTATTTCTTCTTGTCCTTTGATTTGTTTTAAATTGTCTGTTCTTTTGGAGCTTTTCTCCCCGGGCCTCTACTGAAAATGGACATATATCTAGTTAGACTAGCCCGGTCAACAAATGTTAAATAAATAAATAAAAAAAAATTCTTGACTTTTATCCTTACATTATCTGAATGAGTTGTCAAAAACAAAAACACCCTTTTTTACGAGGAACAGGCCAAAATATTAAACAAAAATCTGGACATTCTGTGAAAATCTGTACAGTTGAGATGTATGGGATTGGGCGACATGCATCTGATGCTGGGAGTGGGTGACGCGAATGTGAAACTGGGAGTGGGTGACATGCATGTGATGTTAGGAGTGGGCGTCATGCATGTGATGGTGGGAGTGGGTGACATGCATGTGATGCTACGAGTGGGTGACATGAATGTGATGCTGGGAGTGGGCAACATGCCTGTGATGTTGGGAGTGGGCGTCATGCATGTGATGGCGGGAGTGGGTGACATGCATGTGATGTTGGGATTGGATGTCATGCATGTGATGGTGGGAGTGGGTGACATGCATGTGATGCTAACAGTGGGTGACATGAATGTGATTCTGGGAGTAGGTGACATGAATGTGATACTGGGAGTGGGTGACATGCATGTGATGCTGGGCGTGGGTGACATGAATGTGATGCTGGGAGTGGGTGACATGCATGTGATGCTAGGAGTGAGCGACATGAATGTTATGCTGGGAGTTGGTGACATGCATGTGGTGATGGGAGTGGACGACATGAATCAGATGCTGGGAGTGCGTGAGATGCATATCATACTTGGACTGGTCAACATGGATGTGACGCTGGGAGTGGGCAACATGCATGTGATGCTGGGAGTGGACCCAATGAATCTGATGCCTCCTGTTTTTAGAGGCCTAAAAACACTTTATCCCTCATCTCCTTCTTAAATCAGTAATTAAGCTTGGAGTGGGTGACATGCATGTGACGGTGGGAGTGGGTGGCATGAATGTGATGCTCAGAGTGGGTGACATGAATGTGATGTTGGGAGTGGGCGACATGCATGTGATGTTGGGAGTGGGTGACATTAATGTGATGCTGGGAGTGGGTGACATGAATGTGATGCTGGGAGTGGGTGACATGAACGTGATGCTGGGAGTGGGTGACATGCATGTGATGCTGGAAGTGGGCATCATGCATGTGATGTTGGGATTGGGCATCATGCATGTGATGATGGGAGTGGGTGACATGCATGTGATGCTAGGAGTGGGTTACATGAATGTGATGCTGGGAGTGGGTGAAGGGCATGTGATGTTGGGAGTGGGCAACATGCATGTGATGCTTGCAGTGGGTGAAGTGCATGTGATGCTGGGAGTGGGCGACTTGCATGTGATGCTGGGAGTGGGTGACATGAATGTGATGCTGGGAGTGGGTGAAGTGCATGTGATGCTGGGAGTGGGTGACATGAATGTGATGCTGGGAGTGGGTGAAGTGCATGTGATGCTGGGAGTGGGTGACATGCATGTGATGCTGGGAGTGGGTGACATGCATGTGATGCTGGGAGTGGGTGAAGTGCATGTGATGCTGGGAGTGGGCGACATGCATGTGATGTTGGCAGGGGATGATATGCATGTGATGTTGGGATTGGGCATTATGCATGTGATGCTGGGAGTGGTGCCATGCATGTGTTTTGGGATTGGGTATCATGCATTTGTTGCTGGGAGTGGATGGCATGCATGTGATGTTGGGATTGGGCATCATGCATGTGATGCTGGGAGTGGGTGAAGTGCATGTGATGCTGGAAGTAGGAGACATGCATGTGATGCTGGCAGTGGGCGACATGCATGTGATGCTAGGAGTGGGCAACATGAATGTGATGCTGTGTGTGGCTGACAAGCATGTGATGCTGGTATTGTGCATCATGCATGTGATGCTAGGAGTGGGTGACAGGAATGTGATGCTGGGAGTGGGCGACATGCATGTGATGGTGGGAGTGGGCAACATGCATGTGATGATGGGAGTGGGCATACCTCTCAACCTCTTACGGCAAGAAATCTGGACAAAGGCTGACTAAATGGGGGAACAAAGGCCCAAAAATATGGGCACATTTTAAATATTGCTCCTAAAAACGTAGACAGTTGCTAGAATAACAGGATTTGTGTTATGATACATTTTCTAAAGGATGAGTCGGAAACTCAAATGATTCATTATTTCTTGACTTTTATCCTTACATTATCTGAATGAGTTGTTAAAAATAAAAATACCCTTTTTTACGAGGAACAGGCCAAAATATTAAACAAAAATCTGGACATTCTGTGAAAATCTGTACAGTTGAGAGGTATGGGATTGGGCGACATGCATCTGATGCTGGGAGTGGGTGACGCGAATGTGAAACTGGGAGTGGGTGACATGCATGTGATGCTAGGAGTGGGTGACATGCATGTGATGCTGGGAATGGGCGACATGTCTGTGATGTTGTGAGTGGGCATCATGCATGTGATGGTGGGAGTGGGTGACATGCATGTGATGTTGGGACTGGATGTCATGCATGTGATGGTGGGAGTGGGTGACATGCATGTGATGCTAACAGTGGGTGACATGAGTGTGATTCTGGGAGTGGGTGACATGAATGTGATGCTAGGAGTGGACGACTTGAATGTGATGCTGGGAATGGGTGACATGCATGTGATGCTGGGAGTGGGTGACATGAATGTGATGCTGGGAGTGGGTGACATGCATGTGATGCTGGGCGTGGGTGACATGAATGTGATGCTGGGAGTGGGTGACATACATGTGATGCTAGGAGTGAGCAACTTGAATGTTATGCTGGGAGTTGGTGACATGCATGTGATGATGGGAGTGGACGACATGAATCGGATGCTGGGAGTGGGTGAGATGCATATCATACTGGGAGTGGTCAACATGGATGTGATGCTGGGAGTGGGCAACATGCATGTGAAGCTGGGAGTGGACCCAATGAATCTGATGCCTCCTGTTTTTAGAGGCCTAAAAACACTTTATCCCTCATCTCCTTCTTAAATCAGTAATTGAGCTCGGAGTGGGTGACATGCAAGTGACGGTGGGAGTGGGTGACATGAATGTGATGCTCGGAATGGGTGATATGCATGTGATGTTGGGAGCGGGTGACATGAAAGTGATGCTGGGAGTGGGTGACATGCATGTGATGCTGGGAGTGGGTGATATGCATGTGATGCTGGGAGTGGGTGACATGAATGTGAAGTTGGGAGTGGGCGACATGCATGTGATGTTGGGAGTGGGTGACATGAATGTGATTCTGGGAGTGGGTGACATGAATGTGATGCTGGGAGTTGGTGACATGAACGTGATGCTGGGAGTGGGTGACATGCATGTGATGCTGGGAGTGTGCGACATGCATGTGATGTTGGGAGTTGGTGACATGAACGTGATGCTGGGAGTGGGTGACATGCATGTGATGCTGGGAGTGGGCGACATGCATGTGATGTTCGGAGTGGGTGACATGCATGTGATGCTGGGAGTGGGCGACATGCATTTGATGCTGGTAGTGGGTGACATGAATGTGATGCTGGGAGTGGGTGACATGAATGTGGTTCTGGGAGTAAGTTACATGCATGTGATGCTGGGAGTGGGCATACCTCTCAACCTCTTACGGCAAGAAATCTGGACAAAGGCTGACAAAATGGGGGGACAAAGGCCCAAAAATATGGGCACGTTTTAAATATTGCTCCTTAAAACATAGAAAGTTGCTAGAATAACAGGATTTGTGTTATGATGCATTTTCTAAAGGATAAGGAGTCGGAAACTCAAATGATTCATTATGTCACCTACTCCCAGAACCACATTCATGCCACCCACTCCCAGTATCACATTCATGTCACCCACTCCCAGCATCACATTCATGTCACCCACTCTCTGCTCCTTCCTTTTGTCTCTTTGTTCCACTACTACTCTCCTCTCTATTTCCTTGCACTCTCTTAAAAAAAAAATATATATATATATTTTTTTTATAGATTTAAAGGAACGAGGTTTTCCTTTTATTTTAGCTGTATTGTTAACATTTGTAAACTATTATGTATTTCTTCTTGTCCTTTGATTTGTTTTAAATTGTCTGTTCTTTTGGAGCTTTTCTCCCCGGGCCTCTACTGAAAATGGACATATATCCAGTTAGACTAGCCCGGTCAACAAATGTTAAATAAATAAATAAAAAAAATTTCTTGACTTTTATCCTTACATTATCTGAATGAGTTGTCAAAAACAAAAACACCCTTTGTTATGAGGAACAGGCCAAAATATTAAACAAAAATCTGGACATTCTGTGAAAATCTGTACAGTTGAGATGTATGGGATTGGGCGACATGCATCTGATGCTGGGAGTGGGTGACGTGAATGTGAAACTGGGAGTGGGTGACATGCATGTAATGTTGGAAGTGGGCGTCATGCATGTGATGGTGGGAGTGGGTGACATGCATGTGATGCTATGAGTGGGTGACATGAATGTGATGCTGGGAGTGGGCAACATGCCTGTGATGTTGGGAGTGGGCGTCATGCATGTGATGTTGGGATTGGACGTCATGCATGTGATGGTGGGAGTGGGTGACATGCATGTGATGCTAACAGTGGGTGACGTGAATGTGATTCTGGGAGTGGGTGACATGAATGTAATGCTGGGAGTGGGCGACATGCACGTGATGCTAGGAGTGGGCGACTTGAATGTGATGCTGGGAATGGGTGACATGCATTTGATGCTGGGAGTAGGTGACATGAATGTGATGCTGGGAGTGGGTGACATTCATGTGATGCTGGGCATGGGTGACATGAATGTGATGCTGGGAGTGGGTGACATGCATGTGATGCTAGGAGTGAGCGACATGAATGTTATGCTGGGAGTTGGTGACATGCATGTGATGATGGGAGTGGACGACATGAATCGGATGCTGGGAGTGGGTGAGATGCATATCATACTGGGAGTGGTCAACATGGATGTGATGCTGGGAGTGGG
>NC_056745.1:1473753595-1473898595 GCF_019279795.1 Protopterus annectens | reverse complement strand
TGCGCCACTCCTTGGGTACGTATCCCGAGGTGAGGCTAAGATTAAACAGCTGTCCTAACTGTGGGTTTAATTCCTCGTTGAGTTCGTGAAGCACACAGCCGGGGACACCATCCGGTCCCATGGATGCTGTGTTTTTTGCCTTAGTGAGGGCAGTTCTCACCTGGGCATTGGAGATGTTTGGGGGGTTACAATCCTCTGGAATAGATATCTCTCCTTTTGGGGGGGGGGGGAAGTTTGCACTGAACCTGTCAGCCAGTATGTTGGCAATGTGTGTAGGTTCAGTAATTTTCACATCATTTTGAACTAATTCTGAGCATATCTGGGAGTTTCCTCCTAGGTTTCTAACATAGCTAAAGAAGGCCTTATGATTCTCTTTAGAGTCCTTGGCGATTTTTCTCTCAAAATTTGCCTTGGATGATTTTATGAGAGCTCTTAGTTTTTTACTTATAATGATCAAAGGTGTCTTACCTTTCAAGGATTTTGCTCTATCTTGTAGTAGCTTCCTCCTTTTGTTGTAGAGCTTGTTTATGGCTGGGGTCCACCAGACTGGACGCTTGCCTTTGGTACAGAGAGTCTTAGTTTTGTTTGGGATTGCCTGATCCATGCAGTCCTGTAGGTGCTGGTAGAAGGCATTTGTAAGTGATTCAGCGGTTTGAGTAATGTTTACCACTGGCTCAGGGGCCTTAAAGGAGACCACACTAGTTTTTAGAAGTGTGAAATCGGCTTTTGAGAAGTTTTTCACTGTGGTCTTTTTGTTTCAGGTGGGGGCGGGATGAGGACCTCCAGCGAGATTAGTTTATGATCTGATCTCACCAGTGAGGGGTATACTTCCGGTGTTGAACATTTTGATCCCATGTTCGTGATGATGAGATCAAGTATGTTTTCTCCTCTTGTGGGGATGGTGACTAGTTGTTCCATGGCATTTGAGTTTATGAACTCCAGGAATCTTTGGGTTAGAGTGTTCGGGCTTGAGTAGTGTTCCCAGTCTATATTAGGGTAGTTGAAGTCACCTAGTATGATGGTGTTTGGAGATACATTTATCCCCTCCAATGTTTTCAGGAAGGCCATGTGAGGTTCCTGAGTTTGAGAGGGTGGCCTGTAACATGCTACAAATTGCAGAGCAGTCTTGCCTATGGTTAATTGCACCTGGATGGTCTCCGATGCATCGTGCGTTGCCACCAACCTTGAGGTGTGGGTGTCCTTTATGAATATGGACACCCTCCTTTCTTGGTGTTGTCTGGATTTTGGGGCGGAACGCGTGATATGAGGTGAAACCTGTTAGTGCTGGGGTGCTCTCAGGAGCCTTGAACCAGGTTTCTGTCACAGCACAGACATCGATGTTCTCCATATTGAGAAGGGCCTCAAGTGCGTGCATCTTGAGATTGAGACTTCTGGCATTGAGCAGCATTACCCTTAGTTTTTTTCCTTTTTGGTGTTCTAGGGTGGTAGGTTTAGAATTTGAGCCTTGCCTAAAAAAGGCACTATGCGGGTGGCAAGAGCCTTTGCCAATATCCGGAAGCCCAGGGGTGACAGGTGCAAGCCGTCCCTTGCGAAGCAGCGTGACTTGTCCAGCATGTCATCCCAGGCAGACAGACATTGGATCCCCTTTGAATGACACCAGAATTTAAGCCAATTATTAAAGCTGATCATCTTATCACTGTATTGTGGCATCATTCTAGGTGAAGGTAGGATACTGCTCAAGGTCAGGGTCATACCTGCCTGGGCTACATAATCAGAGAGCTCCTCGATGTCCCTTTTCATGTAGTCCAAGGAGGTACGTCTCAGGTCGTTGACACCAGCGTGGACAATGACTGAGTCATACTTGTACCTGCTGTTGAGAGACCTGAGTGCTTGCGTTATGTGGCGGATTCTAGTGCCCGACAGGCAGCTTACTGTGACCTTCTCTTTACTCAGTCTGGTGAGCGGGACGTCAGTGTGTCTGACTATGGAATTTCTTACATTTGTCTTCCTTTTGGTTGAACAAGTTCTGCCTATAAACAAATTTATTATTATATTGCTGTCATAATGCTGAGTATTGTCATCAACTTATCTTATTTGAGGAGTATTAGTGTTTGTCACAACAACTTAAGTATTTACAGTAACTTTGTGTTGGAATGTCCTCTTGGAAATGTGACTGTAGCTTTATTCTTGTACAAAACTTATAATACCAATAAAAATTGAATGTTTACAAGATGTATCATGCCGGGTGAACTTCAATGTTGACACCAGCAAGCATGAATTTTAAATATGTATTTAGGAGTAAAATCTTATCTCTGTGTGAGCCAAGGACTAAGCACGATAACTTTGTAATAAAAAGAGACTCAGAACAAAAGTCATAAATGAGGATTATATACTGATTTGTGGTGAAAGGCTAGAGCACACACCTTCTAGATAGAATAGATGGGTTTTTTTGTATCACTTTTGCCTCCATACAGACTATCAATCATCCCCCTCAGTCAGAAAATTTACCTTCCAAAGGTTGGAGGGGTAGCCAAAAGGGTATTTTCAGCTCTTGTTTACATCCCTGCAATGAGAGCATTTTCATTTTATGGCTTAACTCCACACCAGTGGTGATGTGATCACTTGCATCATTGCAAGGACTGCCTATGCCCCCTCATCCGCATCTGTATGCTTGCCAACATGTGTCAACAGGGCTACCATCACCAGCTTGGGAGGCCACACTCTTATGTTCTCTGCATTGGCTACCTGTATTATAATGCATGTCCACTCTCCAAATGAGACCCTGCCAATGGTGTAGCAGCAGTGGCACAGCCTAGCCAGGAGCCACTACCCTCCCCCATGATGGATATGCTCCATCCTCCCTACCTGTGCCATCAGGTGGGTCAAGAACCACTACACTCCCCCTTGATGGCTATGCTTCATCCTCCCTACCTGTGCCATCAGGTGGGTCAAGAACCACTACACTCCCTCTTGATGGCTATGGTCCATCCTCCCTACCTGTGCCATCAGGTGGGTCAGGAGCCACTACCCTCCCCCATGATGGATATGCTCCATCCTCCCTACCTGTGCCATCAGGTGAGTCAGGAACCACTACCCCCCTGTGATGGATATGCTCCATCCTCCCTACCTGTGCCATCAGGTGGATCAGGAGCCACTACCCCCCCCCCATGATGGATATGCTCCATCCTCCCTACATGTGCCATCAGGTGGTCAGAAAACACTATCCTCCCCCTTGATGGTTATGCTTCATCCTACCTTAACTGTGCCATCAGGTGGGCCAGCAGCCACTGCCCTCCCCCATGATGGATATCATCCTCTCTACCTGTGCCATCAGGTGGGTCAGGAGCCACTACCCTTCCCTGTGGTGGATATGCTCCATCCTCCCTACATGTGCCATCAGGTGGGTCAGGAGCCACTACCCTCCCCTGTGATGGATATGCTCCATCCTCCCTACCTGTGTCATCATGTGCTCAAACTGCTAGTTGTACTTGGGTCACTTGGGCTGTTGCCAGGGCTTTATCTCCTCTCCACCAGCAGGACAGGCTAAGGAGACTCTGTTTTAGTGAAAATCAGGAGGAAAAACATTCATCTTTGTTTGACTTTTAGCCATATTTTTCAAGACATCAAAAATCCTGTGGTAACCAGGAGAATTAGGATACATTCCTTAAGCAGAAACTGTCCCTTTTATGCATACTTTGACTATTCACCTAGAAAAAGTAGTTGTCATATTGTTAGAGACCATTCTCATTACGATACGCTACTGGTTAGGAAATGACATAAAACAGTTAAGCGGCTGTCCTTGGAATTTGTACACATAACATGTGGATGCACACATGCATTTACAGCACCGGTGTTCTGTGTAACAATTTGTAGATTTGCGTCATGGTTCTGAATGCTGATGCTGTATGAAGGAATGTCCATGAGTGGTACACAAGCACACACACTACACAGTGTGTATGATGCCCTCATGTGCTACAGATATTCCTACCAGTGCGCTGCATTTCATAGGTTCATAGGTTCATAGGAGATTATTAGGCTAATGCCCCTAGGGCCTTTACAAGTCTAGCCATGTTATACCCATGTTCCCTAACTGACCTTGGTTAAATGGTCATTATTCACATAGCGAGTCTATGATCAGCACCGATTACCTTTGTCCATGAGAGACATAGGAGCAACCCCTGGACTGAATTTGCAGTCTCACATCCAGTTGTCTAGGTCACATTTGAATAGGGTCATTGAGGAGCCCTGCTTCACGTGAATTGGAAGTTTATTCCAGACTAGCAGCAATCTGTGGGAGATGTATCTGTCTGTCCAGCACGTTCTGTTAATGCCGCAAGCTTGGTTGAGATCCTTGGAGCAAGTGACTCCTGTCCTATTTGATTTGCAGATGTGCAGCATTTCCATTAGGGCAGGTCCGAGACTGCTCTGTAGGACAGGCACAGGTCACCTCTCAGCAGCCTGTCGGATACAGAGTATAGTGACAGTAGGGCAGGTCCAAGACTGCTCTTTAGGTTAGGAGAAAGTCACCTCTCAGCAGCCTGTCGGATACAGAGTACAGTGACAGGGCTTTCAGTCTTTCCATGTAGGTCATGTTTTGGTGGACCTGAATTTTCTTGTTGAGAAACCTCTGTGGTCTCTCCAGCTGCTGCAGGTGTCTGGTGAGGTACATGCAAAAGGGAGCACTGTACTATTAGTGGTCTGATGAGGGTCAAATACAGAGGAGTTATAACATATTTAGTCTTGGATGCGATGCCCTTACTTATGAGATACGCAATGTAGAAGGCTTTCCTTACCACTGTGGATACATGGTGATCAAAGTTTAGATTACTATCAACCTGTGTTCCCAAATCTCGCACCACTGGGTTTGAGCTTAAGGGGGGGGGGTGCTGTCAGTATTGTAATTTGCAGAGAATTCCTCTTTACCAAAGGGGATAATAATGAATTTTTTTTGTGCTTAGTTTTAGTCCATGGCTTTAGCATCAATCATTTGTCTGTGTTAGCCACTTTTGTAATATGTTAACATTGTTGGGGGACTCAATGACTGCTCCCAGTTTACAATCATCAGCGAACTTGGTACAGGCCATCTACTTTCATCTGGACTTCTGTGAAATAGATTAAAAACAGTAGAGGGCCCAGCGCAGATCCCTGTGGTACACCAGTGGTTACTGTTCTAGTGGTAGAGGTGGAATCCCAAACTTTGACAGCATGTGTTCTGTCAGTGAGCCAGTTGGCTACCAATCTAGTGAAGTAAGGGTTAATCCCCAGCTGGGAGAGTTTCTCACTGATACCGGAGTGTGGGATTGTGTCAAAAGCTTTGGCTAAGTCAAGATAGGTGGTATGTACTGTTTTGTCTTCATCCAGGGCTTTCATGACATTTTCAAAGAAGTCCACCAGGTTTAATAAGCATGATCTACCCTTAATGAAGCCAAACTGGATCGGGTCAAGAGTTTGAAGATTGTCTATGTCCTTGTTGATAAGGTCAATGATGATTCTTTCCATGACCTTGCAGATAAGCTGGTTAGACCTATGGGTCTATAGTTCCCAGGGTAGTTTGATGGGCCCCCTTTGTTCAAGGGGATTACTGTTGCTATTCTTTGCTCTGCTGGAATAAAGCCAGTGCTCAGGCTGTGGTTAAACAGAATGCCAAGTGGTTCTGCTAGGTCTTGTTTCAGATTGTTTAGTAAGCAGCCTAAGATGATATCTGGTCTCAAAGAAGCTGTGTTTTTGGATTTAGAGAGTGCAGATATGACCTACTCTTTGGAGATACTAGGCAGATGACTGGTGTCAGGTATGCCTTGGTGTATGATTGGTGGGAACAGGGGGGTGAAGTTTGCACCAAATCTGTCAGCTAGCAGGTAAGCAATTTCCTCAGGTTCAGTAAGAGTGGTATTGTCCACTACAAGCTCAGCACATAGCTGGGCATTCCCTTTTAGATTTCTCAGACATAGCTAAAGAATGCCTTATGATTATCCTTAGCTAGGGATGCTAATTTAGCCTCATAATTAGCTTTAGTGGACTTTACAAGGTATCTGATTTGCTTGTTCAGACTGTGGAGGGTATTTCTTCTCTGCTGAGTAAGTTCACTCTTGTTCTTAGACATCAGTTTCTTCATTTTGTTATATAACCTATTTATTCCCGAGGCCCACCAAGCTGGCTTGTTTTTTGGGAGGACCTGGTTTTAATCTGGTCAGGTACAGCTAAGTTTATACAGTTGTTTAAGTGTTTATATAGGTCATTTGTGTGCTCCTCTGCATAGGAGTCATTATTGCTAGTGGGGGGGTGGGGGTTGAAACTTTTTATACCATCGCTTAATAGGCTGTAGTTTGCTTTGGAGAAATTTTTCAGTTTTTTGCTCCTGTGGGGGTGTCAGGTCTAATTGTTACTTCAAATAAGACAGATTTATGGTCTGACCTTAATAAAGAGGGAAGCATACTGGGGGTAGTGCAGTGACCTCTCATATTGGTGAGTACTAAGTCTAGGACATTTGAGCTCCTTGTGGGGAGCAGACTAACTGTTCCAGAGCATTTTTTTGACAAAGTCCAGGAACCTCAGGGCGAGCATGTTTGTGCTCACGTACGTTGCCCAATCAATGGAAGGGCAGTTGAAATCTCCCATGTCCAAAGTGTTTGGCTGTATAGTGAGTAACTCTAGTATGTCCAGGTATGCGGTTAGCTAGCAATGATGTGGTAGGGCAGTGTGCTTCTCTTGGTTCATGGTGGGGACCTTTAGCTAGCAATGATGTGGTAGGGCAGTGTGCTTCTCTTGGTTCATAGTGGGGACCTTTAGCTAGCAATGATGTGGTAGGACGGTGTGCTTCTCTTGGTTCATGGTGGGGACCTTTAGCTAGCAATGATGTGGTAGGGCAGTGTGCTTCTCTTGGTTTATGGTGGGGACCTTTGGCTAGCAATGATGTGGTAGGGTGGTGTGCTTCTCTTGGTTCATGGTGGGGACCTTTGGCAAGTAATGATGTGATAGGGCGGTGTGCTTCTCTTGGTTCATGGTGGGGACCTTTAGCTAGCAATGATGTGGTAGGCTGTTTTACCTATAGTTAGTTGGACCTAGTACTGCAAGGCAATCATATTGTTTAACCAGTCTTGAGGAGTATTTAGTTTTAATGAAGATGGATACACCTCCACATTTCATTCTTTAATGCTCATTTTGAGGTCTGAATGGGTGGAAGGGATTGTAGCCTTGCACAGCCGGGTGCTCTCTGTGGCCTTGAACTGCATCTCAGTACCTGCATATATATCAGCATCTTCCAAGGTGAGGAGTACTTCCAGGGAGTGCAGTTTCCTGTTTAGACTTCTAGCACTAAGTTGCATAACGTTGAGTTTGTCTTGAGTGGATGTTTTTACATTGGAAATGTTGTTTTGACATTGCTTAAAAAAGCACTATGGGGAGGAAAGTACCTTTGCCAGTATTTGAAAGCCTAGAGGAGACAGGTGAAAACCATTTCTGGCAAAGCAGCGTGACCTGTCGACCATGTCTTCCCAGACTGACCGATAATGAATCGCCTTGGATTGACACCAGAATCTAAGCCAATTGTTAATGTTAATAATTTTTTTTTGTATTGTGGCATCATCATTGAAGAAGGCAGAATGCTGCTTAAGGCTAGGCTTTTACCTGCCTGTGACACATAATCTGAGAGCTCAGTCATGTCTCTGTTCATACACTTCAGTGAGGTATGTCTCAAGTTATTCACCCTCACATGGACTATGATGGAGTTATACCGATACTTGTGGTTAAGTGACTTTAGTGCTTGAGTGACTTGCCAGATCTTGGCACCTGACAGGCAGCTAACCATAACCCACTCCTTATCCAGTCTGGTGAGGGAACATCCATGTGTCTCACAATGGAGTAACTTATGACAAATACATTAGGCATGCGGTGTTATGCCTTATGGGCTTATTTGTTGAGACACTGGTGTGGGTTTATTATGTGTTGTTGTTTTTTGGATTGTTATGTGTTGTTGTTTTTTGAATTGTTATGTGTGTAAGTGTTTAGGAGGCCTCTGATCTTTAGGTAAGTTACTAGTGAGTACCGCTGCATATGTGGGTTATGTGTCATGTCCATAATGTGGAAAGTGTGTCTGCTGACAACCTGTTTTGCATTTGATTTTTCCTTATGTGAAAGTTTTGCCTTCAATTTTATAGTGTAACTACATCTTTCACATAGGTTCATAGGTGTGTACTAGGCTAACGGCCCTGGAGCCTTTACAAGCCTAGCCCAAAAAAATTGCCCAGGCACCATGCCATCCTATGTTAGTTCACAGTGCCCCTATCCAGCAGGGCAACTGGAGTGATCCCTGGGGTGAACTTTCTGTTACCCATCCACTCGTCAAGATTTCTCTTGAAGAGGGCCAGTGAGGTGCCCTGCTTGACATGAATGGGAAGCTTATTCCAGAGTATGGGCAGTCTTTGGGAGATGAACCTGTCCCTCCAGCATGTTCTGTTAATTGTGGTAATGAGGTTGTGATCTCTGGAGTGTGTTGCACAGGGGGATTGGGATTTCTTTAGGAGTAGCATTTCAAGTAGGCTGGGTCGGACATGGCTTTGTAAGTCAAGCAGACATCACCTCTAAGTAGACGATAAAAGACTGAGAACAGCTGAAGTTTCTTGATTCTGTCCCTGTAGGACATGTTTAAGGCCTAGGATCCTTTTTGTGAGGTACTTTTGTGGCCTCTCCAGCTGCTGTAGGTGTCTGGTCAGGTACATGCCAAACAGGGTGTTATATTCGATGATTGGTCTAATGAGGGATGAGTAGAGAGGGATGATGGCCTCTTTCTTCCTGGATGCAAAACCTTTGGTTATAAGA
Organism: Protopterus annectens; assembly: GCF_019279795.1. Taxonomy (NCBI): domain Eukaryota; kingdom Metazoa; phylum Chordata; order Ceratodontiformes; family Protopteridae; genus Protopterus; species Protopterus annectens. Next base: position 1,473,889,820 of record NC_056745.1, on the reverse strand, counting down.
TGTGCCACGTAGAAGGAGTTTCTGACCACAGTGTCAATTTGGTGGTCAAAGGTATTTGTTTATTTTAGGAGTAAGTGGTTGTCAGTATACATGAGACAATTGCTACTTTGCCTCAGGATGCCCAAGTCTATCAGACTGGCCAGAGAGATGAAGGGAAACTGCCCATGCATGATAGCAAGCTCTTACTGTATGTTTTATTAGGAAAGGGAATGGGTTAATTGGACAGAACTGTGCTGGTAGTGCTGAGACTACAAGGGGATCTATACTTTGTGTAGACTAAGGTTGATCAATAAGGCAATACTGCTCAGTGTGCAACTGAGTTGCTCCTAGAGGAGCAGAAAAGCTTAGAAGGGCTTCACTGACAACTCCACAAGTAGTACAAATATGACTCTGTCATTGTCCATGTTGGTGTGAATGACTTGAGATGTACCTCCCTGGACTACATGAAAAGAGACATGGAAGAGCTCTCCGATCTTGTAGCCCAGGCAGGTGTGACCCTAGCCCTGAGTAGCATTCTGCTATTGCCCAGACTAATACCACAGTACAAGGACAAAATGATTGACTTCAACAATTGGCAAAGTTTCTGGTGTCATTATAAGGGGATCCAGTATCTGTCTGCCTGGGCCGACATGGTCGACAGACCACGATGCTTTGCTAGAGATGGCCTGCACCTGTCACCTCTGGGATTCCGGATAACTGGCTAAGGCTCTTGCCACCCCTATAGTGCCTTCTTTAGACAAGGTTCAAATGACAAATTTACTACCGTAACAGGAACAGGCAAAAACTGAGGGTAATGCTACTCAATGCTAGAAGTCTAAATTTCAAAATGCACTCCCTTGAGGCAATCCTTAACACGGAGAACATCGATATCTGTGCAGTGACTGAGACCTGGTTCAAGACTCCAGAGAGCACCCCTGTATTACCAGGCTATAAGTCATACCACACTTTTCGGCCACCTAACCTGGACCGGAACACCAAAGGCGGAGGTGTGACCATATTCATTAAGGATATCCACACCTCCAGGCTAGTTGCTCAGCATAATGCATCTGAGGTTATCCAAGTGCAACTAACTCTGGGCAAAACTGCAATCCAAATTGTAGCTTGCTGTAGATCCCCCACCATGCCCCAGGATTCCCACTCCTCTTTTCTTGATATACTGGAAAATATTAGGGTTCAACAAAACACCCTAATAATGGGTGATTTCAACTACCCCACCATTAACTGGGAAAACTATTCATGTACTAACTCCTTCACTCAATGCTTCCTGGAATTCATAAATTCCAGTGCCCTGGATCAACATATCCACACCCCCACCAGGGGCAACAATATCCTAGACCTAGTCATTACCAACATGAGTGACTGGTGTTCCACACCTGAAGTCAACTCCTTGTTGGTCAGATCTGACTATAAGCTAATCACCCTACATATCCACATCCCACCCCTACCCCCCATTAAGGAAACCATGGTAAAAAATTTCTCCAAAGCCAAATTCATGCTTCTTAACTCATTCACCCCGAGTGCCTTCTCATGGCGCCTGTGCCTTTAAGGCCGAGCGCGCCATGAGAAGATACAGTTTTCAAGCCATTCCCCCCGAGTGCTTCCACAAGCGAGTGAAAATGTACTGCTAATTTTTACTGCAACTTAATGTAAAACACTCTGAAATCGTAACTAAATATGTAATTTATCATATCTAGTTACGATTCAGTGTGTTTTAACATTAAGGTCACATTGAAGTTTTTGCCGAAAAAGCATTTCAAAAAGTTCTTGCTAAGCAAGTGGTGGCAGCCAATCGGATTCTTGCATTCCGAGCCACCACTTGCATAACACCTCCACCCCATACCCAAGCTTCTTTTGTTTGCCCCTAATAAATAGCGGGTCCAGCAGCAGGTATTTCGTTCTTTTTGCGAAGAACTGGAGATTTTACCTGCTACTGGATCCTCTACTTTACAGTCAAGGAATTCACGGACCGCCATATAGGCACTACGAGGAGTTCCCGTTCAGCCACTGCAGTTTCGAATTCCCGGTCAGCTCAGCACAGCAACTACCTTCTCTTCCTGCCATTCCCTACCCAATTGGTAAGGTATTGTACATGTTTCTTCCTGTAATACCACCGGTTTATTTTTTAACGCCAAGATTCCTGTGTTTTCTTTGTTGCCAAGATGTTGTCTACAGTGGAACCCTTTTTTTTTTTTCGTGCTTGTGCCTTGGTGCACCCGAGACTATGAACCATAACCTGTGACTTTGCTTACTGAGACCGGAGCTTCAATGCATGCACTTGGGCAGACGAGTACAAAATGTTATAAGTTCCCCTGTATCGTGTATTGTTGTAGTACAAAAGAATCACTAGGTATCCATACACTGATTTAATTTTTCTTCCCCCAAGAGTTGCCTTGTATCATTCTGAGGCGACCGCCTAGGGCGCCATACAGGTAAGGCTGGTAAAGGGCTCAATTTTTAGTTACTTATTTGTTTTTCCACCACGTAAAGTCTGTGTTAATCTCGGCGTCCTGTCTCCTAAGTTCGTCCTAAGTTGAAGTCAGGATGGCTGACGATAGCAGGCAAAACAAGCTGGCTTCTGCAAAGAAGGTACGGTTTAGCTGTAGACATTGGGAAATTATTCCATAATGAGATCGTAGGTTACGAGAGAAGGACCTCAAGTATAGTAACAGCAGTTACCATGAAATGTGATGCAAAGTGCTTGAAAGTACCGCCATTCAACAAGGAAATTAAAATCCACAGTTTATTCACAACCACACGAAAAATATCATATTTTTTAAAACATATTTTTCGTGTGGTTGTGAATAAAGTGTGGATTTTAATTTCCTTGTTGCCTGGCGGTACTTTCAAGCACTTTGCATCACATTTCATGGTAACTTTTGGTGGTTTTTCGACTGGATGCTATCGCTTATCATAGAAAGATAATAGAATAAGTCTTGCATTGTTCAATAGTAACATCAGTGTCTCTGTCCACGTCTATTGGACCTTTACGTTTTCACTAACGTCCACAGTAGCACTACACATAGCCGGTGCTGGAAATACCGAGGATGTTAAGTTGGGGCATGTCAGCGGTGACAGCAGATGTAGGGCGAGACATGGGAGGTCGATCCGGGAGATTGATTTGGACCCCGTTTGTTTCCTTTGTTTTATGATGGTTTGCTGGGTATAAGGTTACAGCACCTGTTTCTCTCTGGAATGGGGTGTGCTTGAAAGCGGGTTCTGGGCGTCATTGGTAAGTGTGTTTTGATGACCCACACTTTTTGTTACGGTTTCAACTACTTGTCCTTTTTGTTATATGTAGTTCCTGTTGCAGCTACACTGAACAAGTTTTGCAGACGCTTGGCTTTCTCTGTGGAGTGTTGTGGTGAAGTTAAATTTGCCTTTACTAACACAAGCTGTCAGTTTAAACCTCGGTATGCATTATCCTGTCATGATGGTTAATTTGAGACTGACTTGTCTTGTTGATGGCAATTCTGTGTACACCATATGTTTATGTATGAGCCAAATTAAAGGCTTAATCTTGTTAAAAAAATAGTAGTTTTTTATTATATTTACAGGAAGTGCTGAAGAATTTTTTGTTAAGTTTTTAAGTACCGTATAGCTTGTGAGGGGGGTGGAAGGTTATATTATCAGCCTTTTTCCTCATATGAAGTAAGACAAGTTGTTTACCCGTTTGCTGGCAGCTCCCATAGGTGTAGGAGTTTGGTACAAGAAGTTTAGGAAGTATTCCAGCTGCTCTTTGGCAAATCCTTTTGTGTTATCTAGAATTCATATTTTATTAGTAGGAATGTGTGAGCTTTTAGTTTGTGACAGCAGCATAGCAGTGTTCTTGGTACATTTTTTTAAAATATGCTACCACCCAGTATCACTTACTCATTTCCAAATGTTGTCCCTACACACTGAAATGCGTTTTTTCACTTTTCTGTTGCGTCGTTGTATGTCAGTGTAACATTGTGTGTCTCATTTGTATTCTAATTTTGCCTTCGTAGTTTATAGATTGAGCGGTGGCAAATTTTTTTTTTGAGATCAGCTGCAATTTTCATACCAGAAATAAGTTGTGGTATTGCAAGTAGTTGAAGATTGTAGTCCGATAAAACCAGATTTTATTTGTTTACATTACAGCAGTTCTAGAAAGTGTGAGTTTGTAAAGTTCAATTTCACTGTTTTGAAACTTGTAAATACTTTCAGAAAAGCACTTTTTGCAATATGAGTAAAGCCAAGATTGGGACTCTGCTCTGACACCACTTCTACTTACTTACTTTGAATCGCTGTATTTGTAGTACAGAGAACTCCATGCAGTGTCAGGTTTTGTATATGCTTTCACTGGACTAGCAGTTTCAGCCTTGATAGTCTGAGGGATGGTCGATGGGGACCAATGCAAAGCAGATGCATGCTGAATTAAGGTAATGTGGCTCTTGAAGCCTTGCCAAGTTGTTTTTTTGCATCCTCTATGCCAAAAGAGGTGGACACCTTGTTCTAGACAAAAATAGTACAGCTTTAAGGTTTGTCCCCACCCTCTTTGTTTTCCTTCTGCTGCAATTGGATTTGACTGAATTCACTGAGGTGGTGTTTTTTTGAGCATGCTGATACTGGTCATTGTGGTTACTTCACTAAATATGGAGTTATAAAAGATTTTTCCTTGTTTACTGGAAAGGATGTAGTTGTGGTGCCTTGTGTAGTGGGTAAAGGGGAAGGAAATATGTTTGCCAATTTGTTAGTATGTGCAAGATCAGGGTTTCAAGTGGATCCTAATGAAATATTACCTTTATTTTCAAGTGTATAAACAAGATTGGTTTAATCATGTAGAAGGGGATGTTTCATGAAATTAATTTCAGTTATGTATGTTGCATATTGAGACAGCAAACTTTAAATTTGAAAAGGCTTGCTCTGTATTAATGGAGATACTTAATAGCTATAATATTTTTTGGGACTGAGCCCTGTGGGACACCACTTGTGACAGGCTTTGAGTCTGACATGGTGCCAGCAACTCTGACCCTGTGGGTTCTGTCACTTAGCCAATTTGCAACCCATCTTGTGATGTATGGGTTTACATTTAAGCTGATGATTTTTTCAATGATACCTGAGTGGGGTATTGTGTCGAAAGCCTTTGCCAGGTCGAGGTAGGCTTTGTGGACTGCCTTTCCCTCATCAATGGCCTTGGTGACTGTTTCGATGTACACCAGGTTTAAAAGGCATGATCTGCCCTTGACAAAGCCAAACTGGGTCAGATCCAAAGTCTGCAAGTCTCCTATGTCTTTATTTATGAGTTCCATTATGATCCTCTCCATAGCTTTGCAGATCAAGCTTGTCAAGCTGATGGGACGGTAATTTCCCGGGTTGGTGGAGGCACCTCCTTTGTGAAGTGGGACCACAGTTGCCGTACGCCACTCCTTAGGCACGTATCCTAATACAAATAATTATGATATTTACAAAATATGAAAGTAGGGTCACAGAAACCTAGTACAAGTCAAAAAATTTGTGCACAGCATACAGTGCATAGGTAAACTAACAGTAGATTACAATTTCCAAAATTTGAGAACAGTTTATAGTGTAGGCCAAAACAATAAAAAGATTGATAATATTACACTGAGTACAGTATGAATACAGTTTGCTAGAGCAACTAGGAAGATGAGAAGAGAGGAGACTATCTTGTTTAGCTTGTTCAGAAGCCAAATCATTCATCACCATAGTTACCATTTGAAGCATCTCTGATGTTGCTAGAAGCATAGTATATTTTTTCTAATTGGAAAACTAGCTAAAATCACACAAGATTCATGGTGTTACTGTTTGTAACAATGACTGCAAGCAAGTCATGACATTATATGATTGACTTCAATACTTGGCTTAGTTTCTGGTATGTTTCCAGGGGGATTCAGTATTGGTCAGTATGGGAGTACAAGGCTATCGGACCATATTACTTGGCAAATGATGGTCTGCATCTGTGTTCGTGTATTTATTTAATTTTTATTCCACATGATTTTCTGATCTAGACAAACAATGGTTATATGACTCATTCCTCATTGCTTGGTATGTTGCTAACAAATAGATGGGAGGATGGGCTCAATAATAACTTTTATACTGTTTTTGCTGTGTAAGTGAATGGCAGAAGACAAGCTATCTAGTTTGACATTTCTGCGTGTCTTATTAATATGATTATAGTGCGTAGTTGCCTGAGTGAGATAAATGTCTTTACAGACTGACTACTGACAGCATGGAGCTGCCATATTTTTATGCATTTCTCCTGGCTTTGTCAGTCGCGTGGAATGTAGTTGGGAGGAAGGGCACAGCAATATGTAAGTGTTGTACTATTTGACTGACTATGGCCTTATAACAGATAATATATAGCAATATAGCAATATGTAAGTGTTGTACTATTTGACTGACTATGGCCTTATAAAACATTGTGACTGTTGCATAACACCTGCAGAAGGTAATGTAATGAATGTCAGCAATTATCACCTGTGTCTGGGCATGCATAACTTTGCAAGTCATTAGCACAGTGCACCATGCATAACTTTGCAAGTCATTAGCACAGTGCAGTTACAATATAGTGTTGAGTCATTGCCACTTTTCAGGTAAAACTGTCAGCAGCTGTCACTGTTATTCACATAAGTAGAAGTCGTTATCACATTGATGAATGCATGACTAACATTTGGCTCTTTCTCCACTTGCAGTGATTGCAATACACCCCCACCCCCTCCACACTACTTTCATAGATCGTTTATAAAATTTCAAGAAATATCAGCAGTCTAGGAGGAAAATTGTAGACATTACATCTTCAATTGCTGTTTTTCTTGAGAAAGTGGCTGGTATAAGAGGATTTGTGGTGTACTTTATGAATAATTTGAGTATATATTATTATTGACTGCCTTGCATCCTCTCATTTGACAGAAAATCATAATTTTTAGGCAATGACAATATCCAAACTCACGTGTTGCATTTATTTCAGACTATTCTGCACTGCGGTCGTAAATTATTAACTTTGCTTTTGAACTTTGAAGTCATTCCGTTGCGTTATTTATTATAGTCTTTCTCTTTTATTTATCATTAATATATACCTCCCTTTGAGTGAGATCTGTTTGGTGAGCTAAGTAGGGTGTAAAGTAGCTGGGGATATATATATATATATATATATATATATATATATATATATATATATATATATATATATATATATATATATAGACACATTCAGGCAGTTGGGATCGAAATCTTTTTATAGCTAAGTAGTTTGTGTGTGAGGCTGCATTGTTGGTGGATAGCGAGGTTTCAAGACAGAGTCATTTTGCCACCTGTTCACTGTTATTTTTTAAGTTTTCAAGGCTGTTAGACATTGAGGTGTTCAATTGTTGGCATGTTTTTTTTTTTTTACCTGGTGGGTAGTAGCTTGTTGCTGAAGTAAAGTAAATGCATGCTATTTTTATTTATTCACTGGGTGGATGGGTGACCCAGCAGTACACCATTTTCTGGCACAACCAGATTAATGCATGAAATGCCAACAGCAAAGTTTACACTCTGAATGATTTTGTTGGATTAGTTCTTTCATATAGCTTGCTTGCATAAAGCTGAAGTGCCTATCTACAGTGTTTATTTAGTGTCTGTAAGCTGCTGTAGGGGAGTTCGTGTCCTGTCAGGGAACTTTTCACTTTCCAGCATGATTCTGTGCACTTGTATCAAGTCTTCCAGCCCTACCTCCTTGTGTCTCATATGAGAAGATCTGTAGTTCCTATAGTCTTTGACCATATCCCTTACCTTCCATTCTACAGCACTTTCTGGTAGCTTTCTTCTGCATTCCTTCAAGGTACCTGATATCTCTTTCTTTATGTTGTCTCAAGAACTGTACGCAGCGAGATGCAGTCCAACCAGACGTGTGTAGAATGAAAGCATTATTTTTTTGCTTTTGGAATCTTCCCATAATGGTATAAGTCATGAATCTACACCAGTGCCTTTTCTTTACTACACTTATTTAGTACTTTACTACTACAGTTGCAATTTGAGATCAGTTTTCTTTGCAGAGACTGGTATGTGGAACTATTCATAATTCGCTCCACCTTGACTAAACCCCCAATTCCAGCGAAAAGCAACCCCAAAGCATGATACTGCCATGACCATGCTTCACCGTGAGAATGTTCTTTTGGTGATGAGAAAGTGGTGTTTTTGTGCCAAACGTAACTTCTTGAATGTGCCCACAAAATTAAAACCTGCTCTCACCAGACCACAACACACTTTCCCACATGCTTCTGGGAGACTTGATATCTTGTTTCACGAATTGTAGCCTGGCCTGGATGTTTTTCTGTTAGAAAAGGCTTCTGTCCAACCCTACCTACCCTAGAGTCCAGACATATGGAGAATATGGGATATTGGTGTCACAAGTAGTACACAACCAGTACTTTTTCAGAAATTCCTGCAGCTCCTTCACTGTTGTAGGTCTCTTGCCAGCCTCCTTGACAGTGATCGTGTTGTCTTTTCATTTTGTAGGGACGTCCAGTACTTTGTAACATCACTGTTGTGCCATATGAATTACTATGATTTTTGTCCTAACAGCCTTGGTAATTGCTATGTCTTATTACACCTGCACCCGGAATATAATGAATGGCTACTCAACAGAGAATCTGATGCAATTTATAATCTGATGCAATTTCCCACCTGCACGTAAGGTGCTTGTTTATGAATTTTTCCTGTTGTAACCAGGAAATGTTACTAAATGGCATCTGGACTATTACAGAGGAAGCTCAACTGGCATGGTTTTGACATGTACTAGATACTGTGACATGGTTTTGATGTTTACAGTGCAACTTTTTAAGTAATTGTTAATGCTTTGTGCCATGCTACTACTGCTTGAGTAATCATGTTATAGTAACTGTATAGATGTTGTGTGCACACAGAAGTGCCCATGAAATCCTGGATTTACGCTGTTGAACTTGTCTATGATGCCCGAGTGGGGTATTGTGACCAAAGCTTTAGCCAAGTCCAGGTATGCTGTATGGACTGCTTTGGCCTCTTCAATGGCTCTAGTGACTGTTTCGAAAAAGTCAACCCGGTTCAAAAGGCAGGATCTGCCCTTTACAAAGCTGAACTGGGTGGGATCAAGTGTCTAAGTCCTCAATGTCTCTGAGTTCCATAATGATTCTTTCCATAGCTTTGCAGACCAGGCTGGGTAAGGTTATGGGGAGGTAGTTACCAGGGTCTGTAGAGGTGCCTCCTTTGTGGAGTGGGACTACTGCTGCTGTACGCCAGTGTTAAGGTATATATCCTGTAGTAAGGCAAAGGTTAAATAGCATTTTTATGTGCGGGTTTAGCTCCTCTTGGAGTTCACGTAGCACGCAACCTGGGATATCGTCAAGTCCCATTGATGCTGTCTTTTTAGCTTTACTGAGGGCGGTTCTCACCTGGACATCTGAGATGACAGGGAGATTACATTCAGCTGGGATAAGTATTTCTTCTTTTGGCAGGTGAGGGAGGTGAGAAATTTGCACTGAACCGGTGTGCCAGAATGTTGGCAATATCTGTGGGATCAGGGTATTTTTTGTCATTGTGAACTACCGCTGAGCATATCTGAGGGTTTCCGCCCAGGTTTCTTACATAGCTGAAGAAGGCCTTGTGGTTATCTTTAGTGTCCATAGCGATTTTCTCTCAGTTGGCCTTGGCTGTTTTTTAAGAGACAACATAGCTTTCTACTACTGCTGATCAGAGATGCCTTCTCTTTATGGGATTTTGCTCTGTCGTGCAGTAGTTTCCTTTTGTTGTACAATTTGTTTATGGCTGGGGTCCACCAGTCAGGACGCCTTCCCTTGGTGGAGAGGGTCTTGGTTTTATTTGGGATTGCATGATCCATGCATTCTTGGAGATGTACGTAGAAAGCATTTGTGAAGGATTCTGCATTGTGGGATGTGGTTTCCACTGGCCCAGTCAGATTAAAGGATACCATCTCAGTTATAAGAAGTGTGAAGTCGGCTTTTGAGAAGTTTTTCACTAGTCTTGTGTTGTGGGTGGAGGTGGGATCTGTATATCCAGGGATCTGTATATCCCGGGTGATTAGTTTGTGGTCAGATCTCACTAGTGAGGGGTATACTTCCAGTGTGGAGCACTTTGTCCCCATGTTTGTGATTATCAGGTCTAGTACAATATCTCACCTTTGTTGTAGAGGTGACTAGCTGTTCCATTGCATTTGAATTTATGAATTCCAGGAACCATTTGGCCTACGGTGTTAGTAAGTTCGTGATTAACTGTATTACTTAGACCGATTGCTTCATGTCATGATTGAAAACAATTATGCATTTATACTGGGCATGAGTCTACTCTGTGCTGCAAGAGAAACACACTCATTTCTAGATTCCCTGAAATGTGAATAAAGTCAGAGCATTCTGGTTGCTGGTTAGTATATTACCAGGGCATCTTTTTTAATCTTTTTTTAATACATTTTTTTACCTGAATTTAGAGAGCCAGCTCACCTAAAAGTATTGTCACTTCTATTGTGACTTCTAGTGTTGCTGATCTGAGTGAGCAGAACAGTGCGGTTATAATACATTTATCATTTGTTTAGATACGAAGATCAGAAGTAAAGCTTAGATGCATGTAGTGCAGACATTTTTTAGATTCAATTAAATTACTAAAGGCTATACTGATCTGTTATTTTTGTCTTAATTTAATGTCTGTGAAAGAGTATTTAGCTATGCTAGTAAGTAGAAGTGCAGAAAAAATATTTCTGATAGCATTATAGCATGGCCTAGTTTGATTTTTTTAGAGGAGGGCAGGAAGGATTTAATTTTGCAACAAAGCCCTAGTCTTGAATGCATGGATGAAGATGGGCAGATAGTGGGTTTATTCTTTTGCAGGTTACTGTAATTTTATCAGGCCAGTTGCTTCACTATAAATGTATTTGATTTGACTGTATTTCTCCCCTTTTGTTTGTTCTTGGAGAAAGAAGTATTGTGAGAGGGAGACATAGGAAGCGGAAGGGAGATAAATGTACATCGGTGATGCAGGCTTCGGTAGTACTCAAAACAACATGCATTTATCTTTCATTTGCAACCACCCCCAAACATTTGTGTGTATGTGTGTGTATATATATATATATATATATATATATATATATATATATATATATATATAAATATAGCGATAGGTGCATTGATTTTCACGTGCCTCTCTGCAGGTATATTACTTCAGAATGTTGTATTGCATTGTGTTTTTCAGGTGTGATTTCAAGTGTAAAGCAACACAGCCATCACCAAAGATGCCATCTGTTGAGGAGAAAGCAAGCAGCATTTACCTGTTGGGTGAGGAAACTGACTGTGATGGTTGTAGCAGTGGTTCAGACGATGGTATGCACCTTGATGTACCACATAATGCCAACCAGAGTGAGGATGATGATTATGACTCGGATGATGACATTCCACTCGCACGTCTGCGTGAAAAGGCCATTGCCTGTGATAAGGATGATGCTCCTGTACCCGCCGTTCCTGAAAGACCACTACCAGTTGCCAAAGCAGACCTGACCAGTAATTATGACAGTGACCAAGACAGTGAGGATGAGGTGCCACTTGCACAACTAAGGAAGGTGCCCACACACAAGTTGGCCACACACTATGGCCACCAAGGGCATTCAGAGTATGACGCAGACGATGACATGCCTTTATCTGTGTTCACGAAAGCACCTGGTCTAAATGACACAGCTATGCAGTCCTCCACAGTGCATGGCACTGCAACTGCTGATAAGGGTGTGGATGTGCCTTCGCCTGTGCATGATGTGGGAAGTAGTCCACAGTTTGGTGATTGTGATGGAGATAATGCTCTAGATATGAGTCCAAGTAGCTCCTTGTCAGAGACTGATATGGGTGTGCCTCAGCAGGGAACATGTGCCAACAGTTCACTACCAACTGCAAGCAGTACAGTTGCTACTGGCATTCAGAGAGCATCATCTCTCAACCCTTCAGCCTTTCCCATTTCCAACTGTTCCTTGCGACGCAGTCAGGTACGCAGAGCATGCCCACCATGTAAAATCACATGGGAAAAACATCTTCAAACTTTACACATTGAGGAATTTGTGGGGCCAGTAGGACCAATAGATCACTTGGGCTCAGATAGCACAGAGATGGACTTCCTGAATTTGATGTTCCCAGATGAGCTATACACCTGTATTGCTAATGAAACAAATCGCTATGCTGCACAGAGGCAGGCCGCAGCAGGCAAGGTTGATACGCGGTGGAGTCCTGTGTGCCCAGGAGACATACGCACATTTTTAGGTGTCAGAATATACATGTCTATTGTACATGTTCCTGAATTGAGGCAGTACTGGGAAACACACCATGTATATGGTCGCTTCCCAATAGCAGAGTACATGACCAGAGATAGGTTTGAAAAAATTCAGCAGTACTTCCACTGCAATGATAACAGCCTGAGCCTACCACATGGTGCTGTGGGTCATGACAAGCTACATCACGTACGTCCAATACTGGATGCAGTGCTTCATGCATGCAGGACACGTTACAATGTGCATCGTAAGGTGGCTGTAGACGAAGCCATGGTTGGCTTCCGTGGACGCTTGACATTTAGACAGTTTATGCCTGGTAAGCCTGAGAGGTATGGCATTAAGGTGTGGGTGTTGGCAGACTCAACCAATGGGTATGTACGTGAATTCCAGGTATACACTGGAAAAACGGAGCAGAATACAGAGGTCGGGCTGGCACACAGAGTTGTAGTTGACTTAACTAGGGGACTGATCGGCAAGAAGCATCACATTTACTTTGATAACTTCTTTACCTCTGTTCCACTAGCACAGCAATTGCTGAAAGATGATCTATACTGTTGTGGAACCATGCGCACCAATAGGTCAGGATGGCCTCTTACATTCAACAGACAGGCCATTGGAAAAGCAGCTCGAGGCTACTACAAACAATTGCAGAGTGGACCACTGCTAGCTACTGAATTGAAGGATAGCAAACCAGTATTCCTCCTGTCAACTAACTGTAACCCAACCTTGCCAGTCTCCAGCACATACAGAAGAAAGCGTGATGGAAGAAAGACATCAGTGCCATGTCCACCAGTTGTAAACATGTACAACAGTTACATGAATGGGGTGGACAGAGCAGATCAGCTGAGGACACAGTATCCCAGTGCCAGAAAGGCCCGCAAATGGTGGCTGTACTTGTTCTGGTTCTTATGGGATGTGGCTATTGTCAATGCTTTCATTATATTCCGTGAAAGTATCAGACATCAGCAACTATCACATTCTGGACGTATTATTCCGGCAACACAGTTACAGTTCCGAAGGAACCTAGGCTTGCATCTACTTGCCAGTTACACAAAGAGGAAAAGATGCACTGAGATTACTGTCCCAGAGGCTGTGAGCCGATTTGAGCATGGCTGTCACTTTCCAGTGAAATGGCATAAATCAAGATGCAAAAACTGTGCCAGCAAGGGTAAACGTGCTGAGCCATCATGGGGGTGCCCAACTTGCAAGGTCAACCTGTGTGTTGAATGCTTTGGAGAGTACCATGGCCATAAATTTCTCCCATATTGCTGTGGGCCTTGGGTGTGCCACTGTGATGTAATGGTTCCCTCCGGCAAAGGACACATGCAAAAAAACACAGCCTGGGTCAGTCTAAGCCTTTTGACATGTTGCCTTGATGTAGCTCTCCACTCAGTCTCCCTCCCTTCAGGTGTAGTCAGTGTATGTAGGTCAGGGCAACAGGGTTTACATTAGCTCCTCCCTTCTGCCCATTGCAGAAAGGACACATGTAAATACAACAGGCAGAGGTAAAGCAGAGTGCCTCACCTGCTTTTTCAGTGTACATGTGCTCTTTCTGTGCCCCCATGTCGGTTAGCAGCCAAGCCCTTCAGCACGAATGCCAGGGGGCATACCCAGCCAGCGTGGATCTTGTGATCCACCGGGATCGCACTTGGGAACCTGGAGACTCTACAGCACAGTCCCATAGTGCTGCTGTCCTCGGTAAGCATGGGCTTGGGTGTGCCACTGTGATGTAATGCAAAAACATGCAAGAAGACACAGCCTGGGTCAGTCTTGGTCTTTTGACATGTTGCCTTGATGTAGCTCTCCCCTCAGTCTCCCTCCCTTCCGGTAGGTCAGGACAGCAATTAGTGAGTTACTTCAGACCCTCATCCCTTAGGTCCATTGCTGAATGGGCACATGTAAAGAGAAAAGGCAGAGGTAAGGCAGACTGCTGCCACTGAAGGAGGTCATGAGACCATAGTGGTATCAACAGTCTGAGTGGGCAGCCGGCACAGCTATGGGACACTACAGATAACCAACATCTGGAGCCCCATGCCTGTCCTTGGCATATTAGTGGAGCGGCGGTCCTTACCCTGCTTTTTCTCTTTACATGTGCCCTGGCTGTGCACCCTTGTCAGTGTCCACCCATGCTTTATTTCAGATAAGGTAAGACTGCCTTCTGCTGTTCTGGGAGTCACTGGAAAGGGAGCAGCCAAAAACCTTACGCTGTCCCATCGCCGAATATTGTGTTGCTGGGTGCATCACAGGGGGCATACACAGCCAGCGTGGATCTTGTGATCCACCGGGATCGCACTTGGGAACCTGGAGACTCTACAGCACAGTCCCATAGTGCTGCTGTCCTCGGTAAGCATGGGCTTGGGTGTGCCACTGTGATGTACTGCAAAAAGACACAGCCTGGGCCAGTCTTGGTCTTTTGACATGTTGCCTTGATGTAGCTCCCCTCAGTCTCCCTCCCTTCCGGTAGGTCAGGACAGCAATTAGTGAGTTACTTCAGTCCCTCATCCCTTAGGTCCATTGCTGAATGGGCACATATAAAGAGAAAAGGCAGAGGTAAGGCAGACTTCTGCCACTGAAGGAGGTCATGAGACCATAGTGGTATCAGCAGTCTGAGTGGGCAGCCGGCACAGCTATGGGACACTACAGATAACCAACATCTGGAGCCCCATGCCTGTCCTTGGCATATTAGTGGAGCGGTCCTTACCCTGCTTTTTCTCTTTACATGTGCCCTGGCTGTGCACCCTTGTCAGTGTCCACCCATGCTTTATTTCAGATAAGGTAAGACTGCCTTCTGCTGTTCTGGGAGTCACTGGAAAGGGAGCAGCCAAAACACGCTGTCCCATCGCCGAATATTGTGTTGCTGGGTGCATCACAGGGGGCATACCCAGCCAGCGTGGATCTTGTGATCCACCGGGATCGCACTTGGGAACCTGGAGACTCTACAGCACAGTCCCATAGTGATGCTGTCCTCGGTAAGCATGGGCTTTGGTGTGCCACTGTGATGTACTGCAAAAAGACACAGCCTGGGTCAGTCTTGGTCTTTTGACATGTTGCCTTGATGTAGCTCTCCCCTCAGTCTCCCTCCCTTCCGGTAGGTCAGGACAGCAATTAGTGAGTTACTTCAGTCCCTCATCCCTTAGGTCCATTGCTGAATGGGCACATGTAAAGAGAAAAGGCAGAGGTAAGGCAGACTGCTGCCACTGAAGGAGGTCATGAGACGATAGTGGCATCAGCAGTCTGAGTGGGCAGCCGGCACAGCTATGGGACACTACAGATAACCAAGATCTGGAGCCCCATGCCTGTCCTTGGCATATTAGTGGAGCGGCGGTCCTTACCCTGCTTTTTCTCTTTACATGTGCCCTGGCTGTGCACCCTTGTCAGTGTCCACCCATGCTTTATTTCAGATAAGGTAAGACTGCCTTCTGCTGTTCTGGGAGTCACTGGAAAGAGAGCAGCCAAAAACCTTACGCTGTCCCATCGCCGAATATTGTGTTGCTGGGTGCATCACAGGGGGCATACCCAGCCAGCGTGGATCTTGTGATCCACCGGGATCGCACTTGGGAACCTGGAGACTCTACAGCAAAGTCCCATAGTGCTGCTGTCCTCGGTAAGCATGGGCTTGGGTGTGCCACTGTGATGTACTGCAAAAACATGCAAGAAGACACAGCCTGGGTCAGTCTTGGTCTTTTGACATGTTGCCTTGATGTAGCTCTCCCCTCAGTCTCCCTCCCTTCCGGTAGGTCAGGACAGCAATTAGTGAGTTACTTCAGTCCCTCATCCCTTAGGTCCATTGCTGAATGGGCACATGTAAAGAGAAAAGGCAGAGGTAAGGCAGACTGCTGCCACTGAAGGAGGTCATGAGACCATAGTGGTATCAGCAGGCTGAGTGGGCAGCCGGCACAGCTATGGGACACTACAGATAACCAACATCTGGAGCCCCATGCCTGTCCTTGGCATATTAGTGGAGCGGCGGTCCTTACCCTGCTTTTTCTCTTTACATGTGCCCTGGCTGTGCACCCTTGTCAGTGTCCACCCATGCTTTATTTCAGATAAGGTAAGACTGCCTTCTGCTGTTCTGGGAGTCACTGGAAAGGGAGCAGCCAAAAACCTTACGCTGTCCCATCGCCGAATATTGTATTGCTGGGTGCATCACAGGGGGCATACCCAGCCAGCGTGGATCTTGTGATCCACCGGGATCGCACTTGGGAACCTGGAGACTCTACAGCACAGTCCCATAGTGATGCTGTCCTCGGTAAGCATGGGCTTGGGTGTGCCACTGTGATGTACTGCAAAAAGACACAGCCTGGGTCAGTCTTGGTCTTTTGACATGTTGCCTTGATGTAGCTCTCCCCTCAGTCTCCCTCCCTTCCGGTAGGTCAGGACAGCAATTAGTGAGTTACTTCAGTCCCTCATCCCTTAGGTACATTGCTGAATGGGCACATGTAAAGAGAAAAGGCAGAGGTAAGGCAGACTGCTGCCACTGAAGGAGGTCATGAGACCATAGTGGTATCAGCAGTCTGAGTGGGCAGCCGGCACAGCTATGGGACACTACAGATAACCAACATCTAGAGCCCCATGTCTGTCCTTGGCATATTAGTGGAGCGGCGGTCCTTACCCTGCTTTTTCTCTTTACATGTGCCCTGGCTGTGCACCCTTGTCAGTGTCCACCCATGCTTTATTTCAGATAAGGTAAGACTGCCTTCCGCTGTTCTGGGAGTCACTGGAAAGGGAGCAGCCAAAAACCTTACGCTGTCCCATCGCTGAATATTGTGTTGCTGGGTGCATCACAGGGGGCATACCCAGCCAGCGTGGATCTTGTGATCCACCGGGATCGCACTTGGGAACCTGGAGACTCAACAGCACAGTCCCATAGTGCTGCTGTCCTCGGTAAGCATGGGCTTGGGTGTGCCACTGTGATGTACTGCAAAAAGACACAGCCTGGGTCAGTCTTGGTCTTTTGACATGTTGCCTTGATGTAGCTCTCCCCTCAGTCTCCCTCCCTTCCGGTAGGTCAGGACAGCAATTAGTGAGTTACTTCAGTCCCTCATCCCTTAGGTCCATTGCTGAATGGGCACATGTAAAGAGAAAGGGCAGAGGTAAGGCAGACTGCTGCCACTGAAGGAGGTCATGAGACCATAGTGGTATCAGCAGTCTGAGTGGGCAGCCGACACAGCTATGGGACACTACAGATAACCAACATCTGGAGCCCCATGCCTGTCCTTGGCATATTAGTGGAGCGGCAGTCCTTACCCTGCTTTTTCTCTTTACATGTGCCCTGGCTGTGCACCCTTGTCAGTGTCCACCCATGCTTTATTTCAGATGAGGTAAGACTGGAAGGGAAGATGTTCACTGGTTCAGAAGGGATGGCATTCACCTAACTGAGGAGGGCATTGCATTCTTCTTGACCAACCTCCACAATGGCGTGAGGAGAGCCCTGCATCATTGTGAGAAGAATGGAAAACACCCATGACCAAGCTGGACCAGTATAGTAAGTAAAACACTTTTATGAAATGTGTTATGTAAAATTTATTTCTCTGAGCTTGGCAAATAACTGTTATGGAAATTATGATTTTCTTTTTCATATTTTGGTAAATAACTTTGCAAGGGAGCATCTGACTGTGCCAAGTAATACCTCATTTTGAAGACAGTATTGCTGGTTCCAACATGGTAAAAGAGTTGTGCCAGTATGTTTGACACATGTGCAGAAATCAAAGTTTGTTTGAGACTTATGGTTATGGAAATTATGATTTTTTTTCATATTTTGGTAAATAACTTTCCAAGGGAGCATCTGAATGTGCCAAGTAATATCTCATTTTGAAGACAGTATTGCTGGTTCTAATATGGTAAAAGAATTGTGCCAGTATGTTTGACACATGTGCAGAAATCAAAGTTTGTTTGAGACTTATGGTTATGGAAATTATGATTTTTTTCATATTTTGGTAAATAACTTTGCAAGGGAGCATCTGAATGTGCCAAGTAATATCTCATTTTGAAAACAGTATTGCTGGTTCTAATATGGTAAAAATTGTGCCAGTATGTTTGACACGTGCAGAAATCAAAGTTTGTTTGAGACTTATGGTTATGGAAATTATGATTTTTTTTCATATTTTGGTAAATAACTTTGCAAGGGTGCATCTGAATGTGCCAAGTAATATCTCATTTTGAAGACAGTATTGCTGGTTCTAATGTGGTAAAAGAATTGTGCCAGTATGTTTGACACATGTGCAGAAATCAAAGTTTGTTTGAGACTTATGGTTATGGAAATTATGATTTGTTTTCATATTTTGGTAAATAACTTTGCAAGGGAGCATCTGAATGTGCCAAGTAATATCTCATTTTGAAGACAGTATTGCTGGTTCTAATATGGTAAAAGAATTGTGCCAGTATGTTTGACACATGTGCAGAAATCAAAGTTTGTTTGAGACTTATGGTTATGGAAATTATGATTTGTTTTCATATTTTGGTAAATAACTTTGCAAGGGAGCATCTGGATGTGCCAAGTAATATCTCATTTTGAAGACAGTATTGCTGGTTCTAATATGGTAAAAGAATTGTGCCAGTATGTTTGACACATGTGCAGAAATCAAAGTTTGTTTGAGACTTATGGTTATGGAAATTATGATTTTTTTTTCATATTTTGGTAAATAACTTTGTAAGGGAGCATCTGAATGTGCCAAGTAATATCTCATTTTGAAGACAGTATTGCTGGTTCTAATATGGTAAAAGAATTGTGCCAGTATGTTTGACACATGTGCAGATATCAAAGTTTGTTTGAGACTTATGGTTTTGGAAATTATAATTTTTTTCATATTTTGGTAAATAACTTTGCAAGGGAGCATCTGAATGTGCTAAGTAATACCTCATTTTGAAAAGATTATTTATAGTTTTAACATGGTAAAAGAATGGTACCTGTATGTTGTACTCATAGGCAGATATCAAAGTTTGTTTCTGACTTAGGTTATGGAAATTATGATTTTTTTCATATTTTGGTAAATAACTTTGCAAGGGAGCACCGCATTGTGTGAAGTAATACCTCATTTTGAAGACAGTGTTACTCCTTACAACATGGTAAAAGAACTGTGTCTGTGCACTGTACACACGTACAGATATTACAGTTTGTTTAGTCTTGTACAAATATGAAAATTCTACATTTACAATACTTCTCATTATTATACCCATATCTTTGCGAGGGAGCACGGTAATTACACAAATGATGCGTCATTTTGAAGCTGACATTCAGATGCACAACTTCTACACTGATATGTAGGCTCTGTCTGTTACAGGTGATGAGATATTATGCTTTGTTTATTTATCAATTATGAGAAATAATATACTAATCATATTTCTGTGAATATCTCATGAAAGGAGTGTCACACAGTTATGGTTAAAGTATCATTTTAAAGCTGAGATTCATACTAACAAATTAAATTCAAATTGTATGGGTCTGCATGGTACATAGACCAAGATATTGTGCTTTGCTTTTCCAAAAATTAAAAAATGCACAATATCAGCATTCCTTGCCAAATATTTCATTATGACTTTGATATGCACTATCAACATTTACACTGTTGGAAAGGTCAGTGTCTGCTGAACAACTTTCGCGTTTACACTTTTAGTGTAGCTCTTATAGTTAAAGAGTTATGAGCATTTGTTTTCTGTATAGTATTACAAATGGATTTTCTGAAATTGAGCTCAGGCTGCTCTGTTGTTCCTATGGTGGAATTCAGCAGGCAGCTTTTCCTGAGCTGCTAAGTGGTGAACTTCATGACACCCACCGAGATGGACAATACAGTTACAACTGCTGAATCCTACACAAATGTACTCTATAAGCACTTACATGAGTACATGGATCATGCTATCCCAAACAGAACCAAGACTCTATCTTACAAAAAAAGGAAGCCAATCTGGTGGTCCCCTGCCATAAACAAACTCTACAATAGAAGGAAACAATTGTTGCAAAAGACAGTAAAATCCCATGAGTAGAGGAGCTTCCTGGTCAGCCTCAGTAAGAAGCTGAGATCCATTATAAGATCCTCCAAAGCTAGCTACAAAAACAAAATCACCATTGATTCTAGGGACAACCACAAAGCATTCTATAGCTATGTCAAGAATCTCAATGGCAACACCCAGATCTGCTCTGAGTTACAGCACAGCGGCATGAAAATTACAGAACCAACTGATATTGGCAACATCCTGGCAGATAGGTTCAGTGCTAACTTTAGCCCCCACCCCTTAAATGTTCCATATCTATACAGGAAGAATGCAGAGTCACTGTAATCACAACTACGCAGGTAAAATCTGCACCCTCTAAAGCCAAAAACACAGCATCCATGGGACTGGACAACATCCAAGGCTGCGTTTTACACAAACTTCAGAATGAACTGGTACCCCACCTAAGCACCATGCTCAGTCATAGCCTCATGTCAGGCTTTGTGCCCACTGAATGGTGCACAGCAACAGTTATCCCACTCCACAAAGGGGGAGCCACCACTGATCCCAGGAACTATCACCCTATTACCCCAATGAGCCTGGTCTGTAAGGCCATAGAATGTATCATCATGGAACTCATAAACAAATACATTTGTAACCTCCAAACTCTAGACCCCACCTAGTTCAGGATTGTGAAAGGCAGATCATGCCTCCTGAACCTGATCAACTTCTTTGAGGCAATCATCAAAAGCTGTAGACGAGGGGAAGGTGGTTCACACAGCCTATCTTGACCTCACCAAGGCTTTCGACACCATCCCCATTCTGGAATTATAACTAAAGTCATTAAACTAGGTATAAATCCCTACATCACAAGATGGGTTTCCAACTGGCTCACTGACAGAACCCACACTGTAAAAGTTGCAGACTCCAAATCTGACTTCATACCAGTGACAAATGGAGTACCACAAGGTTCAGTCCTGGGACCTCTCCTGTTTGGTATCTACTTCTCTGAAGTACAGGCTAACACGGAAAGCCTTTGGCTAATGAAGTTCACAGATGACTGCAAACTAGGAGCCATAGTCAAGTCCCCAAATGATGTGGACATCCTACAGAAGGGCCTCACTGATAAATAATGCCTGGTGTCAGAATCATGACCTCAAGCGCAATGCCAAAAAGTGCATTGTCATCCCCTTTGGTAAAAACTCTATACCCATAAACTACCACATAGGAGGCAGTCTACATAACACCGAATATGTGATAAGAGACCTTGGGACCTAGGTGGACAGTAGTCTCTCCTTTGATAATTACATCGCCACAGTAGTCAGGAATTCCTTCTACATGGCACACTTTATCACAAAAGGGTTCTCATCTAGGAAAAAAGAGGTCATTGTTCCACTCTACTCAACAGTCATTAGACCCATTATAGAGTACAATGCCCCTTTTGGAATGTACCTCACAAGACATCTGCAGCAGCTGGAAATGCCACAGAAGTACCTCACAAGAGGATTACTGGCCTCAAACAGATGCTGTAGATTGACCATCTCAAAAAACTCCAGCTTTTCTCTGTAGCATATTGCCTACTCCGAGGTGATCTCTGCCTAACATAAAGCTATGTCAAACCGAGAGCTGTTGGACATGCTACACCTAAGGAAATCCCAGTCCCTCTAAGCTACATGCTCTAGGGACCTAAACCTTGTCAACACAATAAACAGGACATGCTGGAGGGATAGATTCATGTTCCAGAGACTTCCCATACTCTAGAACAAGCCACCAATCTATGTCAAGCAAAGTTCCTCATTAGCACTCTTCAAGAAAAATCTTGATGAGTGGATGGGAAATAGGAAATACACCCTGGGGATCACTTCTGTGGCTCTGCTCGACAGGGGCACAGGAAAATAACTTTCTTGGGTAGCGTAAATCAGGGAACCTTGTTGGCTAGGCTTACTTAGGCCCTTGAGCCGATCGCCAAGTACCTACTTATGAACAAATGAACCTATGAACTGTTTAGGGAAAAACTGAGTTTCTAGGCTTTTGCATTTATACAGGACACTGTTATCTGCCATTGAGTGAAGAATGGCACCATGTTAATGTGAGGCTTAAATACGAGCAAAGAGAAACAAGTTTTAAGCTAACTGCCAATCAGGAAAGCACACAATAAGCTTTTCACCAGAAATGGGTTAGATCAGCACACGCCTGCCACAAGGTGCAGAAAAACACCTTCATAATGTAGAATAGCTGGTTTGGATCCCAATTCAGGCACTGAAACACAACATGGCAAAGGAAATATCATAAAAGCATTATGTGTCAGATACATACTTTATTAACTAGCTTTTCCCTGCAATGCTGTACTCCTCCATCAAGCCTAACTAGTTAATAAAGGACTGACATTCTTTATAGGTTCATAGGTTCATAGGTTGATACTAGGCTATCTGCCCTAGGGCATTTATAAGCCTAGCCAGAGTGTGTTTGGCTTTCACCACCCTTTTAGATTAGTTGACTGTGCCTCTGTATAGTAGGTCACAGAAGGTAGCCTTTTTAAGGTTAGTTTACTGTACCTCTGTCAAGCAGGGACACAGAAGAGATCCCAGGGGTAAACTTACGATCTCCCATCCACTCGTCAAGATTTCTCTTGAAGAGGGTCAGTGAGGGGCTCTGCCTAAAATGGATTGGGATTTTGTTCCAGAGTGAGGGGAGCCTCTGGGATATGAATCTGTCCCTCCAGCATGTCCTATTTATTTCTGTGCTAAGGTTCAAGTCCCTGGAGTGTGTAGCTCTAAGGGATTTGGATTTCCTGAGGTGAAGCGTGTCCATTAATTCTGGGTTGGACATGGCTTTATACATCAGACACAGATCGCCTCTGAGTAGGCGGTACGCAACTGAGTAGAGCTGGAGTTTCTTTAGCCGAACTGCATAGGGCATCTGTTTGAGCCCCTTGATCCTCTTGGTGAGATACTTTTGGGGTCTTTCCAGTTGCTGCAGGTGCCTGGTAAGGTACATCCCAAACGGGGCATTGTACTCAATTATGGGCCTGATAAGTGATGAGTAGAGGGGCACAATGACCTCTCTTGATCTTGATGTGAACCATTTCATGATAAGGTGGGCTATAGAGAAGGTCTTTCTAACCACTTTGGCAACATGATTGTCAAAGGAGAGATTGCTATCTACTTGGGTCCCCAAGTCCCTAATTACTTCTTCCATACTTAATGGATTACCACCTATGTGGTAATTTGTGGGCACTTTGTTTTTCCCAAAGGGGATGACTATGCACTTTTGGGCATTTAGCTTTAGGCCATGGCTCTGGCACCAGTTATCCAGCTCCGTGAGAACCTTTTGGAGGATGCTTGTGTCAGCCGGAGAGTCGATTACGGCACCCAGTTTGCAGTCATCTGCGAACTTGGTCAGTCATAGTCCACCCATGTTAGCCTGTACCTTGGAGAAATATATACCGAACAAGAGAGGTCCCAGGACTGAGCCTTGTGGGACACCACTTGTAACTGGTTTAGAGTCTGACATGGCACCTGCTATTCTGACCATGTAGGTTCTATCGCTGAGCCAGTTTGCAACCCATCTTGTGACATAGGGGTTGATATTTAAGCTGCTGAGCTAATTTATGATGCCTGAGTGGGGTATTGTGTCAAAGGCTTTTGCGAGGTCCAGGTAGGCTGTGTGGACTACCTTCCCTTTATCTATGGCTTTGGTAACTGTTTCAAAGGAGTCGACCAGGTTCAAGAGGCAAGATCTGCCCTTAACGAAGCTGAATTGGGTAGGATCCAGTGTCTGAAGGTTCCCAATGTCTTTGTTTATGATTTCCATGATGATACGCTCCATAGCTTTGCAGACCAGGCTAGTCAGGCTTATAGGGTGATAGTTTCCAGGGTCTGCTGTGGCACCGCCTTTGTGGAGTGGGACCACTGTTGCTGTATGCCATTCCTTGAGTACATATCCTGTAGTAAGGCTGAGATTGAACAGTGACTTTATATGAGGGTTTAGTTCTTCTTGGAGCTCATGTAAGACACAGCCTGGGACACCGTCTGGTCCCATTGATGCTGTGTTTTTTGCTTTGGAGAGGGCAGCTCTCACCTGTGCATCTGTGATCTCAGGAAGGCTACACTCTGTTGGGATAGACATTTGCTCTTTTGGGGGGGAAGGGGGGGAGAAGTTTGCACTGAACCTTTCTGCCAGGATGTTGGCAATGTTTGTGGGTTCAGTGTATTTTTTGTCATTTTGCACTAACTCAGAGCATATGTGGGAGTTGCCACCCAGGTTTCTGACATAACTAAAGAAGGCCTTGTGATTATCTTTAGTGTCTTGTGCAATTTTTCTTTCTAAGCTGTCCTTAGATGATTTTATGAGGGATCGTAGTTTCTTGCTAGCACTGATCAGTGACGCCTTCGTTTTTTGGGATTTTGCTCTGTCATGTAGTAGCTTTCTCCTTCTGTTGTATAGCTTATTTATGGCTGGGGTCCACCAGACAGGTCTCCTGCCTTTGGAGGAGTGAGTCTTGGTTTTATTTGGGATAACATGCTCCATGCATTTTTGTAGGTGTCCATAGAATGCTTTTGTAAAGGATTTTGCATTTTGGGCCGTATTTTCCACTGGCCCGAGGGCTTTGAAGGATTCCACCTCAGTTTTGAGAAGTGTGAAGTTTGCTTTTGAGAAGTTCTTCACCGTGGTTTCCTTTGGCTAGGGCTGGGGACAGAATATGGATGTCCAGTGAGATTTGTTTATGGTCTGATCTTACCAATGAGGGGTATAACTCTGGTGTGGAACATAGAGACCCCATGTTGGTGATGACCAGATCCAATATGTTTTCCCCTCTTGTGGGAGTGGTGACCAGTTGTTCCATAGCATTTGAGTTTATAAATTCTAGGCCATAGCATTTGAGTTTATAAATTCTAGGAACCATTGGGCGAGGGTGTTTGGGCTTGAGTAGTTTTCCCAATCGATGTTTGGGTAGTTGAAGTCACCCAATATAATAGTGTTTGGCGAGACCTTCATATTCTCCAGTGTTCTCAGGAAAGCCGAGTGAGGTTCTTGTGTTTGGGAGGGTGGTCTGTAGCAGGATACAAACTGAAAGACAGTTTTGCCCACTGTTAGTTGCACATGGATGGTCTCCGATGCTTCATGCAGTGCCACTAACCTGGAGGTGTGGGTATCTTTGATAAATATGGATACTCCCCCTCCTTTTGTGGTTTGGTCTGAGTTTTGGGGCCGGAAAGCATGGTATGAAGTATAACCTGTTAGGACTGGGGTGCTCTCAGGAGCCTTGAACCAGGTTTCTGTTACTGCACAGATATCGATATTCTCCATACTGTGGAGAGTCTCGAGTCTGTGCATCTTGAGGTTTAGATTTCTGGCATTGAGCAGCATTACCCTTAGTTTTTTTTTTCTTTGTGTTGTCTATGGGGGTGGGTTTGTCTTTTGAGCCTTGCCTAAAAAAGGCACTATTGGCGCGGCAAGAGCCTTTGCCAGTATTCAAAAACCCAGGGGTGACAGGTGCAAGCTGTACCTAGCGAAGCAACTTGGCTTGTCGAGCATGTCATCCCAGGCTGACAGACACTGGATCCCCTTTGAATGACACCAATACTTTAGCCAATTGTTAAAACTGATCATTTTGTCTTTATACTGTGACATCATTCTTGGTGAGGGTAAGATGCTACTCAAGGTCAGGGTCATACCGGCCTGGGCTACATGATCAAAAAGCTCCTGTACGTCTTTTTTCATGTAGCCCAGGGAGGTACGTCTCAGGTCATTCACACCAGCATGGACAATGACGGAGTCATATTTGTACTTGCTTTGGAGTGACCTGAGTGCTTGTCTTATGTGGCGGATCCTGGCACCCGACAGGCAGCTTACAGTGAGCTTCTCCTTGTTCAGCCTGGTGAGTGCGACGTCAGTGTGTCTGACAATAGAGTCACCTATTACAAGTGTATTAGGTGTGTTGTTTAGCCTTAAGGGCTGTGACTGTGTGACACACTGACTTTGTGAACTATGTGCTACGTGGATATTGTTTCGTGGTAGGTGTTGCTTGGATGTCTGCTTTGGAGGTCTCTGCTGCTTAGGCAGATTTTTATTTAGAGCCTCCGAGTATGTTTTTGTGTGTTTATGTGTTTAATTTGCTGATGCGATAGGTCTATGTGAGACTGGATTTGTGGTGTGTGTGGTTACCTTCTCCTCCTGACAGGCTGTGCCAGTACTGGGTTGAGAGAGCTTAGCCTCCAGTTTGGCTATATAGTTGCATCTCTCACATATATTTGAGCTTGTTGGGAGGAGGAGAGGGTGGTCTGTATACATAAGGCAGTTGTAACATTGCCTCAAGATTCCCAGATTCACCAGCTGGACTGGAGAGTAAACTTGAAATTGACCTTTGGACATGCCTGAATAATATAGGGAAATACTTATTGACTGATCAGAAAGAACCAATAGGGAGCAAGTGCTTAGAAGGAGTATAAGAGGATGTAGTGCTTTACTTTGTGTTTACCTATGAGATTAAATATATGAGCAAGTGCAGGGCTTTAGAATGAAAATAGAGTGCTTAATTAGAGATTTAGAGCAGTTCTAAGGGAAAAAGTGAAGAGCAGACTTTGTGGAGCCGGGAATAGTTTAAACCTGTTTAAGCGGGGCTGCCCGATGCTGCTCTGAGCGCAAGACCGCGCAAAAAGACAGAGTTGTAGGGTTTTAAGAGAGAGAGATCAAGGAGTTTGGAATTGACCCAAAATGGCCAATAAAACTACAGCTTCTAGGCAGTAACCACTCCTACAGGGACAGGCAGGCTGCTCAGTGTTAACCACTGCCACTGGTGAACACAGAGACTTCCCTTTAGCCCAAGCAAGCACTGGCCTCCAAGAAACTTACAAACAGTTCAGAACAGCAAATCTGTAACTGAACTTTCTTAAATTTCAGAAAGTGGGAAAAAAGCAAGATTTTTTTTTTTCTTTTTTTGTTTTAGTTTAAAGGTAGCAAAGATACACAAGTAGCAAAATATTTACAACAGAGCAATATATGACCCCACACTTGAGTGCTAGGCCAAAGTCAGGTAAAATGCAATTTTAAGAGAAAAAAAAATTAAATTAAGTGCAACACAGGAAATACAGTAAACAGGCTCTAGATGTGTTCTAAATACTGTTTCTAATACAGATATAAACTTTAGCAAGCCGGAAAAGGCAGGAATGTGGAGCTAATGCCATTGCCATATTGTGATAATGAGGGGATACGTTGCTGTGCTAATGTGTGAGCTCACATTGGGTGCTACTGTATGATCTCTCATTGGGTGTTGCTTTGTGATCTCCTATTGGGTGTTGCTGTGTGATCTCCTGTTGGGTGCTGCTGTGTGACCTGCCATTGGGTGCTGCTGTGTGATCTCCCATTGGGTGCTGCTGTGCTGATGTGTGATATCCCATTGGGTGTTCCTGTGTGATCTCTCATTGGGTGCTGCTATGTGATCTCCCATTGGGTTTTGCTGTGTGATCTCCTATTGTGCTGATGTGTGATCTCCCATTAGGTACTTCTATGTGATCTGCCACTGGGTGCTGCTGTGTGATCTCCCATTTGGGTACTGCTGTGCTGATGTGTGATCTCCCATTAGGTACTTCTATGTGATCTGCCATTGGGTGCTGATGTGTGATCTCCCATTGGGGCTTTTGTGTCATCACTCATTGGGTGCTGGTGTGTGATCTTCCATTGGGTACTGCTGTGTGATCTTCCATTAAGTACTGCTTTGTGATCTGCCATTGGATGTTGCTGTGTGATCTCATAGGTTCATAGGTTCATAGGTGTGTACTAGGTTAATGGCCCTGCAGCCTTTACAAGTCTAGTCCATAGATGTGCCCTGGCATCATACTGCCTGACGTTAGTTCCCAGTGCTTTTATTAAGTAGAGCCACTGGAGTGATCCCCGGGGTGAACTTTCTGTTACCCATCCACTCATCAAGAGTTGTCTTGAAGAGGGACAGCAAGGTGCTCTGTTTGACATGTATGGGAAGTATATTCCAGAGCACTGTCAGTCTCTGGGTGAGGAACCTGTCCCTCCAGCATGTTCTGTTGATTGTGGTAATGAGGATGAGGTCTCTGGAATGTGTGGTGCGAAGGGATTGGGATTTCTTTAGATGTAGCATTTCTAACAGAGCTGGGTCAGACATGGCTTTGTAAGTCAAACAAAGATCACCTCTTAGTAGATGATATGAAATGGAGAATAACTGAAG
Source organism: Protopterus annectens (assembly GCF_019279795.1). NCBI lineage: Eukaryota > Metazoa > Chordata > Ceratodontiformes > Protopteridae > Protopterus > Protopterus annectens. Next base: position 1,473,861,444 of record NC_056745.1, on the reverse strand, counting down.
TTTGTTGAGTCTGTCCATATAGGACAAGTGCTTAATGCTTAGGATCTTCTTTGTGAGGTACTTCTGTGGCCTCTCCAGCTGTTGCAGGTGTCTAGTGAGGTACATGGAAAATGAGGCATTATGCTCGATGACTGGTCTAATGAGGGAAGAGTAGAGAGAGACAATGACCTCTTTCTCCTGATGCGAATCCTTTGGTAATGAGATGTGCCACACTAAAGGACTGTCTGACCACAGTGGCAATGTGGTGGTCGAATGAGAGGTTACTGTCAACCTGCGTCTCCAGATCTCTTATAACACCTTCAGTGTTCAGTGGGCTCCCATTGATGTGGTAATTAGTGGGAACTGAGTTTTTACCAAAGGGGATGATGACACATTTTTTTGGCATTAAGCTTAAGGCCATGGTTTTGACAATAGTAATTGGTTTCAATGAGGCCTTTCTGTAGGATGTCTGCATCACTTGGGGAGTTAATAATGGCTGCCAGCTTACAGTCATCAGTGAACTTAGTCAGCCAGAGTCCCTTTGTGTTGCCTGGACTTCTGAGAAGTAGATTTCAAACAGAAGAGGACCCAGGACCGATCCCTGTGGTACTCTACTTGTGACTGGTCAGCAGTCTGACTTGGAGTCTACTACGTTCACACTGTGTGTTCTATCTGTGAGTCAATTTGTAACCCACCTAGTGATATAGGGGTTGATGCCTAGTTTGGTGAGTTTATCAATAATTCCCGAGTGAGGAATGGTATCAAAGGCCTTGGCCAGATCGAGGTAGGCTGTATGCACTACCTTACCTTCATCCACAGTCCTGGTGACTGACTCAAAGAAGTCAACCAGGTTAAGCAGGCATGATCTCCCTTTTACAAAGCAAAATTGCATGGGGTCTAGAGTTTGGAGATTTCCTCTATCTTTCTTAATCAGGTCCATAATGATATGCTCCACAGCTTTACATATCAGACTTATCAGGCTAATGGGGCAATAATTCCCAGGGTCTGTAGTTGCTCCCCCTTTATAAAAAGGGATGACTGTAGCAGTGTGCCATTTAGTAGGGACAAAGCCTGAGGTGAAGCTGTGACTGAACAGGGCACACAGATGTGTTGCCAGTTCACTTTGCAGTTCATGTAGAACACAGCTAGGGATATTATCAGGTCCAATGGAAGCTATATTCTTGTCCTTGGAAAATGCAGCTTTAACCTGTGCTGCAGTAATGCTGGGTGCCTGGCATTCTCTTGATATTGTGATTGGTCCTTTAGGAGGAGAGAGGGGGGTTAAGGTTGGCACTGAATCTGTCGGCCAGTATGCTGGCAATATCTGTTGCCTCAGTATAGGAAGTACCATTGTGCAGTAACTCAGAGCAAATCTGGGTATTGCTGTGAAGGTTCTTGATATAAATAGAAGCCTTTGTGATTGCTTTTAGTGTCTGCTGCAATTCTGCCTTCATAGCTGACTTTAGTAGATTTGATGAGGGATCTCACCTCTTTGTTGAGGCTAATAAGGTAGTTTTTTCCAGTCGTGGGACTTCACCTTTTTCTGCAAGAGTTTCTTCCTTCTGTCGTAGAGTTTATTAATGGCAGGGGACTACCAGATTGGCTTTCTTTTTTTGGAGGAGAGCGTCTTGGTTCTGTTGGGTATGACTAGTTCCATGCATTTATGTACATGTGCGTACAGTGCATTGGTGTATGATTCGGCAGTCATGCAGCTATTTTCCATTGGCATGGGTGCTGTGAAGTTAGCCACCTCTGTTTTCAGGAGTCCAAAGTCAGAAGTTTTTCAAGGTGGTTCCCTTTGCGGGTTGTATGCATGAAATGTGGATTTCCATGGTGATTAGTTTATGGTAAGATCTGACCAGGGAGGGATTGACTACTGGTGTAGAGCAACAGTCACCCATGTTAGTAATAACCAGGTCAAGGATGTTGCTTCCTCTAATGGGGGTCAGAATGAGCTGGTCCATGGCATTGGAATTGATGAATTCCAGGAAACGTTGGGCCAGTGTATTGGTGTTTGAGTAGTTCTCCCAGTTAATGGAGGGGTACTTGAAGTCTCCTAGTATGAGAGTGCTGGGTTGGACCTTGATAGATTCAGGGTGCTTAGGAACTCCATATCAAATCTTAATCCAAAAAATCTGGACAAAGCCTGACAAAATGGGGGGACAAAGGCCCAAAAATAGGGACAGATTTTAAATATTGCTCTTATAAACTTAGAAAGTTGTTCGAGTAAACTACAAATTTTATGAGGAACAGAACAAAAATATAAGGCAAAAATCTGAGCATTGTGCAAAAATCTGGACAGTTGAGAGGTATTGATCTCCACTGACTGCTGCTGTGCTGATGTGTGATTGGGTGTTGCTGTGTGATCTCCCACTGGGTGCTGCTGTGCTGATGTGTGATTGGGAGTTGCTGTGTGATCTCCCATTGGGTGCTCCTGTGCTGTGTGATTTCCCATTGGGTGCTGCTGTGTGATTTGCCATTAGGTGCTGCTGTGTGTTCTGTCACTGGGTCCTGCTGTGTCATCTCCCACTGTGTGTAGCTCTGTGATCTCCCATTGGGTGCTGATTTGTGATCTCCTATTGGGTGCTGCTGTGTGAGCTGCCATTGGATGCTGCTGTGTGATCTCGTATGGGGTGCTGCTGTGTGATATCTCATTGGGTGCTGCTGTGTAATCGGCCATTGGGTGCTGCTGTGTGATATGTCATTGGGGAGAGCTCAGCTAAAATAGCTCAGTTGTGAGAACATTTGACTGAAGACCTAATGGCCCCTAGTTCAATCAAGAGTTTCAGTAAAGAAGCCTTTTGTGGGGGAGGGTTTGGCATAATGGTTGAGGTATTCACCTCATATGAACAAGCTGCAGGGTTTGATTCTGATCTCAGGATATTGACTCAACTTAAAATGGCCATTCAGGGTAGTTAGTCAAGTATCACATATGAACCTGTGAACCATTGCTCTGTTGGGGTAGGGAAATATATGGCGTCTTAAAAGGAAATTAGTCTTTTATGTCAAGGAAACAATTCATCTGTGTATCTCTATTATTTTTACTGTAACACTGGCATGTTGCTCATCTCTGTATGCTGAGTAACAAATCTTCAAGGAAGGGAGAATCACTGTGCTCATAAGTACACTACCATCTGACTTATGTGTGTAAACTCTCATGTGTTACCACATTGGGAGCAGGCTATATTAAAAATGGTTTTCTATTTGTGAACAGCAGACTATCACATGCAGGTATGAACACAGAGACTACTATGGCGACACAGTGGGGTAAATCTGTATGCAGTTTCTTACCCAATTGTGTACCTCTGTCTGTGAAGCAAGTAGGGCATTAGTATGCCATTCCATTGTGTACTATCCTGTACCATTGCATGCAGTGCTTACAGATAGTGTGTGTGTGTGTGTGTGTGTGTGTGTGTGTGTGTGTGTGTGTGTGTGTGTGTGTGTGTGTGTGTGTGTGTGTGTGTGTGTCTGTGTGTGTATGTATGTGTGTATAAAAGAAACTTACCATGTTTTCCTTTGCATGTTGTTTAAAATGTGGGGCAGGCATTAAGATGTACATTTGTGAAATTTTGGGTAACTGTTAATGACTAACAAATTATTCAGCATCTCAGGAGGGGATGATAAGATAAAACCAAGCCTGCTCCCAGCAAGGGTGCAGAAACTCTGAACCTGAATGGGGGTATTGTTGACAGGTACTGAAAGCATGCTGATAAATTCTTGAGTAAGGTCAGTATTCCATGCTTCGAGGAAGCATTCTCAGAGCAGATTGCAGACCTGGCTCCATTTCAATGAAATCACTGCAGCTATTAAACAGTTCTGTTGTGGCACGGTGGCCAGAGCTGATGAGATTTGGCCAGAAATGGCGAAGGCACTGAGCACTGCACACTGCTGGGATTTCAAGTTTAATTTACTTTTGAAGTTTTGTGTGGAAAGCTGGGACAGTACCTCTGAATTGTCAAACTGGGGTAGTGATCCCCATTTACAAAAAGAGGGATTGATAGGAGGGGTGTGCTCCAGTTATAAAAGGATCACGCTCTGTGGGAATGTATTTGCCAAGGTGCTGAAAAAGAGACTTCATCCAATATTCAGGCCTCCAGTTTAGTAGGACTGAGGCAGATCCTTCCTGACTATGAAGTAGAGAATCAACTTTTTGCATATTTATTGGGAGAGTCACTAGTGTTTTGTCTAAACGTGTTTTATGGAGTTGGAGAAGCATATTCCTATGTTACCTGGAACATCCTGCAGCAGTGCAGGGTCCCATTTCTGATGCTGCTCTGTGCTTATGTTTGTGCATTTATGTGAGGAGTGAGAGTTGAGTTTGCATGTTTGCTTTCTTGGTGTTAAGCTAAAATCATTCAAGGTGTGCATAAGAACTCCATTAAGAGTGTGTCTTGGCTCCTCTGATACTTGTTATTTTCATGTTCAGGATAGCAAAAGGCACAGTGAAGTCTAGAGAATATCCACTTTGGCAACATGAGGATAGCAGCTCTGCTGTAGGTTAGTTGTCTCATTAATCTCAGATAATGTGATCTTTTTGTACATTGAAATGGTAGAGTGCTAAGTCTGAGGTGCTCAGGATCTAAGTGACTGAGATCTCCTGCGTATACTTAATGATACACTGCTCAGTGTGAGGTGTCAGGACCTGAGCGACTGAGATCTCCTGCGTATACTTAATGATACACTGCTCAGTGTAAGGTGTCAGGACCTGAGCGACTGAGATCTCCTGCGTATACTTAATGATACACTGCTCAGTGTGAGGTGCCAGGATCTGAAATGAATGAGAACTCTCATGTAAACTTAAAGATGAACTGCTGAGTGTGAGGTGATCATGGTGAAAGCCAGTAACCTCCATATCGGAAGTTGTGGCTCTGTTCTGGAAAAGAGTTGTTTGCAACTAAGTGTGGAAGAAGCTAACTGAGGGGGATACGTTTAAGCATGTTGGGGTTTTCTTCACAAGTGAAAGCAGAGGGAAAGAGGAGCTTGACCAGCAGCTTGGTATAGTGTTGGCAATAATGCAGCCATTGTACCAGATTGTGGTCATGAAATGAGAGATGAGTCCTAGGGTGCTCTCAGTTTACCTGATAGTCTGTGTTTCCATCTTACCTATGATCATGACCTTAATGTCGTGACTAAGAGGATGAGAGCAATAATAACAGTAGAAGAGATGACACTTATTCCCAAGTTGCTAGGTTTACCTTCCATGACTGAATGATGATCTCTGCTGACCTGGACAATCGTGGAGTTCACCCATGGCGTCTCCATGTTGGGAGGAATTAGCTGAGGCAATTGGGGCATCTTTTGTGGTTTTCTGTGGGAACCAACCTCAAGAAGAATGCCAGCTACATCTTCCCAGAAGATGGTTGTGGGGCAGACACAAGTCACATATATCCCAGATCACCTAGGAATGTGAGCTTCCTGCAAAATGAACTAGAGATTGTTAATAGGGACAAGAGTGGCCTAATTTACTCAGCTTGCTACAACACTGACCCCAAAGTAGTTTATGGAATTGAAGGATGCATGTTTATAACTAACTATATTGTATATATTATTTCAGAAGTTAAATGTATACTGAAATATATGAATGCACTGCTCTATGATTAAAATGCATTACCCATTATGAAATTACTGTATATAATTCTAATGTGCTTGAAAAATATGTTGAGTGTATGTATTAGATCTACTGGTAAACAGAAATTACATGTAAATTCCGAGAATATTGGAAGCATTGCTGACTTTGAAGATCTGAAAGCACGGCTTCATATGATACTGCTGAAGTGCTTAATTTAGTTTATTTATTTTATTTATTTATTTACATTTGTTGACCGAGCTAGTCTAACTGGATGCATGTCCATTTTCAGTAGAGGCCCAGGGAGATAAGCTCCAAGCATAGACAGAAAAATTATTATACAATGTTACTATAAAAAAATTAAGCTATAATCAAGTACAGATAATATCTGGGAGAGAAAAAGAAAAAAAATATTGTGTGCCGAGTTATTTAGAGGGGAATGAACTAAGATCAAATACAGAAAAATAAACAATATTTGACAGGGAAAAAAAAACACAAAGAGTAATGCATTTAAAAAAAATTCTAAAAAGGTTTTTTTTTTTTTTTTTAGGACAGAGGATGGTTTAAGGTTAGTTTAATTGTTAGTACAGGTAGGAAACATAGTACAGTAAAAAGGACATCAAATGGTTTGAGCAATATAGTACACTGGAGAAGTGAAGTAAAAGGGAGAGCAGGAACGGGTAAAGTGAAAAATCAGTCAGGGTTTGTGCAGGGACAAAGCCAGTGAGTTTTAAGATGTTCTTCGAGATGTTTTTTAAAAAGATGTGTGGAAGAGAGAGTAGAAAGTTCACTTGGAAGCTGGTTCCAGGCTTTTCCCACAGTGTTAGTGAATAGAGACTCCCCAGCTTTGTTGTTAGATTTAATAGTAGAAACTAGAAACTTATTAGCTGAGCGAAGAGTTGAAAGGTTTTTGTAAGGGGTAGTCAGATTAGTGAGGATTGGGGTATTATTAAGGTGGTAAAGTATCTTTTGGGTTATAGTAAGTTGATGACAAAGTAGTTGGTGCTGCAGTTCTAACCATCCCAATTGTTTGAGGTTGAGACAGTGGTGGGTTCTAAAAGGGTTGCCAGTGGCGAATCTGGCTATGTTATTATAGCTAGTGGCAAGTTTGTTAAGGTTGTTTAGTTACAGAGCTATTCAAATATGCTATATTGCAGACATACCATTTTGCATTAAATAAAGAGGTGGCAGCAGACATACCATTTTGCATTAAATAAAGGGGTGGCACTGTCAATTCTCCATGTTGTTAGGATGACCAGCACATAAGCAACCCTGACAGTATCAAGTTGAAGATGATTTTCATGTTAAAATGCCATATTCAGTTATCTGGCAGAAAAGGGGAGTGAGCAGCACAGATCTGCCTTTACTTAAATTGCCCCACCCATTTATATATATTTGTTGTTCACATGAATAAATGCTACTGTACAGTCTGATTTCTATTACATTGATTTTGGAGACTCCATTTGGGTAGATGTCATGGACATTGTCTTCTGGAAAGTAAGTCTGGAATACTTCAGGAAGTTAAAATTAATATGTATGAGCTTCAATAATCTATGGTGAGGGGTGTGAGCAAAAAAAAATGAACAGTCAGTTCAGCAACCATGTCTTAGTGTATATTGTACAGCAAATGCACAGAAGAAAGAATGGGTGTTTGCGTAACTGATCAAATAGAAAGCTTAGGGTTTGCTTATATTTTAGTAGGTAGGGGATGTTTTTGATGGCTTGTCCACCTGGATGAATTGTACTATTTTTATGACTGTGTTTTGCTGTGAATCATCACTGGTTTTGTTTCTAATAGTGCAATGGCAAGGATTCCTTTGAGCAGGGAAATTTCTCCATTCATATTGGTGTGACCATGAAGTTGGTATAAGTATGTCTAGGTTATGTTCAGGACTTGCCCTCCAACATGAGGGTGCAGGGGGCTTGACCCCCTGCAAAAACACTCTGTTTTACTTATTTGTAATGCTTTCTGAACATTGTCAATATTTTACGTCTGAGCAATTTGTACAGTCCATGTGATGTGCATAAGATTTATTGTGTTAGTACATGTCAGGGTTGTTGATTTGTGTATTTGAACATCACAGATATATTCATGGAGCTTTATTGTGTAAGTACATGTCAGAGTTGTTGTTTTGTGTATTTGAACATCACAGATATATTCATGGAGCTTTATTGTGTTAGTACATGTCAGGATTGTTGTTTTGTGTATTCAAACGTTGTTGATATACTTGTAGAGCTTTATTGTGTTAGTACATGTCAGGGTTGTTGTTTTCTGTATTCAAACATCACTGATATACTCATGGAGCTTTATTGTGTTAGTACATATCAGGATTGTTGTTTTGTGTATTCAAATGTTGCTGATATACTTGTAGAGCTTTATTGTGTTAGTACATGTCAGGGTTGTTGCTTTGTGTATTCAAACATCACTAATGTACTCATGAAGCTTTATTGTGTTAGTACATGTCAGGGTTGTTGTTTTGTGTATTCAAATGTCACTGATATATTTATGGAGCTTTATTGTGTTAGTACATGTCAGGGTTGTTGTTTTGTGTAAATAACTGAGAAAAAACACTCAGTCAGGCATACTAGTCACCAGGGAAGTCCAAAAATCCATGAACTACCAAGGTAAAAAACAAGTTCTTTAATGTTCCAATACACCACACAGATTTAGCACTTTCATTACACAAGGGAACTTCATCAGAATAACCCAGCAATAATTGATTAACAATTAAATAGTTAAACCACTTAATATAACAATGCTCCATTGGCCAATACATAATTGACTAACTTAAGGTACAACAGTGAATGCAACAGTAAAGAATACAGCATTGAAAAAATACAGCAGTGAAAATGTTATTGTTATACTGTGGTCAAGCTGACTATATAAGATTCACATGTAAAATAATGCACACGAAAAAAATGCACACATAATAAATGTACACATAAAAATGTACGCATAAAAAGCTTCAATAACCATAGAAAATATAAACATCCCATAACATAGCCTTATTTTAAGGCTCTTTTCTTTAAGGCTGATAGGATGGAATGTTGTTCATTCAACCCAGGGGCTGAGCAGGCATCAAACCTTAGTTGCCACATTAACTCACAATACTCGAGGCTGGTTCCCCGGCCCCCCCCCAAAAAAACATTTTATGTTCTCCAACACCCAAAATTTAAAAGAATAGTCCTCACATAACAAAATATGTTTAAATAATGCATTGTTTTCTCTTTTCCTAGAGATCTCATAGAGGTGTTCATAAATTTTCTGTCTCAAAGTTCTTTCTGTTTTGCCAATATAAAATGCAAAACACGAGAAACAATAGGCAAGGTATACCACCCCTTTGCAATGAGAATTAAAATACCCCTTAGCCTTTAACAGCCCAACAAGACCCACCAAATACAGCTGATCCACAACTGGCAACATAGGGGCATTGGGGGCACCATCCGCATTTGTGTGTGCCCATCTTTACTCTGGAAGTTGAATCAACTTTACGACTTTCACAAATATTCTTAAAATTCTGTCCCCTTCTCAAACTAAACCTCAATTTCCCAGAGAACACCTCAAGACTTATTAGCAAAAATGTCCCAATAAATCTGTATTATATTTTTCATGAGGTGGGTATCTTTGTGAAAATCCATCACAAAATAGGTGTCATTACAAGGGGGTGCATCATTAGATTTTTTTTTATATTTTTAACTACAGTGAGAAAGAACCCTCTGTTACCTATTTTGAATTATTTCAAAAGGGTTTTACTTTTGCTCCCAGTAGATTTGGGTCAGTGGCCAAAATGGTGTTTAACACTAAACTTTTTGTGAGAAATCTTAACTTGAATGTCTTTTCTGGGGCTGGTAGTATTTCCCAACACAATAATCCATTAAGGAGAAGGAGTACTTTTCACCCACCTACACACCCTGTTCTTACCAGCTTTCAGGCATTAGTGGAGAGGGACATTCAGAAAAAGTTTTAATGCCCAGAATAAGAAGCATTATGTTTGTGGAAATTTATCTAAGGAAGAGAGGGAACTGCTTTTTGGTATCAGCAGGAATAGTAGAATTAGGATTATGTAGCCGGACAAGGGGGGTGGGGTTGTCCTCATGGAGGAATGGATTTACATTGGTAAAATGTTAGAGATACTCCATGGGGATGGTAAATACCAGGAGGTATCTAGGAGTGTGATTAACCTGGCTTACAGGAATTTTGGATTTGATCCTGGAGTACAACCTGCTTCAAGGTGCCATTGATAGACAGCTATATGAGTTTTTGTGGGTACCCATGCCAGTGATTCCTGGCATTTTTGGGATTCCCAAAACTCACAAAGATGACCAACCTTCCACCCCCACCCCTTGAGACCTATTGTCTCTTCTTCCAGCTCTAAGACATTACCTTTGGCCTTTTACGTAGATAACGAATTGAAACCATTTTACGGGTTGTTTCATCATATTTTAATAGATTCCTGGGACTTTTTGAACAAGTTTAAGGAAGTGGATTTTAATGTGGACTATATCTTCCTTACAATAGATCTTAAGGACTTGTTCATTGTGAATCCCCAGGGCACTGGATTAGCCTGGTTTGAGGAGATCATTGTGGGCTTTGACTTTCTCTCCCCATTGGACTTTTGGTTAGTTCTCGAGAATATGGAACTCGTCCTCAGGAACAATTTTCTGTTTTTCCAGGGAGCCTATTACAAAAAGATGGGGGTAGCTATGGGGACCTCCTGTGCCCCCATTGTCACTAATGTAGTTCTACTATATTGGGAGCAGCATTTGTTATTTTCCTCCCCCTTTTACGAGCATATTAGATGTTATTTCCATTACCTGGATGATATTTTTATTGTGTGGAGGGGATCCAAGGAAATTACTGAACCCTTTTTAAATTTTATTAACCACACCACTAATTTCTTTTAGAATCTACATCCAGTATGATGGAAGAAGTGGTTCACTTTTTAGATGTGCAAATTAGCAAAGATTTAAGGTACAATAAATATGTTTCCTTTTTGTATCGTAAAAAATATTTTTCTAATTCTTGTCTTCACTTTAAGAGTGAACATCCTTATTCCCAGAAAAGGAAAACTGTCAAGGGTCAGATGGTCAGAGCAGCTTGCATGACCACACTGAGGGAAGAAGTGATATCTGAACTAAAGGATATAGGTGAACTTTTTGTTAGATGTGGTTACCCTGAAGCTCAGTTATCTCCCTGACTGATTAGGTTTTACAAGTGTGGGGAGTGAGATATATGCCCATTCTGTTCCGTGAGAATGGCGGGGTAGTTTCTGGTTCTGTTGTGCCAACAACCATACAGATGGATGGGAGGGACACTGATGCACCCCTTTGTAATGACACCTATTTCATGATGGATTTTCATGGAGATACCCACCTGATCAAAAATATAATACAGACTCATTGGGACATTTTTGCTAGTGTGCCTTGTAGTCTGGATATGTTCTCTGGGAAACTGAAGTTTAGTTTGAGAAAGAGACACGATTTTAAGAATATTTTTGAAAGTTGTAAAGCTGATTCAACTTCCAGAGTAAACATAGGCACACACAAATGCGGAAGGTGCACCCAATGCCCCTATGTAGCCAATGTGGATCAACTGTATTTGCTGGGTCTCATTGGGCTGTTAAAGGTTAAGGGGTATTTTATCATTCTAAACAGGTGGTATACCTTGCCTACTGTTCCTTGTGTTTTGCATTTTATATTGGCAAAATGGAAAGAACTTTGAGACAGAGAATTTATGAACACCTCTATGAGATCTCTAGGAAAAGAGAAACCAATGCATTATTTAAACATACTTTGTTATGCGAGGACTATTCTTTTACATTTTGGGTGTTGCAGCAGGTAAAATGTTTTGGGGTGGGGGACTGGGGAACCAGCCTCGAGTATTGTGAGTTAATGTGGCAACTAAAGTTTGATGCCTGCTCAGCCCCTGACTTGAATGAACACTATTCCATCCTACCAGCCTTAAAAAATGTACACATCAAAAATGTACACATAAAAAAGTTTAAATAACCATAGAAAATGTAAACATTCCATAACATAGCCTTACTTTGAGGCTCTTTTCATTATGTGTACATTTATTATGTGTGCATTTTTTTCATGTGCATGTTTTACTTGTGCATTTTTTACGTGTGCATTCTTATATAGTCAGCTTGACCACAGTATAACAATAACATTTTCACTGCTGTATTTTTTCAATGCTGTATTCTTTACTGTTACATTCACTGTTGTACCTTAAGTTAGTCAATTAGGTATTGGCCAATGGAGTATTGTTATATTAAGTGGTTTGACTATTTAATTGTTAATCAATTATTGCTGGGTTACATCTGTGTGGTGTATTGAAACATTAAAGAACTTGTTTTTTACCTTGGTAGTTCATGGATTTTTGGACTTTCCTGGTGACTAGTGTGCCTGACTGTTTTTCTTAGTTATTTGTGCATTGTACACTCAGTTACTTTCCACCTTCTTTGTTTCTTGTTGTTTTGTGTATTCAAACATTACTAATATACTCATGGAGCTTTATTGTGTTAGTACATGTCAGGGTGGTTGTTTTGTGTATTCAAACATCACTGATATATTCATGGAGCTTTATTGTGTTAGTACATGTTAGGGTTGCTTTTTTGTGTATTCGAATGTCACTGATATACTATAGCAATAACCCACGCCTGGGTGTGGGTAATGCTGGATTTACCCACGGTTGGCATGGTTTGGTCACGAGGTCGAAGCCCGAGTGGCCAAACAAAGCCAACCGTGGGTAAATCCAGCATTACCCACACCCAGAAGTGGGTTATTGCTATTATACAATGACATTATTTAAGAAAAAATAATTACTTTTCTTAAATAATGGCATTGTATAATGCCTCCTTGCTGCCCTTCTGCAGCTGTCTGGTATTCTGTGGCAGTTCTGATGTACTGCGCATGCGTATGCCTATGCAGTACATCAGAGCTGTGGGCAAAAGCAATGGAGAAAGCAAGATCTCCATTGCTTTTTACTTTTTTGCTATGTTAAATGAGTTTAACATAGCGAGACAGCTTTAAAAAAAGCAAAGGAGAATCTCCGTTGCTTATTTTAAAACTGTCTCGCTATGTTAAACCCATTTAACATAGCGAGACAGTTTTGAAAAAAGCAAGGGAGAAAGCAAGATCTCCGTTGCTTTTTACACACTGTCTCGCTATGTTAAAAGAGTTTAACATAGAGAGACAGCTTTAAAAAAAGCAATGGAGATCTCTGTTGCTTTTTTAAAACCTGTCTCGCTATGTTAAAATCCTTTAACATAGCAAGACAGTGTTTTAAAAAAGACTTATACTAATGGATAAAGTCCGGGCAATCGGACCTTTTTCCATTAGTATAAGTCGATTTACAACGTGCACGCTGACCAATCAGCGTGCACGTTTTGGAATATTAATGGGGGGTCATGGTATAATTATGGCGTTTTATTGTGTTAGTACATGTCAGGGTTGTTGTTTTGTGTATTCAAACATCACTGATATATTCATGGAGCTTTATTGTGTTAGTACATGTCAGGTTGTTGTTTTGTGTATTCGAATCTCGCTGATATACTTGTACAGCTTTATTGTGTTAGTACATGTCAGGGTTGTTGTTTTGTGTATTCAAACATCACTGTTATATTCATGGAGCTTTATTGTGTTAGTACATGTTAAGGTTGTTTTTTTGTGTATTCGAATGTCACTGATATACTTATGGAGTTTTGTTGTGTTAGTACATGTCAGGGTTGTTGTTTTGTGTATTCAAACATCACTGATATATTCATTGAGCTTTATTATGTTAGTACATGTCAGGTTGTTGTTTTGTGTATTCGAATCTCGCTGATATACTTGTACAGCTTTATTGTGCTAGTACATGTCAGGGTTGTTGTTTTGTGTATTCAAACATCACTGATATACTTATGGAGCTTTATTGTGTTAGTAGATGTTAGGATTGTTGTTTTGTGTATTCAAACCTCGCTGATATACTCATGAAGCTTTCTTGTGTTAGTAGATGTTAGGGTTGTTGTTTTGTGTATTCAAACCTCGCTGATATACTTGTAGAGCTTTATTGTGTTAGTACATGTCAGGGTTGTTGGTTTGTGTATTCAAATGTCACTGATATATTCATGGAGATTTATTGTGTTAGTACATGTCAGGGTTGTTGTTCTGTGTATTCGAACCTCTCTGATATACTTGTACAGCTTTATTGTGTTAGTACATGTCAGGGTTGTTGTTTTGTTTATTTGAACATCACTGATAAATTCATGGAGCTTTATTGTGTTAGTACATGTCAGGGTTGTTGTTTTGTGTATTCAAACATCACTAATATACTCATGAAACTTTATTGTGTTAGCACATGTCAGGGTTGTTGTTTTGTGTATTTGAACATCACAAATATATTCATGGAGCTTTATTGTGATAGTACATGTTAGGGTTGTTTTGTGTATTCGAATCTCTCTGATATACTCATATTGAGCCACTGACAGATCTGGCTCATCTCTTCTTTGCTTTGAGAACTTCTTTTTACACTATTTATTCTCTACAAAAAAAAATGCTTTTTGTATGGTTTCCCTTTTTGCACATGTTTTACACATTTTGGTACAGTTATACTTATGGAGGTCTTTGTTCATCTTATCAATGTACAGATGTCATGATTTTTAAGTTGTCTCAAAAATAAAATAGCATGTAGGTACCTATCATCTCACCTGTGCATGACATTTTCTGCAGGATACGAATGGCGCACTGGTTGTTGTTGTTAGCCATCGCACCTTTTTTGCTACCAGACACTGCTCTGTACCTCACCCATAGTTTCCTTATGTTACTTCCCACCATGTCATAAACCAGTTTGTTTCCTTGTTTTGTGTGCATTTTTGAGAATCTTTCCTGTTATGAAGTATATGTCCTTCTGTGTGGTATCTTCTAATGTGCATGCTACATTACTGTGTATATTTCATGTCAGTAACTGTTGTACTGTCCTTTATATTTAGGATGCAATGTGGTGTGTTAGTCATTGTCAGCAGTAGATTAGTTAATTGTGTAGCACATATTGGTCTCTTGTAAGCCAGAGGTTTTATTTCCCTATATGGCAGGGTGCCTTTGTAGTCCTTCTTATGTTGTGTAAGGTGAGTGTTTATGCCATGCTGGTTAGACATCCCAGGGAGTTGCATTGTATAGCACCTGACCTCAGGAGGACTTGTAGGTATATTATTATTCCAGAATTGGTGGAACTAAAATGAATGAGTCCATTTTTAGTAGTATGGACTCTCCGAAGGAAACAAATACAACTAGATTGTTGATACTACGAGGTGTCACACACCACCTGGCAGTTGAGAATGCACATTATTGTGGCTACTGCACATATTACTTGCACCATTTGGGAGGGGGATCCTCTCCTATCCATACAGGTACACATTGTGTGGCTATAGCAATTCTCAGGATCTCTGCCAGTATGATCATCTTATAATCTAATGCTGTAAAAGAAAGATTTGACAAATGTTCCTCAACCATAATAAAACAATCCTGGAAATTCTTTTAGGAAGCATATCACATATTCATGTGTACCTACACTATCCTAACTTTATCTAAATGATTCCTAGTGACTAAATGTATTACTGCTTCAGCTTTGTTCTCCAGGGTTGGCATGGTTCTTATGTGGTGTCCACTGCACACTTTCATGTATCACCTTACCCTTCACATAGTCTTGTAGTATGTGTCCTGTGCCACGATCACTGGTTATGCATCCCTGCTGTTGCTGTTCTAATTGCTTTCTTATACTTCATAAACCAACCTTCATCTAAATGTGTACCTCGGATTTGTCCCTGATAGCACAGAGTGTATCTGGCTTAGGAATTTAAGAGAAGTCCTTTTGAATATGGGCATCGCATTGCATCATTTTATATTGCTATTTTTGTGAAATAATTCATTAACTTAACATTATCATGGATATTGCTAAATACTTTGTAAACTTGCTTTATGGTTGTTATACACTTCTTTAACCTGAGGATTATACTGATTGGGAACATTGCTTATCCAAAGAAGGAGTATCTAAAACAAACACTGAGACATCTTTATGTTAAATTGAATTAACAACAGATTACACGGACCGAAGTGCTGTACAACTGTATATTCATATTTACTGAAAAGTTTATTGAAACAAGCTGAGTAAGCATGACCATCAAGAATTTTGCATTTTCTTTATAACACAGATTACTGTCAGATACACTGCACTTCCTCAGATGACTCAAATTACAAAATGCCCACCAGACAGTTTTTTGCAGTCACTTTTATCTAGTTTCAAACGTTTCCCTTGATGAAACATTCTTTATCTGCATCCTTATCTCATCAAGAGAAAAACGGTTTCTTAGCAGGCGAAATATTCTTTCATTGGTAGGATAGTTTATTTTTAGCAAGTTTATTCAGTTGAATATCTGTATACATTCAACTGTTTATGATATTTCAACAAGCCTCTATTGTCAATGTCATTTATTACAAAAGCATTCAGAAGTATACTACCTTATTGTTTTACAAACGCACATTGTGTTACGCCAATAACACTTGTTTACTGCATATTTCTTTCCTGTACTTGCAGATGCTGTGTTACATGCTATTTCTAAAAATATCACACTGTTACTACGATAGAAAGCAGTTTCACCAAACCTGTTACTGTGAAAGAAAAACAGTGTTACCAAATTATATATATTTTTTCTATCAAATACATGTTATTGCTATGAGGGAAACCAGGTTTACTTTATATAATTCTGTCACTTTAAGTAGAATATATACATCTTGTTATACTTTAGAAGAGTCTTTGGTGTTTGGATTGGATCTGTATTACGGATGAAACATTACGCAATAGATAGGGGAGGGTCTGTCCAGCCATTAGCAAAAAGGAAAGAAAGAAAAAAAGGGAAGGAAACAAAGGAAGGGAGAGCCTCTTTTTGGTGGATTTCCTGAAATGAGTAATTGAGCAAAGCAAAATGGCAGGTTGAAAATGTTTTTTTTTTCAGTGAAAATGTCTTATGTAGATTAAGAAAATGTATTTAAATTACCCTTTTTGTAAGCAAGACACGAGACACAGTCCAGGAATGTTCAGTGCACACTGTACATAGCAGCTGTACTTTGTGTATCGGTATAAAAACATGACATTTATAGCCAGAAGTGCCCTTCACAGCACCCGCAGTGTGCTCAGGAATGACTCCTCCTGCAATTTGTATGGAGTTACATGTATTGGTAACATATCTAAGTACAACTGTAAACTCCTTTTTACAAGACCTGGGTATCTTCCTTCCACATTGCCCTAGTTTCTGCCTGCAGATCCAGGTATTTTATGACTTTGTGTCTCTCTGTAAGACACTGTCGTCACTAGGTGAAGCGATTTCAATAATCAATGCTACATTTGTCTTCTTTTAATCAACTACTATATCTGACTTTCTTGCATCTATTTTATGAACTGTTGGTAATGAATGATCCCATGTGACATAAACTTCATCATTTTCTATAATGCTCTGTGGCTCATGTTTCCAGTGTTTTTCAGCTACTGCAGTATTATAATACTTGCACAATCCCCAGTGCAACAGTCTCACCACATTATTATGCCTTTTAGTATACAGTCCTTCTGCCATTAGTATGGCGCAACCAGCAACAACGTGTGCGACGGTTTCCAATTCAGTTTTACAAGACCTACATTTGTATGTTTCTCCTACATGTTCAGTGGACTTTGTAAACAAACACGTATGTAGTCCACTGTCTTGGGCCGCCAATATTAACCTTTTATCTTTTGGTTTAAATTCACTTCTCCTTAACCATTCCTGCATTCATTCCTGATCAACATGAGGTTGTTCCAAGAGCTTTTTTTTATACTTGCAACTATATTTATGCATTTTCTACATTTCTTGCCTTCTCATCTAATCCTTCACCTTATATATTTTCTTTTGTTTTTTGGCACATTCAGTTGCTGCCTGATTTTTATCTACTTTTGGTTTGATTTCCATTCCTGCTTGACACTGATATGCTTCTGCTAGACTAAGCAGGGAAGTCATCTCAGACTTATTCTCTTCATGTTTCAAAACTTTCACTATGTTTGGACCTTGTGAGGTCAGCAGATATGTGTGGAGTGCCATTATTATAGACGTATACATGTAATCTATTTTGAGGAGGCCCACACCTCCTTCAGAACAGGGAATATATAGTCTTAGTATGCACACATTTTTATAAATCATTTGATGAGCATGAAGCATCCTTCTTGTTTTCCTGTCCAGACTATCCAATGCCTTTTGGGACCAATCAAACAGAAAGAGCAAATTGGTTTATAGCTTGAACTTTGTTCCTAGATGTCAATGCTGTTTTTACTATTAATTTAAGTCTTCTAAAATATTCTTTACTATGTTTTCTTTGCATTTGCTCATGTTTTATTGTTGATCCTTCATCAATTCACAAATATTTATACACTCCCTCTTGCTCAAGTTCTTTTATATCACATTCTTGTCCTAAACGGATGTTTTCTTGGTGCTGCAGCTTTCCTGCTTTAAAGGTTGCCTTTGCACATTTATCAAGACCAAATGACATTATTATATCATCTGAAAACATTTTAACATTTGCAGTTGTGCTTTCAGTTCCTCGTTTGATGAACTATACAGTTTTAAATCATCTACAAAAAGAACATTAGAAGTCTTTAGACTTTATTGTTTTTTGGGAGCCAAATTATAGCCATGACCTAATTTGTTAAGTAGACAGCTTAATGGGTTAAGGGCAAGACAAAAGAGCAGTGGTGACAGACAGTCACCCTGGAATATCCCCCTTTGAATCCTTATCCCTGGAACAATAGTTTGTCCTTTATCATGGTTTAACAGCAAAGTGGTTTGCCACTGTAGTGTAATTGATCAGTGTAGTGTATCTTAGGGTCTATATTATAAGAACGAATTTTCGCAACTTCGAACACCATATGGGCGACACCATATGAGCGAAGTTGTGAAACATTGAAACAAAAATAAAAATGTAAAAATGAAACAAAAACCTACCCGATCACTCTGAGCAGGGGGCAAGCCCCCCCTGCTCCCCACACACCATTACTTAAATATACCAACTCTAAGATCGCACTACATTGAAGTAAAGGGAAGAATTCCCTATGGCGATCTCCGTTCATACTTACGAGGTTTTCAATAATCAGCCATTTGGTGTCACCCATATGGTGTTCAAATATTGAAATCCTTGTTCTTATAATATACACCCATATCTTACACATGTTTAAGCACTCTTTTATCCAGAAATGTGGGATACTGCCAAATGCTTTTTTGTAGTCTATCCATGTCATACTTTGATTCTTCCCATATACAGTTCTCCATTATGACTTTATTTAACATCCAATGATCTTTGTTCCATGTGACTTTCTTCTGTTACCCTTTTGTTCTATTGCCATGATTGAGATTTCTTCTAAATGACTATAAACAAAGTTGGCATCAATTCTGGTGTATAGTTTATATTTCATCAGAAGGCACGTTATTGGTCTATAATTTTTAGGGTAGCTTGCAGGTTCACTCTTAAGTAAGAGCATTGTTTTTCTTTTTGTTACCCAGGTTGGTGTTTGTTCGGGTTGCACATATAGATAGTTCTTACTCATGGTTAAATCTTCATATAAAGATGTTAATACTTTTAACTGGAAGTTATGTACTGCATCTGAGCCTGGGGATTTCCAATTAGGAGCTTTTCTTAACTTTGTTTCAATCTCTCTGGCTGTTACTTCATCCCATTTCATATCCTGTACCTTTAGACTTCTTATTCTTTCTTTTACTTCTTCTATCCATTTAGCATCTTTGTTATGTTCCACAGGATCTTCATAGATACTTCTCCAAAATGTATCTATTTCTTCTTTTTTGATGGTGATTCAATTCCTTTTGCTTTGTTTCCTAATTCTCTATAAAACTTTTTTGGGTCATCAATAAATTGCTTATTTTGTACTTTTCCTTTATATGTATCTGCATATTTTCTAAGTTTTTCTGCCTGTGCTGATATTTTTACTTCATTATTTGAGATAGTGCATGATAGATCCTGATCTGTTCTAATATTGCGCATTGCTTTAATCACATCTATCTTTCTGTGTATTTTGTTTATCTGTTCCCTTTTCTATAGTCTTTTAACAATCACACTTCTTGTCTTAATTGCTTTATAGTTTTCTCTATTCGATACTTCCATGATAGTATTCGATTTCTCTCCTTCCTTTCCCTCACTACGCTATGTTTTTGTGGTAAGACTTTATCTGTTATTAATTTAGCTGCACAGTAATATATCCTATTTACTTTTTATATCACACATCTCTAGGGACAGTTCTAATTAGTGTGTTCATTTGTTTTATTAAGCTTCTAACTTTTTGGATTTTATTCTCGTTCTGTAGTCTATCTCCTTCATTGATCTTAATATGTCGGTCCATCTCTATTAAATCAAACAACTCTTCTCTTAGATCATTTTCTTCTAAACTGACGGCACATTCTTTGTTCTCCAATTTCCTGTGGACAGTCTACAAAAACCTCCTGAGCATATTCCTGTGCCACATTCTCTTTGGTTTCATCCTGTGCTAGCCATTGCTCTTTCATATGGGAACTCACTGACATATTGCCCCACAAATTTGCTGCATCAGAGTTGCCACCATTTGCTGTTCCTCCCCTTGCTGTGCAACTCCATTTAAAAGTCTGTACTGGTTTCCTGTGGAAGGCTCCAAAGTATCTTCATCTGGGAACTATTCAGATATTTCCCACTGCACTGGTTTTGCCTTAATTTGGGGATCCATTGCTATATCCTGCTGCAATGCTTTCCGAGTTAGATTTTCTACACAAAATCATTCACTTCCCAGGTAATCCATAACCTAAGTTTCTATTTCTTTAATGTCTCCATTATTAATCCTCTTTGCAACCTTTTCTCTTTGTTTTCTTATTTCTGTATTATAAAGTTTTCCATTTTTGGGTGCCTTTCCTTTATTTTTCTTCAGATATCTTTGGTGCTGCTCTTTTTGTAGTGATTTGTTTTGTTTTCTCCTTTACATAAATTTTGCACCATTTTAAATCTCTTTTTCTTTCCCATGTCCATTTTTCTTCTTCAGATGTCTGCTGATCCTCCTGTTTCTCCTTACTTTGGGGGCTTCTTGTTCCAGCATGCTGTGACATAACCTGTGTTAGACTTTCTACACCAAATCATTCACTTCGTAGGCACTCCATAACTTCAACTTCTATTTTTTTAATTTCTACTTTGCTAATCTTCTGTTCCACATTCGCTTTTTGTGATCTTATTTTTTTATTGTGAAATTTTCCATATCTGGATGCCTTAGCCTGTATTTCTCTTTGAATATCTTTGGGGCTGCCTTTTTTGTGTTGATTAATTTGGCTTTTTTCCTTGCATAAATATTCCACCATATCAGAACTCGCTTTCTTTCCCATGTCCATATTTCTTTTTTTATATCTTTCAAAAGTGTCTAGATTTTGTTCTTTATATTTTTGCATTTCTTCATTTGCATCTTTTATCAAATGGACCAAGGTTTCTTGGTCTTTATAATGTTCT
Organism: Protopterus annectens; assembly: GCF_019279795.1. NCBI lineage: Eukaryota > Metazoa > Chordata > Ceratodontiformes > Protopteridae > Protopterus > Protopterus annectens. The sequence continues at coordinate 1,473,840,371 of NC_056745.1, read as the reverse complement.
TCATAAATCTGTTGTGTTAATGAACACATATTTTTATTTGAAGCTTTTGACAGTTTTTCTTGTGGAAATAGTTTTCTGTCCCCTAATTTTTCTCTTAATCTTTTTGTATATCTTGTGTCTGGATATTCTGGGCTTCTTACATAACAGTAACAATACATCATTTCTTTCTTATCCTCAATAGTCCACTGTATCGTCTTTATGGCTGTTTTTGGGACATTAGTTTTTGTGATTTTTGTGGACTGCTACTTCCTTTTACAACAGGGGGGCCATCCTCCCCCTGGGCCTGGCCCCATTGTAGCAATGCTTCCATAGTTTGAGGATTCTACACTGTTATTTTTACCAGTCCTGGCACCAGTGCACCTACCAGGATTGGGAACGTTCTTATCATGGGTCTTGTATCTATCTTTTTTATTTTTTTAACCTACTTTTTTCTATGATATATGCTACATAAAATACAGTGTATACATCACTGTCGTCTTGGTGAGATTTTGTAAAAAACAGGGTTCACCTCGTGAAGGTACTTACCAAGACTTGGGGACAAATTCATTTCCAGCAATACTACTCTCCTTTGTTTGCTGATTTATCTCTTTATTTGGACCCCTGTGTAGACTTAGCCATGGTAGCCTAGGATATAACTCAACAGCACAATTTCCCTCTCTTGGCATATCACATACTGTCAGAGCAAAACTGTGTGACAGACAAGCTGATCAGGAACAGTACAGACCTTCACAAATTGAAAATGAATCAGGAGGTCTTTGAAGAATTGATCCAAATGTGGAGAATACCACAAATAGAGCTTTTTTGCCTCCACTCAAAACAATTAGTTGGTGAAATTCTGCTCAAAGAAACCATTCAAGAAGGTCTAAAAAGCAAATGTTTTTTTCTCTATCATAGACAGGAATGTTCCTGTATGCTTTTCTATCCTTTCCACTCATATCTAGTGGTATTCTGAAGATTCAGAAGGACTCCACAAAGATCATTGTGGTTGCTTCCTTCTGGCACAGGCAACAGTAGTTCTCCTTTCTTTTGGAAATGAACAGGGACAGTTACCACAAGCTTCCTCACAGACTGGACTTACTCAACAATTATAACTGACTGCAGCGACAACAGAATCATAACACCATTTACGCACTTTTTTCTCAGGATTTACAGTGAGTATTACAAGAGGCATAAAAAACTGCTACTAGGAAATCATATATCAATAAACGGAACAGGATTTATAGTTTGTGCCAAGAAATGAAACAGCACCCATTCAGGACTAGTATTTCTCTAGTTTTAAATTATTTGTATGAAATATTAGCCTCTGGCATGTCTTAGTCCTGAATCAAGGTTCATTTGTTGGCAATTTCAGTATGTCTACCCATAGATCCTCCTATTTCAATGCATACTCATGTCAAAACATTTTTGAAAGGGTATTGTATAGGAGACTTCCTAGCAAACAGATGGCTCCTCCTTGAGATCTTAATTTTGTGTCAGAAAAACTAAGACTTGGTCCATTTGAGCCAACTCATCAGGCTGACCTGAGACTCTTAACATGGAAAATAGTGTTACTAATTGCTTTGACCATTGCAAAAAGAGTATCTAACTTGCAAGCTCTGATGATGGGTCAACCTTATCTTATTTTCCACAAATATAGGGTCTCTTTAATAACTAATTCCCCTTTTATGCCTAAAGTGGCATTTGAGTTTACCTTAAGCAAATCTATACATCTCCCTGTCTTCTGTTCAGAGCCTAGAAATGAGGGAGAAAGGATACTCCATACTTTGGATGTCCACAGACGACTCAGGTACTACCATGATTCTTGTTTTTTTTTTTTATCTATCTTGACTAACATGGAAAATCCTTAGCCAGTCGATCAAATTCTGATTTAAAATCTAACATTATATGCATGTTTAACTCTGCTTTTCAGGTGACTAAGCATAAAATTAAATGTGTCTAAGTTGCAGTGGATGCTGTTTCCAGGGCTGCAACCAACAAGTGGGGCAGTTAGTGAGAAGAAATGCTTGGATTAGATTTAAAACCTTTCCAGAGGATGTCACAGCACAACTGGTAAATGGCCTCCTGGACAAGGACTTCTTATTTGGCAACTTTTCTGCTGAAATCCTTAAAAGTTAGAAGACAGAGAGAGAAGTAAATTTACGCAGGGGTTTAAGAATTTATTCGTATCTCCTCTTCCCAAATTCCAGACAAATTATCCTTTCAATCCAGGCCCATTTTTTTCATAAACCAAACAAATCTGCACAACAGCAGTTCAAAAAGAAATGGTAAAGTGATGTCAAAAAGAAATCTGATGATTCCAAGGATACACCTCCCAAAGGAAAGTGGTCTTATTCTCCTTGCCACCCTTCACCCCCCCCCCAGCCCTCCTTTGAAAATTGCAGAAATTGCAGGGAATCTTTCTGTATACCTTCCTGTATGGCAATTAGTAAACACAGACTCTTGGATGCTAAGCATCGTAGAGCATAGGTAAAGGCTACAGTGGGTATTCCCTCCCATACTATCAGGGTTTCCAGCCTCAAAAATGCCAGCTCCATCTAATACCTCAAAACATTTCAAGTTACCCTGGCAGGAGTTCATAGAACTAGTCCCTTCAGAATGATGGAGACAAGGTTTTTATTCAAGAAGATTTCTGTTTCCCAGGGAAGAAAGAATGCAGAGGCCCCTTCTGAATGTGTTCAAGCTAAGCACTTTAATACTAATACCAGGATTCAAAATGCTGACACTTCAATCCCTTTTCCTGTTCTTTCCCACAAATATTTCTAGTCATCTTAGAGCTAAAAGATGCTTCTTTACATATTCCCATTGACAAAAAATCACAAATCCTTTTTAAGGTTTTGTGTCTTAAGCTTAGATTTTCATTTTTACTACTTTGCACTTTAGTCTTTCTATATCCCCAAGAGTCTTCCACAAATGCCTTGTGCCGGTTATAGCTCATTGCAGGCTTCAAGGCCATGCACATTTTCCCTTATCTGTATGATTGCCTGATTATCAAACCAATATTTTCCACACAGTAGTTTTCACTCTGAATATAAAATGTCATCCCTTGTTCCAACTCAAAGATTATTATTTCTGAGATGCCTTCTGGATGTCTTCCTGATGACAGTGTTTCCTCCTCTAGAGAAAATGCAAACTTAACATCAGTATTTTCTCCATCTTTCTTTTCCAAAGTCTACTGGAAGAGAATTTCCAAGATGTCTAGCTTCATGGCTTTCTTTATCCTTATGACGCCACTTATCAGACTTCATTGATTCATAGGTTCATGGGTGTGTACTAGGCTAATGGCCCTGGAGCCTTTACAAGCCTAGCCCATAGACGTACCCTGGCATCATGCCTCCCAACATTAGATCCCAGTGCCTCTATCAAGTAGAGCCACTAGAGTGCTCCCTGGGGTGAACATTCTATTTCCCATCCACTCATTAAGATTTCTCTTGGAGAGGGCCAGTGAGGTGCTCTGCTTGACATTTAGAGGAAGTCTATTCCAGAGCATGAGCAGTCTCTGGGTTATTAATCTGTCCCTTCAGCATGTTATGTTGATTGTGGTAATGAGGTTGAGGTCTCTGGAGCGTGTAGTGCAGATGGATTGGGATTCCTTTAGATGTAGCATTTCTAACAGGGCTGGGTCAGACATGGCTTTGTAAGTCAAGCAGAGATCACCTCTTAGTAGATGATATGAGACAGAGAATAGCTAGAGTTTGTTTTGTCTGTGTAGGACATGTATTTAATGCCTAGGACCCTATTTGTGTGGTACTTCTGTGGCTTCTCCAGCAGTTGCAGGTGTCTAGTGAGGTATATGCCAAATGTGGCCTTATACTCAATGATTGGTATAATGAGGGAAGCATGGAGAGAGACAATGACCTCTTTCTTCCTGGATGCAAAACTCTTGGTAATGAGATGTGCCACATAGAAGGATTTTCTAACCATAGTGGCAATATGTTGGTCAAAGGAGAGATTGCTGACAAGCTGTGTCCCCAGATCTCTTCTAATGCCTTCAGTGTTCAGTGGGCTCCCATTGATATGGTAATTAGCGGGAACTGAGGTTTTCCCAAAAGAGATGACAATTAATTTTTTTGGCATTAAGCTTAAGGCCATAGTTTTGACACCAGTCATTGGACTCAGTGAGGCCTTTCTGTAGGATGTCTGTATCACTTGGGGAGTTAATAATGGCTCCCAGCTTGCAGTCATCCACGAACTTGATCAGCCAGAGTCTGTCTGTGTTGGGCTGGACTTCTGAGAAGTTCATAGATTCATAAGTTCATAGGTAGGTACTAGGCTATCTGCCCGAGGGCATTTATATGTCTAGCCAGAGTGTGTCAGCTTTCGCCACCCCATTGATTAATTAACTGAGCCTCTGTCAAGAAAAGCCAATGAAGTGATCCCAGGGGTGCATTTTCTGTTACCCATCCACTCATCAAGGTTTCTCTTGAAGAGTGTTAATGAGGGGCTCTGCCTAATGTAGTTAGGAATTTTGTTCCAAAGCATGGGGAGTCTCTGTGACAGGAATCTATCCCTCCAGCATGTTCTATTTATTGTTGTGGTAAGGTTTAGCTCACTAGAGTGAGTGGCTCGCAGTGATTTGGATTTCTTTAGGTGCAGCATGTCCATCAATTCTGAGTTGGACATGGCTTTGTAAGTCAGTCAGAGATCACCTCTGAGTAAGCGATATGCCACTGAGTGCATTGGTGTTTTTCCAGTCAGGCTGTATAGGACATATGTTTGAGACCAGTAATCCTCTTGGTGAGGTACTTTTGTGGTATTTCCAGCTGTTGGAAGTGTCTTGTGAGGTACATCCCAAATAGGGCATTGTACTCTATGATGGGTCTGATGAGTGACGAGTAGAGGGGCACTATAACCTCTTTATTTCTACATGCGAACCCTTTAGTAATTAGATGGGCTACATAGAAGGATTTCCTAACTACTTTGGCAATATGATTGTCAAAGGAGAGATTACTATCTACCTGGGTCCCCAGATCTCTTATTACCTCTTCTGTATTAAGGGGGCTGCCACCTATGTGGTAATTCATGGGTGTTTTGTTTTTCCCAAACAGGATGACTATGCATTTTTTGGCATTTAGCTTGAGACCATGACTTTGACACCAGGTGTCCGCCTCAGTAAGGCCCTTTTGGAGAATGTGCGTGTCAGCCAGAGAGTCAATTATGGCTCCCAGTTTGCAGTCATCAGCAAACTTGGTTAGCCATAGTCCTCCTGTGTTTGCCTGTACTTCTGAAAAGTATATGCTGAACAATAGGGGTCCCAGGACTGAGCCTTGTGGGACACCACTTGTGACTGGTTTAGAGTCGGACCTGGAGCTCGCTATTCTTACCGTATGAGCTCTGTCTGTAAGCCAGTTGGCAGCCCATCTCATAACGTAGGGGTTTATGTTCAGGCTGGTGAGTTTTTCTATAATTCCCAAGTGGGGAATGGTGTCAAAAGCCTTGGCAAGGTCAAGGTAGGCTGTGTGAACTACCTTCCCCTCATCTATGGCCTTGGTGACTGTCTCGAAGAAGTCAACCAGATTTAGTAGGCATGATCTGCCCTTAACAAAGTCAAACGGGGTTGGGTCAAGTGTTTGGAGGTTCCCAATGTCTTTGTTAATGAGTTCCATGATGATGCACTCCATAGCCTTGCAGACCAGGCTATTCAGGCTTATGGGGCAATAGTTACCAGGGTCAGTTGTGGCCCGTCCTTTGTGGAGCGGATTAACTGTTGCTGTGTGCCATTCTATGGGCATGTAGCCTGTGGAGTGGCTGAGGTTGAACAGTGTGTTTAGGTGGGGGGTTAGTTTGTTCTGTAGTTCGTGCAAGACGCAGCCTGAGACACCATCTGGCTCCATTGATGCTGTGCTTTTGGCTTTTGAAAGGGCTGTTTTCACTTGTGCGTCTGTGATTTCTGGAACACTACACTTTTCCAGTATTGTGGGCCCTTTTGGGGGTGAGAGGGAGGGGAAGTTTGCACTGAATCTATCTGCCAGGATGTTGGAAATATCAGTGGATTCAGTATATTTTTTGCTATTTTGCACTAGCTCAGAGCATATCTGTGAGTTGCCACTTAGATTCTTGACATAGCTAAAGAAGGCTTTGTGGTTATCTTTTGAATCCTTGGCTATTTTTATTTCGAAGTTAGCCTTGGAGGATTTTATGAGGGACCTTAGTTTCTTACTGCTACTGATCAGGGATGTCTTTCCTTCTTGGGATTTGCTTTTTTTCTGAACTAGTTTCCTCCTTCTATTGTATAGCCTGTTTATGGCAGGGGTCCACCAGACTGGTTTCCTTCTCTTAGGGGAGTGAGTCCTGGTTTTGCTAGGGATGGCATGATCCATGCATTCTTGTAAGTGCTCATAGAGTGCATTTGTAAAGGTTCCTGCATCTTGGACACTGTTATCCTTTAGCATGGGGGCTGTAAAATTTACCACCTCTGTCTTAAGTAAGGTGAAGTTTGCTATAGAAAAGTTTTTCACTGTGGTTTCCTTGGTTGGAGGTGGTGATGTGGTGTGGACATCCAGAGTGATTAGTTTATGGTCTGATCTAACCAGTGACGGGTTGACCTCTGGTGTGGAACACCTGTCGCCCATGTTGGTGATGACCAGGTCCAATATGTTTTCACCTCTGGTAGGGGAGTCTACCAGCTGATCTAGAGCATTTGAGTTGATAAATTCCAGAAAGCGCTGGACCTGGGAGTTTGTGCTTAAGTAGTTTTCCCAGTTAATGGTAGGGTAATTGAAATTGCCCAATATCAGGATATTTGGTAGGACCTTCATGTTTTCCAGTGTCTCCAGAAAGGTGGAGTGGTGGTCCTGGGTCATGGAGGGTGATATGTAGCAGGCCACAATTTGCATTGCAGATTTGCCTGATGTTAGTTGCACTTGGATGATCTCGGAGGTATCATGCTGCGCCACTAACCTGGAGGTGCAGGTATCCTTGATGAATATGTATACACCCCCTCCTTTTGTGTTTCGGTCCATGTTCTGTGGCTGAAATGTGTGGTATGAGTTGTAGCCCAGCAGTGCTGGGGTGCTCTGTGGAGCCTTGAACCAGGTTTCAGTTACTGCACAGATGTCAATGTTCTCCATACTGAGGAGTGCTTCGAGCACATGCATTTTGAGATTTAAACTCCTGGCGTTGAGTAGCATAACCCTCATTTTTTTATTTGTGCTGTTTACAGAGGTGGGTTTGACTTTTGAGCCTTGCCTAAAAAGGCACTATGGGGTCAGCAAGAGCCTTGGTGAGTATTCAAAAGCCTACAGGTGACAGGTGCAAGCCGTCTCTTGTGAAGCAATGAGGCTTGTCGAGCATGTCATCCCAGGCTGAAAGACACTGGATCCCCTTTGAATGACACCAGAAGCTTAGCCAATTGTTGAAATTGATCAATTTTTCTTTATACTGCGGTATCATTCTTGGTGAGGGCAGGATGGTACTCAGGGTCAGGGTGATACTGGCCTGGGCTACATGATCAGAGAGCTCTTCCATGTCTCTTTTCATGTAGTTCAGGAAGGTATGTCTCAGGTCATTCACACCAACATGAACAATGACAGAGTCATATTTGTACCTGTTCTGGAGTGACCTGAGTGCTTGTGTCATGTGGCAGATTCTGGATTCCGACAGGCAGCTAACAGTAACCTTCTCCTTGTCAAGCCTAGTGAGTGGGACATCAGTGTGCCTGACTATAGAGTCACCTATTACTAGTGTTTTTTGGGTGTGTCTGCTTTGGAGGTCTGTGATGCTATTGCAGGTTTTTATTTAGAGCCTCCGAGTATGATTTTGTGTATTTATGTGTTTTTTTTGCCAGTGCTGGTTTAGTATGTCTATGTGAGGCTGGAGGTATGGTGCAAGTGTTAACACTGTGCATGCGATTGAGTGATCTGACAATACCATGCATGTGAATGAGTGCTCTGACTTAACACCGTGCATGTAAATGACTACTCTCACATAACACTCTGCATGTGAGTGAGTGCTTTAACTTAACACTGTGCATGTAAATGAGTGCTCTGACTTAACATCGTGCATGTGAATGAGTGCTCTGACTTAACACCGTGCATATGAATGAGTGCTCTGACTTAACACTGTGCATGTGAATGAGTGCTCTGACTTAACACTGTGCATGTGAATGAGTGCTCTGACTTAACACTGTGCATATGATTGAACACTCTGACTTAACACCGTGCATTAACTTAACACTGTGCATGTAAATGAGTGCTCTGACTTAACCCTGTGCATGTGAATGAGTGCTCTGATTTAACACTGTGCTTGTGAATGAGCACTCTGACTTAACACTGTACACATGAATGACTGCTCTGACTTAACACTGTGCATGTGAATGAGTGATCTGATTTAACACTGTGCATGTGAATGAGTGCTCTGACTTAACAACATGCATGTGAATTTGTGCTCTGATGTAACACCGTTCAAGTAAATAAGTGCTCTGCATTAATGCTGTGCATGTGAATGAGTGTTCTGAATTAACACCGTGGATGTGAATGAGTGCTCTGACTCAACATTGTGTATATGAATGAGTGCTCTGACTTAGCACTGTGCATGTGAATGAGTGATCTGAATTAACACTGTGCATGTGAATAAGTGCTCTGACTTAACAATGTGCATGTGAATGAGTGCTCTGATTTAACACTGTGCATGTGAATGAGTGCTCTGATTTAACACTGTGCATGTGAATGAGCACTCTGACTTAACACTGTGCATATGAATGAACGCTCTTACTTAACACTGTGCATGTGAATGATTGCGCTGACTTAACACCATACATGTGAATGAGTGCTTTGACTTAACACTGTGCATTTTGAAAGAGTGCTCTGACTTAACACCATGCATGTGAATGAGTTATCTGACATAACACTGTGTATGTGAATGATTGCTCTGACTTAACACCGTGCATGTGAATGAGTGCTCTGATTTAACACTGTGCATGTGAATGAGTGATCTGACTTTACACTGTGCATGTGAATGAGTGCTCTGATTTAACACTGCATGTGAATGAGTTCTCTGACTTAACACTGTGCATATGAATGAACGCTCTTACTTAACACTGTGCATGTGAAAGATTGCGCTGACTTAACACCGTACATGTGAATGAGTGCTTTGACTTAACACTGTGCATTTTGAATGAGTGCTCTGACTTAACACCTTGCATGTGAATGAGTTATCTGACAGAACACTGTGTATGTGAATGAGTGCTCTGACATAACACCATGCATGTGAATGTGTGCTCTGACGTAACACCATTTATGTAAATAAGTGCTCTGCATTAATGCTGTGCATGTGAATGAGTGTTCTGAATTAACACCGTGGATGTGAATAAGTGCTCTGACTCAACATTGTGTATATGAATGAGTGCTCTGACTTAACACTGTGCATGTGAATGAGTGATCTGACTTAACACTGTGCATGTGAATGAGTGCTCTGATTTAACACTGTGCATGTGAATGAGTGCTCTGATTTAACACTGTGCATGTGAATGAGTGCTCTGACTTAACACGGTGCATATGAATGAACGCTCTTACTTAACACTGTGCATGTGAATGATTGTGCTGACTTAACACCGTACATGTGAATGACTGCTTTGACTTAACACTGTGCATTTTGAATGAGTGCTCTGACTTAACATTGTGCATGTGAATGAGTGCTCTGAATAAACACCGTGCATGTGAATGAGTGATCTGACTTACCATGCATGTGAATGAGTGCTCTGACTTAACACCGTGCATGTGAACGACTGCTCTAACTTAACACCCTGCATGTGAGTGAGTGCTTTAACTTAACACTGTGCATGTGAATGAGTGCTCTGACTTAACACCATGGATGTGAATGAGTACTCTGACTTAACACTGTGCATGTGAATATTTGATCTGACTTAACACCGTGCATGTGAATGAGTACTCTGACTTAACACTGTGCATGTGAATTAGTGCTCTGATGCAAGACTGTGCATGTGAATGAGTGCTCTGACTTAACAGTGTGCATATGAATGAACACTCTGACTTAACACCGTGCATTTGAATGAGTGCTTTAACTTAACACCGTGCATGTGAATGAGTGCTCTGACTTAACATTGTGCATGTGAATGAGTGCTCTGACTTAACACTGTGCATGTGAATGAGTGCTCTGACTTAACACTGTGCATATGAATGAATGCTCTGACTTAACACTATGCATGTGAATGAGTGCTTTAACTTAACACTTCGCATGTAAATGAGTGCTCTGACTTAAAACTATACATGTGAATGAGTGCTCTGACTTAACACCATGCATGTGAATGAGTGCTCTGACTTAACACCGTTCATGTAAATAAGTGCTCTGCATTAATGCTGTGCATGTGAATGAGTGTTCTGAATTAACACCGTGGATGTGACTGAGTGCTCTGACTCAACATTGTGCATGTGAATGAGTGCTCTGACTTAACACTGTGCATGTGAATGAGTGCTCTGACTTAACACTGTGCATGTGAATGAGTGCTCTGACTTAACTCTGTGCATATGAATGAATGCTTGGACTTAACACTGTGCATGTGAATGAGTGATCTGATTTAACACTGTGCATGTGAATGAGTGCTCTGATTTAACACTGTGCAAGTGAATGAGTGCTCTGACTTAACACTGTGCATATGAATGAATGCTCTGACTTAACACTGTGCATGTGAATGAGTGCTCTGACTTAACACCATGCATGTGACTGAGTGCTCTGACTCAACATTGTGTATATGAATGAATGCTCTGACTTAACACAGTGCATATGAATGAACGCTCTTACTTAATACTGTGCATGTGAATGAGTGATCTGACTTAACACTGTGCATATGAATGAATGCTCTGACTTAACACTATGCATGTGTATGAGTTCTCCGATTTAACACTGTCCAAGTGAGTGAGTGCTCTGACTTAAGACCGTGCATGTGAATGAGTGCTCTGACTTAACACTGCGCATGTGAAGGACTGCTCTGATTTAACACTGTATATGTGAATGAGCACTCTGACTTAACACTGTGCATGTCAATGACTGCTTTAGCTTAACACTGTGCATGTGAATGACTGCTCTGATTTAACACTGTGTATGTGAATGAGCACTCTGACTTAGTGTGCATGTCAATGACTGCTTTAGCTTAACACTGTGCATGTGAATGAGTGCTCTGACTTACAACTGTGCATGTGAATGAGGGATCTGACTAAACACTGTGCATGTGAATGAGTGATCTGATTTAGCACTGTGCATGTGAATGAGTGCTCTGACTTAACATTGTGCATGTGAATGAGTTCTCTGACTTAACACTGTACATGTGAATGAGTGCTCTGACTTAACATTGTGCATGTGAATGAGTGCTCTGACTTAACACCGTGCATGTGAATGAGTGCTCTGACTTAACACTGTGCATGTGAATGAGTGCTCTGACTTAACACTGTGCATATGAATGAACACTCTGACTTAACACCGTGCATGTGAATGAGTGCTTTAACTTAACACTGTGCATGTGAATGATTGCTCTGACTTAAAACTGTGCATGTGAATGAGTGCTCTGACTTAATGTTGTGCATGTGAATGAGTGCTCTGACTTAACACTGTGCATATGAATGAATGCTCTGACTTAACACTATGCATGTGAATGAGTGCTTTAACTTAACACTTCGCATGTAAATGAGTGCTCTGACTTAAAACTATACATGTGAATGAGTGCTCTGACTTAACACCATGCATGTGAATGAGTGCTCTGACTTAACACCGTTCATGTAAATAAGTGCTTTGAATTAATGCTGTGCATGTGAATGAGTGCTCTGAATTAACACCGTGGATGTGAATCAGTTCTCTTACTCAACATTTTGCATGTGAATGAGTGCTCTGACTTAACACTGTGCATGTGAATGAGTGCTCTGATTTAACACTGTGCATGTGAATGAGTGCTCTGACTTAACTCTGTGCATATGATTGAATGCTTGGACTTAACACTGTGCATGTGAATGAGTGATCTGACTTAACACTGTGCATGTGAATGAGTGCTCTGCCTTAACACTGTGCATGTGAATGAGTGCTCTGATTTAACAGTGTGCATGTGAATGAGTGATCTGATTTAAAACTGTGCATGTGAATGAGTGCTCTGATTTAACACTGTGCAAGTGAATGAGTGCTCTGACTTAACACCATTCATGTAAATAAGGGCACTGCATAAATGCTGTGCATGTAAATGAATGTTCTGAATTAACACCGTGGATGTGAATGAGTGCTCTGACACAACACTTTGCATGTGAATGAGTGCTCTGACTTAACACTGTGCATGTGAGTAAGTGCTCTGACTTAACACTGTGCATGTGAATGAGTGCTCTGATTTAACACTGTGCATGTGAATGAGTGCTCTGACTTAACACTGTGCATGTGAATGAGTGCTCTGACTTAACACTGTGCATGTGAATGAGTGCTCTGACTTAACACTGTGCATGTGAATGAGTGCTCTGATTTAACACTGTGCATGTGAATGAGTGCTCTGACTTAACACTGTGCATGTGAGTAAGTGCTCTGACTTAACACTGTGCATGTGAATGAGTGCTCTGACTTACTGTGCATGTGAATGAGTGCGCTCACTTAACACTGTGTATGTGAATGACTGCTCTGACTTAACACTGGGCATGTGAATGAGTGATCTGATTTAACACTGTGCATGTGAATGAGTGCGCTGACTTACCACTGTGCATGTGAATGAGTACTCTGACTTTACACTGTGTATGTGAATGATTGCTCTGACTTACACTATGCATGTGAATGAGGGCTCTGACTTCACACATAAGAAGCAGCTGCAGTGTGAGTTTTTATCAGGGTCTAAGCTTCAGTCAGCATTTAGTGAAGTGCTGAAGTGTGTGTGTGTGTCTGTGTGTATGTGTGTGTGTGTGTGTGTGTGTGTGTGTGTGTGTGTGTGTGTGTGTGTGTACGTGCGTGTGCATGTGTGTGTGTTTGTGTGTATTTTATATATGCATGTGTATGTATATTTGTGTATCTGTATATTTACATGTGTGTGTATGTATGTGTTTGTGTTTATATATGCACGTGTGGGTGTGTGTGTGTGTGTGTGTGTTAGTGTGCGTGTGTGTGTGTGTGTGTGTGTTAGTGTGCGTGTGTGTGTGTGTGTGTGTGTGTGTGTGTGTGTGTGTGTGTGTGTGTGTGTGTGTGTGTGTGTATGTGCATGTGGTTGTTTGCCTGTCTGTGTGTGTGTCTATCTGTGTGTTTGTGAGCATGTGTGTGTAAGTGTGTTTGTGCGTGCCTTATTCAGCTATCTTGAACTGGACTAGTTGATACCTTCCTTAAGCACATCTGACAGTGTACAACTAGGAATCAGCCCCCCCCCCCCCCACTATAGACAGCAGAACTGTATAATAACCATTTGAACTTGTAATCTGCCAGTATCGTACACTATACATGTGTAAACATTACCTGCACTATACAGATGAGCCACAAACTACATATAGATATAGTAGTCTACGAAACAGGATATAGTAGTCCAAAAAAGTCAGATATAGTAGTCCAAGAAAAGAAGACAAGAGTAGCATTCATCATTGAAATCACCACACCTAGTGACTACAGTGTCCTTCACACAGAGAGATACAAAGTTATAAAATATCAGGATCTGCAAGCAGAAATGAGAGGAATATGGGAGAAGGATACCCAGATAGTTCCAATAGAAGTAGGAGTGATGGGTCTTATAGAAAAAGAGTCTATAAACATATTTAGATATGCTACCAATACATGTAACTCCATACGAACAGCAGATGGAGTAATTACTGGGCATGTTACGGGTGCTGCGAAGAGCACTTTTGGCTGACATCAAAGAGTGAAACAATACTAATTTTATGAACTTTAATTGTACTTTGACTTAGGAATGGGGTCCATTCCCATCATGGTATCAGAAACCCAAAAGATTTGGAGAAATTAAAAAGAGAGGCACACCTGTAATGTGCTTACTCAGTGTCATGCACTCTGTGTGTGTAAACATTACATGCACTATACAGGAGAGACAATCCATCACCAATGGATGTTAGCCATAGTAATAGCATGTGCAGTAGGACTCTTCATACAATTCAGGGTAAGTGATATGTATAACTAGCACTTAATAAAGGCTGTACCGCTTCATGCAGCACTGTGGATTCTGGTAATCACTGCACAGAAAAGGGATCTGTCTGCCACGTACTGTCACTACATGTAGCACACTAAATTCATGTAAATCATTGCTCTGCAATCAGAACAACTATACCCGCTCTCTATAATATTGCATGTTTATATAACGTCTGTATACATTGGGAGGCTGCCCTCTCTACATGGTTATGATAGAGTTTTAGAATTCTGTATAAGCAATACAGTATGGAATATTCCTATAAACATGGCACAGAGAGAGCATCTGTCTGCAGCATTCAGTATAGTAGATCTTGTAAACACTGTACACAGACGAAGTCTGGCCATGCCATACAGTATGACAGGATCATATTATGACATATTGCAGTGGTGTCTGTCCAGTCCATCCAGTATAAGTTAGCCCAGTCATAGTATATATGCATAGAGTATGTCATATAAACCTTTACTTTATGTGACAAGCAAAGTTATATGCAGTGTCTCATTGTCATCTCTGTTGCACTCGATTTCTGTTGATCCTAACAATGACCACAGATAGTCTGACAAGCCTAATAACCAAGAGCACATATGTCATTTTTAATTGCTTGTGTGTGTGTGTGTGTGTGTGTGTGTGTGTGTGTGTGTGTGTGTGTGTGTGTGTGTGTGTGTGTGTGTGTATGTGTGTGTGTGTGTATATGCTTGTGCATCTCTGTGTGTGTGTGTGTGTGTGTGTGTGTGTGTGTGTGTGTGTGTGTGTGTGTGTGTGTTGTGTGTGTTTTGTAAAGAATCACTATTGGTATACATTCAAGCACAGTAAAACAGACAAACTTGCAAAATAACTATCAACTTCATTAAAATGAGATTAACATTTATCTCTTAGCAGCAACATTAGATATTTAAAGCAGCTAAAAAATCGTCAATAAGAAATTACTCTGGGAACAGAAAGATGCCTAAACTAACAAATATCTAACTGTAGAGCTTATTCATTAGTTAGTAGATACCTGGGAAGTTTTTTTTATTGTTTTTTTCGTAACAGCAAGGAATGGAAGAGAAGGGAAGCCTGCAATGTTCTTTGCACACTTGTCTGTGCTTATCAGCTCCATAAGGCAGGAACTTTTAAGCAAATTAAGTCTGATGGCAGCAGATAACTGCACATGTGCATCATACCTCACGGAGAAGATAGGGTATGTCCCAACCATGCACTGCCAGTATCTAGGAGAACACATCTAGAAACACATAACCAATGCAGTTTCAACCGAATGTTAGTTCATTAGAGA
Organism: Protopterus annectens; assembly: GCF_019279795.1. Classification (NCBI taxonomy): domain Eukaryota; kingdom Metazoa; phylum Chordata; order Ceratodontiformes; family Protopteridae; genus Protopterus; species Protopterus annectens. Next base: position 1,473,825,006 of record NC_056745.1, on the reverse strand, counting down.
CAATATCAGAATATATGTGGCAACTCCGAAAATACTAACACCAGAAGTAGTATATTCAAGAAAGGTAGCTGTCTTATATCTGCATATTTGAGTTACTTTTCAGCAGCTCGGATTGAAATCTTATTGAGGTATGAATTACTGTATCAGCTAACACTTTCTTCTGCATACTAGCCAGTAGCTACTCCTAAACCTTTACTGAAGACTCTCTACTCTCATCAGATATTTGTTGCATAGTTTATATCTGCATTTGGCATTACTGACCTGTTTATTAAGGGTGGAAAGCTATTGCTTAGCAGAATTGGATGAGGCAATGTGTTAAAGCTTAATGCCCTGCCAGTTACAGATATAAGCTCACAATTATAGATTCATATATTAATAGATATTCCAAGGCCACTGAACAAACTTTCATGCTTTGCTCGTATGTTCCCTCAGGCCACACCTGCTTTCTGCAGGAGAAACGTAGCAGTCAGTCCTGGAGCAGGTTCGTGGATACCCATCCACTCATCTAGCATATGTTAAAAGGAAGCTAGTGAGTCACGCTTCTTAAAATGCAGGAAAGGTTTCCCAAATTCCAGAGGTTTGGGAGGTGTTGGATTACAAATCTGTTTCTGCACTGTTTTATATATCTATTAGTATTACAGCAACTGTGATCCCTCTCCACAAAGGTGGTGCCTCAACGGATCCTGGAAACTAATGCCCCATAAGTCTGACTAGCTTGGGCTGCAAAGCTATGGAAAGGATCATCATGGACCTCATAAATAAAGATATTGGGGACCTACAGACACTGGATCCTACCCAGTTCGGCTTTGTTAAGGGCAGATCCTGCCTCTTAAACCTGGTTGATTTCTTTGAAACAGTCACCGAGGCCATTGACGAGGGGAAGGTGGTCCACACAGCCTACCTGGACCTCGCAAAAGCCTTCGATACAATACCCCACTCGGGCATTATAGATAAGCTCACCAGCTTAAATATAAACCCCTATGTCACTAGATGGGTTGCAAACTGGCTCAAGGACAGAACCCACATGGTTAGAATTGCTGGAGCCATGTCAGACTCCAAACCAGTTACAAGTGGCATCCCACAAGGCTCAGTCCTGGGACCTCTCTTGTTCGGTATATATTTCTCGTAGGTACAGGCCAACACGGAAGGACTGTGGCTGACCAAGTTCACAGATGACTGCAAACTGGGCGCCATAATCGACTCTCCAGCCGACACAAGCATCCTCCAAAAGGGCCTCATAGAAACAGACAACTGGTGCCAGAGCCATAGCCTCAAGCTAAACGCCAAAAAGTGTATAGTCATCCCCTTTGGCAAAAACAAAGTGTCCACAATTTACCACATAGGTGGTAATCCATTAAGTACAGAAGAAGTAATTAGGGACCTGGGGACCCAAGTTGATAGCAATCTCTCATTTGATAAGCACGTGGCCAAAGTGGTTAGAAAAACATTTTATATAGCCCACCTAATCATGAAGGGATTCACATCTAGATCAGGGGAGGTCATTGTGCCTCTTTACTCATCCCTCATCAGGCCCATAATTGAGTACAATGCCCCTTTTGGGATGTACCTTACCAGACACCTGCAGCAACTGGAAAGATCCCAAAAGTACCTCACCAAGAGGATCAAAGGGCTCAAACAAATGCCATATGCTGCCCGGTTAAAGAAACTCCAGCTCTACTCAGTGGCATACTGCCTGTTCAGAGGCGATCTGTGCCTGACGTATAAAGCTATGTCCAACCCGGAATTAATGGACATGCTGCACCTCAGAAAATCCAAATCCCATCGAGCTACAGGCTCGAGAGACTTGAACCTCAGCACCGAAATAAATAGGACATGCTGGAGGGACAGATTCATAACCCAGAGGCTCCCTTCACTCTGGAATAGAATCCCAGTCCAGGTTAGGCAGAGTCCCTCATTGACTCTCTTCAAGAGGAATCTTGATGAGTGGATGGGAGATCGTAGGTTTACCCCGGGTATCACTTCTGTGTCACTGTTAGACAGAGGCACAGTATACTAACCTCGAAAAAGGGCATAGCAAAATTAATTTAAAATGGGTGGCGAAAGCCAAACACATTCTGGCTAGGCTTATAAATGCCCTAGGGCAGATAGCCTAGTATGAACCTATGAACCTATGAACCTATTAGTGATGAACTGAGGTCCCTGTTTTAGTGTTTTTTATACCTTTATTGGATTATCACTTAAGACACAGGCAAACATACATTTAAATAAAAGAAAACAAACCAAGTTAACTTGTTTACAGTTACAAACATTATACATCACAGACTTGCTTTTATACAATTATCATCAATGCAACATTACATAAATTGCTCAATTCCTGCCTTCCCTTAAACCTCACTCCTCCTCCAAAGTATTATTCTGTATGTATTGCTTCCACTATTCACATTTATTTATTTGTAATATGCTCCTACCCTTTCCTTAAGATCATAGTTCCAGTTCTTTTATCTCTGTTATAATATTCACCACTTCAAATAAAGTTGGTTTAGACTTTGAGTTCCATTTTGTAGTAATTGTTTTTTTGGCAAACACCAGAATTAAACTGAACAACCTTACTGTTTTAGTATTGATGGAGAAACATGAGAAAGGAATTGTAAGCATTTCTAAATATCTGTTTTAGTTTGGTTATACTTTTTACAGAGTGCTTCAATAAATTTCAGAGCAGCTGCTGTACTGAATTTGTAGTTGCCTAAATGATCCAGTATATGACAATACAACAAAGGCAATTAAATCTATGAACTGCTAATTCACATTATGTTGTTGTGCTAGGTTAGATTCTCTGTGCTTTCATTCACCCACTATGTGACTTTGAACAAGTCATGTAACTAGGCCATGCTCCAGACTTACCGCTGCCAAATAGACTTTTATGTCGCCGTTCTTCTTCCTTTGGTCATTATCTGTTCCAAATGACCCAGGCTGTTAAAAAAAGGCAAGAGTCATTAATTCATTAGAAAGTTCAGGATCCAAATGAAACTTTACTCTGCATGACTATTGAAATAAAGATGGATTACTAGTGAATTATGACAAGTGACATGATTTTTGTAGAGTACAATATTTCACATAATATGGTCATTATATTAAGACGTAACACTCATTCTTGTCATTCTCTTTCAGTCTAAGCTAACAGAGAAGGAAATGCCATATTTATTTTGGGAAAACAGAAGGGGTGTAATAAATCATCGTTTCTTAATGAAAGATCAGCTGTACAATCATTATCCAAAGACATCATCATTTACAACTAAAGTAAGAATATTCTCTTTGATGATTAGCAATATGATATTGTAATATGAAACAAATTATATTAAAGTTAACACATAAATTACCAGAAAGTTTAGACAATGATTAGTTTTACACAAGTGTATGTATTTTCCCATACACCACAGTCTGGGAGTAAATTTGAAAAACTCATCACCTCTTTTTGCCCGCCCCAGCATTATTGGACCTGCATCTTATTACCCGTATTGTAGATCAGTGTGTATATTGAACCTAGTCAGCCACTGTAGCTAGACAGCACATGCATACAAGTTACTGAGCATGTGCGAGATGAGTGCCATTTTGCATAGTCAGTGTGAGTGCAAGCTTGAATGGAGATGCTCATGTGAGTGTGTAGAAGTAACAAGTCAGTCAGAAAGAATATGAAGTTCAAAGCAGATGTGCAAGTTACAGCTCCTGATGTGTTTATGTATAATAAATGACTTGAACACATTCCGTGTCTCAGTGTCTCATTTGAATACATGAGACATGTGACATGCATTATTGGATTGTTATGTCTCAGACTGTGCACTTTGGGTCATGGCTGCTAGCAAGGAGCCTGCAGCCACAGATTATGTGTTTTGTAGCCTGTATCACATGATCCCACACTTATCTGGTCATGAACAGAAAATTCAGGTTTTCCAGAGTGTCGTTTCCATATGTAAAACTGGCATCAGATGCCTCATTCTGGTGCAGAAGCACATATCTTCGCCACTAATCCCGCAGACCACCTGGACACTCCAGTTGATAGTCAGACCTGAATAATTGTTAGTGGCGGTGTTAGGAAAGCCTTACCCCAGTAAGTTAGCATGGTTCAGACAGCAGGTAAACCAGATGCATTTCCAGTTATGATTTGTTAAAGGAAAGAAGAAGAAGATGTAAGGCAGAAGGACAAAAACGTACAGGCAGCTGTACATTAAATGAGTACGGCGTTATGCCATGTCATGACTTGAGCACTATTGTTTATAAAGAGACTACATGTGAAAAGTGTAAATTGCAAAATGTTTTGCTGCCTGGTACATTTGGGTTTACAAAACTGCTCTATTAGAAAGAAAAAGCAAACATTTTTTCTGTGTCTTACATATGAAACATATTGATAAGGTCACATGAAGGTATGTGTATATTGACATGAATGGGTTAATAAAATTAAATATGCCAAGTAAAATGCTGCAGTCACAAAACTATGTGCATTATCACTTTATTCAGTTAGTTGTTACTGCACAGATTTTTACTTTCTATATCGTCACTAAATATTGTACAGGTCAGTAATAACTATCTCCCCCCATACTTAACAGTTTAGCTCACTATGAATCTATATGGCAAAGCCTAAACCCATCAGTAACAATGCATGGAATGAACATATAAAGAGGAGTCCTATAAATGGGAATAAAGAGAAGTCTTTCACCATGGAGCTCTCTTATTGCCTCTTTTTACATATTTGTTGACCTGGAAAATGCACTGGACAAATTGTCTGTTTTCAGAGATGGCCCAAGAAATCAACTTGGTTAAGTGTTTACAGGTAATACAAGTAGGCAAATGAAGGTGAAAGGAATCTAACCCTGTACCATGGGCAGGGGAAGCAGCTTATTAACATCTCAGAGCTTTAGTCCTTTGCTTGAATTATTTCTATAGTACCAAGGTGTTTTTGCACAACTAGGTATGTGCTCCTCTGCAGAGAAGCATGTTCTTTAATTGCTTGAGTTTTACCAGAGCTTGGAATTTTGGACCGTTAAAATCCTGGTCCCCTCACAGTGAATGTAAGTGCTATTACTTTGTCTTTTTTCACTTTGACTGTTTATTGTTTCAGGGTATGTGAGGTGTGGGCTGGACATTGAAGACTTGGGAGGAATTCTCTATGGATTTTTACTTTATTGAAATTTGGGTGTAGTTTGAGTGTGTTGTAATTAAGAACCAAAGGCTGCAGAAGGGGTGCAGGTTTGTGATAATTAAGGTGCCATGTTAGTGTAACCCCCAACACATGGGGGCACATTGGATTGCTCCTGTGCACATATTCATGTTTTATGCTGTTTTGCTTTAGTGGTGTATTGATTTTGATGCAGTGAGATTTTTGGTGATAAAAATATATGACTACATTGTCTTTTTTTTACTTCTCTGCCTGCTGACACTCAGTCTCTTCCTGTTCATCTTGAGTACATTTGTTCCTTGAAAAGTAGTGACTGTCCTCTGACAAGCCAAAAGCTGATCTGAGAGACCAGTCACATAGGCAGGCACGAGGGTTGGCTTTGCCCTACCTTCACTGTCAACACTGGCTATTCTACATGGATAAGTATTGCCCTTGTCCTAGCAGCCCGAGGGTCTTTCTTCACCCTTCAGACTATCATATCCTAATTGTCTGCAGGCAAGAGAACTACATCATACCCACCTCTTCAAAGACATATCAATGCTAAGATAGAGATGATGGGTTTTTCTATAGGCCTAAAACCACCCCTTGATGTCTGGCATGTAACCCAGTATCACTGTGGGAGCTGACAATACTTCCCCAACCCATGGGAACTTGTAAACATGTACTCTGAAGGTTGTCATTCCTGGTTTGTGGTGCCCATTGCTGTCCCAGATCATGTGCTGCACTCCTTACACACCGCATGCAGTGCTAAGCTAGTAATACAGTGACTGGACTTTCTATTTCCCCGGTTCCTATCCTCCATCATCCAGGACACTAAACAAACCTGTGTCATTTGGGCTGCAGATGGGGCTTTATCCATCTGTGCCATGGCACTAACATTTGAGGTTCCAGTGGTTTGAGAGGTATGTCTTGTATATACTATTTCCATCCATCTGTGCCATGGCACTAACGTTTGCAGTTACAATGGTTTGAGAGGTATGTCTTGTATATACTATTTCCATCCATCTGTGCCATGGCACTAACGTTTGGGGGTTACAGTGGTTTGAGAGGTATGTCTTGTATATACTATTTCAATCCATCTGTGCCATGGCACTAACGTTCGGGCTTACAATGGTTTGAGAGGTATGTCTTGTATGTACTATTTCCATCCATCTGTGCCATGGCACTAACGTTTGGGGTTACAGTGGTTTGAGAGGTATGTCTTGTATATACTATTTCCATCCATCTGTGCCATGGCACTAATGTTTGGGGTTACAGTGGTTTGAGAGGTATGTCATATATACTGTTTCCATCCATCTGTGCCATGGCACTAACGTTTGGGGTTCCAGTGGTTTGAGAGGTATGTCTTGTATATACTATTTCCATCCATCTGTGACATGGCACTAAGGTTTGGGGTTCCAGTGGTTTGAGAGGTATACTATTTCCATCCATCTGTGCCATGGCACTAACATTTGGGGTTCCAGTGGTTTGAGAGGTATGTCTTGTATATACTATTTCCATCCATCTGTGCCATGGCACTAACGTTTGGGGTTCCAGTGGTTTGAGAGGTATGTCTTGTATATACTATTTCCATGCAAACATTTTCTGGTACTTCTTAACATATGTAAGCCTGTTACTTGACAAGCAAGAACTTAATGGTACCATTAATGCACATTAATTATAACAGTGTTTTATTTTTTTTTCAGTTTTCCTTTGTCTGTATATTTTTTATGATGCTATTAAGAGAAGTTGCACTGCCAATATACTATCAGAATATACACTGAGTGACTGTATGACCACTGTAAAATGCTACTGGAAGATGACGTGGTTTATTGGATCCATCCAAGTACTGCAGTTACCAACTGTGCAGCTGTTTCTCCAGTAACCTTGCATCCTTCCTGTCTGTCACTCCAGTCTCTGCTGCTGTCACTATTGAACTTTTCAGCTAACTTGCTGTCAGCAGTGCCATCTGTTATTGCTTTGCAAGGGCTGTTTACCTTCTCCATCAAATAAAGTTTTCTTGAGTGAGTCTTGAAAATTAACTATTCCCAATATCCGCTCTTCCTTTAGACTTCCTTTTAAACTTTTCTCCATCTTCATCACTTCAGAATGCCATGGGTCCATATCATTTGATGTTAAGTTGTCTATCTCGCCTTTGTTTCTTGCTTGTTGGGATCGGAGATGACCCTTGGCTTCAACTCGGCCATCTTCTATAGCTCGAGAGCTATTTACTGGCTCTAGGCTACCCCTTATCCCATGATGCCTAGTGCTAGCTACCCAGATCTCATGTGCCACTTCAGCTGTGAGGTTTGTTGTTACTGGCTCAGGCTCGTTTAAGTTTATTAAAATACTTTTCTAGCAAATTAGGGTTCCTTTTTTGATAGTTTAGAGATTTCGACATAGTCGTTTATTAGTTTGTTGTAGTTTTAGTGTTATCGTAATTTTCCCTTAGAACTCGTTTAAATTAAAGAGTTCTTCCCCTCCCCCCCTCCTTTTTTCCTATCTCTACTTATAGTAGCGTTTTTAGTTTAAGCCTTTCTCTTTTACTTCATAGGTAGCCATTTAAGTTAGAGGCTTCCTAGTTCTTTAGTTAAATAAAAAAAAAAAAAAAAAAATACATCTTGACTGTAGTTATTTTGTTTTTTGGTTAGGTTAGTGTCTGTAGTTTTTTGCTGTTTGGGCCTTTGGCCAAAAACTTTTCAGTGTAAGCTAGATATGTCTAAAGAATCCAAAGTGTCTGGATTCAATAAGTGTGACTCATACTGTCAGAAAATGTCTCTTACAGATGGGCACACTTCTTGCATCTATTGCTTAGGCGCAGTGCACCTGCAGGACTCTTGTTCTGTATGCCACGCATTCAGCCCAAGGGTTCTGCAGGAGCATTCAGCCCCAGGATTCACCAGCCAAGGCTCAGCCAGTGAAATCTCCTAAACCGACCAAATCATTGGCTCCTAGCTCGGAGCCATCATTGGCCCAAACATTACGTACTACTTCGGTTCCGGCTGGAACTGAGGAGGCTGCCTCCCAGTCGGCTCCACCAGTATCTTCGGAGCCATCTCGGACCCACAAGAGACTGAGGTCCCCTTCTTTAGAGTCGATACATTTGGCTCCTCAGTCTCTCCTGTTACAGAGTGACCGCAGTCACAGATCCTCCCACTCCTCTCGGTCCTCTAGACTCTCGGATCACGACATGGAGAGGAGAAAGTGGTCAGTAGGTTGTTGAAGTCGCAGGCACTGGCCAAAATGTTATCCAGCCCTCCTCAACAGTTGTCGGCTCCGTATGCTTCCATCGATGTTCCTCCTCCAACTCCTTTGAGCTTGGAGCCGGAGTTTGTAGGGGTTCAAATTGTGGAACCATCAGCACCGATAATGATTTCCCCTTCGGTTCCGTCGTCGGCTCCGATCCCCTCAATGGTACCTTCTGTCAAGGGATCTCGGCGCCGAGACTCCCTCATCGGCTCCGAGGGGGGTGAGTGGCATCGGACCCTTGTCTGACCCCGTTCTCCCTCTCGGAGCTTCTGCACAGGTGAGCTCGGCTCCTACATTGGCCTCGGAGCCATCCCCCCCGGTGCAGAGGAGGATTCTGGTTTCCTCAGAACTGGAACCTTCTTTGCATCATGGCAGGAATGCCTTCGATATCATGAGGAGTGTACTGGCCCCTGAGTCAGCACCATGTTCAACCCCACTGGCTCCATCCCCTGTAGTGCCTGCGTCAACCTCTGTCCCTCCTCCAGACCCCAAGCATGGGGAACCGACGCTCCAAAGCACCCCACTGGGTGTTTCCTCATCTTCCGAGGCCTCCCCTGATCATTCAGAGGAGGCCCCTTGGAAGAGGAAGTGCAAGAGGAAGCACATTGACTCCCCTGAGTCTGTCACTTTGGATACGGATTTGGATGAATTGGAAGGGTCCCCGAGATCCCCCTCTGAAGATGTTTCTTTTTTGGACATCCTAGAAATGCTTAGGCAGAGGGGGAACTGGACTGCCCTAGCCCCTACTGAGGACAAATCCATTTTCCTGGATGCGTTTGGCTCCCGCCCTTCCACCTCCTGGGTGTCTCCGCCCTTCAATCCACTAATGTCAGTAGTGGCTCGAAGGGCTTGGTCAGCCCCGGATACAGTGGAACCAACCCCGAGGAGGCCCGGCAAGTTTATCACTGCTTACACTGATAAACAGTTCCTGTTCACATGGATGCCATGGTAGTAGCAGCTGCCACTAAAAAGGAGTTAGTGGAAACTTCTTCCTCTGTCCATCCTCCTAACAAGGAGTCTAGGACCATGTATAGATATGGGAAGCATATGTTTGCTTCAGCGACCTTTTCATGAGGTCACTGAATTACTTATGCCATTTTACCAGGCTTCAGAGGGATCTCCTGAAAGAGCTTGGAGATAATCTCCAGGATCCATCAGCTGAAGGGGTTCAAGCTAAAGTAGCTTCTCAGCTGACGACCCTTAATTCGGTAGTTAACTCCTCCATGGGGCTCATTTCCTATGCAGCCGATGGTGGGAGTAGAGCCACAGGTACAGGCGTGGCCCTTAGGAGACACGCATGAATGCGGCTGTGTAATTTCGCGGAGCCCTTTAGAGCATCATTCACCAACACCCCCTTTGACGGTTCATTTCTCTTTGGACCACAGGTGAAGGACACTCTCACTAGGTGTGAACAGGAAGGCAAGACTCTCTCTGCCATGGGAGTCCATTTTTCTACTCCTTCCAGACCATATCCCAAAGGTCAGAAAAGTGGAAAAATGTGGTTCCGGAAATCCCAGGGAGCCTTGCCTGATACACGTAGTGATTTTTCCTCCAGGGGTAGAGGAGGAAACAACAACAACAGATGCCACCCTCAGGGCAGAGGGGGTCTGCAGAACCAGGGCAGCAGAGAATCTTTCTCTGACAAGCCCTTACAGCATCCCTGAAGGGTTGCCCGGCTGCCTGCCTCTGGAGGCAGTTGGGGGAAGACTTTCACTGTACCCAAAAGCCTGGCAAGACATTATGCAAGACAAATGGGTACACTCAATCATATCCGGAGGCTATGTAATTCCCTTCTTCCAATCTCCCCTACTGTCAAGCAAATCCCCCCCAGATGTTTCACCCAATCTGAGGGCCCAAGCAGTCATAGAAATTTCAAGACTGCTAGAAAAAAAGAGTCATCCAGAAAGCCCCGGCAGACCAACTCGGATCTGGAACTTACTCAAGGTTCTTTTTGGTACCAAAAAAGACAAGGGACTGGAGACCAATATTGGATCTCAGCAGACTAAACAAATCTGTTCAAAGAACAAGTTTTCAGATGGTCACGCTACAGTCCATTCTACCCTTTTTGGGTCAGGACAATTGGATGTGCTCAATAGATCTCCAGGATGTGTACTATCACATCAAGATGGACAGGCGCTCCAGGAGATTCCTTCACTTCTGGCTGGGAGCCAGTCATTATCAGTTCAGAGCTCTGCCCTTTGGTCTCACCACAGCCCCCAGGGTGTTCACCAAATGTATGGCAGTGGTCTTGGCTCACCTGAGGTGTCAAGGATTCCAGGTGTTTCCTTATCTAGACAACTGGCTCCTTACTGCTACTACCAGGCATCAACTCCTTCAAGCCAGGGACTATACAATCGCAATTTGTGCCCAGTTAGGCATTACTATAAATTTTGAAAAATCTTCCTTGTTGCCCTGTCAATCTATTACCTATTTAGGAGCAGATCTAGATACAAAAAGTATGTCCACAAGGCTACCGCCGGACAGGGTGGCCATGATTCGGCAGCAAGTTCATACCCTCATGCAATGCAAAAGGGTACAAGTCAGGTTGGTCCTTCAAATTCTGGGTTCTATGGTGGCGGCAATTCTTCTGATACCTCTGGCCCGTTTTCACATGAGAATCCTTCAGTGGCTTCTCTTCACACAGTGGTCCTTTCAACAGCTCCCCATGTCTCACATGATCATGATTACAGAAACATGCAAAAGACACCTTTCCTGGTGGATGGTCTCCCCACTAGTGTCTCAGGGCAGACCATTCATCCAACCCCCTCCGGTTGCCACAGTGACCACGGATGCCTCACTGATAGGGTGGGGGGGCATTATCAGGGCAGCACAGTCCAAGGCACTTGGCAGCCTCACAAGTACCATCTGCACATAAATGTCTTGGAGATGAGAGCCGTGCTACTAGCGTTGCAAGCACTTCAGGACTCCCTCCCTCCTGGGACCATTGCAATTCAAATGGACAACATGTCAGTAGTGTGGTACATCAACAAGCAGGGCGGAACCAGGTCCTACACCCTATGTCGAGAAGCACTCAGAATCTGGCAGTGGGCGATTTCCTCCCAACGATTTCTGATTGTGACGCACATCCCTGAGAAGTCCAACGTCATAGCAGACAGGCTCAGCAGAGCTATTCTCATGCCTCACGAGTGGTCTCTGAATCAGGTAGTTGCGGATCTGATCTTCCACAAATGGGGACAGCCTTGCTGCGATCTGTTTGCAACCCCCTTCAACACCAAATGCAGCAACTATTTCTCCCTTTTACCGCTTCCCAGTCATCCTCCCAGAGATGCTCTAGTCCACGATTGGCCTCAGGGACTTCTTTATGCCTTCCCACCTTTCCCTCTTATACCCAAACTCATACAGAAAGCAATATTGTTGGGTTGCAAAATTATCCTCATTGCTCCTTACTGGCCTCGGCAGATTTCGTTTCCATTCCTACACCGTTACCTCCTCGAGCAGCCCTGAACCCTGGATCCTATTCCAGACCTGCTGATTCATCAATCAGGACAGCTGCATTGATCCCTCCAAACACTCCAGCTCACAGCTTGATTGATCCAATTCCAACCCTAGCCAGACTTTCCAGCATTTCCCTGGTTGTGCGGGAAATTATTGTCTCCTCTCACAAATCGGCTACTAGGAAGACGTATGCTAGCAAATGGAAACATTTCTCTTATTGGGCAGAGGCTAGGAACATAGATCCCTTTTCAGCCCCAGTTCACGAGATCTTGGAATTCCTAACAGAGCTTTTTCACTCTGGGTCCACTTCTGCCACAATCAGGGTTCAACTAGCGGCCATCTCTAACTATCATGTTGGTTTTTCTAATCTAAATATTATGTCTCATAAGCTGTGTAAAGCTTTTCTCAGAGGGACTACTCTCCTTAGGCCCCTAGTGAGAGATCCCCCTCCTCCTTGGGGCCTTAATTTGGTACTAACCTCCTTGATTATGCCCCCTTTTGAACCAGCAGCATCCTGCTCCCTTAAGTTTCTGTCTTGGAAAACTCTCTTTCTAGTAGCTATTACCTCAACCAGACGTGTCTCGGAACTTCAAGCATAAGCGTTCGTTCTCCATACTTAGTTTTTCACAAGGATAAGGTTGCTCTGAGAACTAATCCCTCCTTCCTTCCTAAAGTCTGCTCAGAAAATAATCTAAACCAGTCCATTGACCTTCCAGTGTTTTTCCCTAACTACACCAACAAGGCAGAATACAAATTACACCTTTTGGATGTTCATAGACAATTGCGTTTTTACCTGCATAGAACGAAGGATATAAGAAAGTCGGACCAACTTTTCCTTTCCTATGCTAGGGGCAAACAGGGTCTTCCAGTTGCCAAAGTGACCCTGTCCAGGCAGTTGTCTCACATTATTACCTTCATCTATCAACTAAGAAACAAAGAATTGTCTACCAAACCGAAAGGTCATTCTACTAGGGCTTTGGCCACTTCTGTAGCCTTCCAGTCTAGGTTGCCCATGGACTCTATTTGTGCTGCTGCCACATGGGCAAATCCTCATACCTTTACTTCTCATTACAAGTTAGACATGGTCTCCAGGAATAGAGCTAACTTTTGTTCCACTGTTCTGAAGAGTCTGTTCCAATGAGCCGCCCAGGATCATAGGTGCTAGGGACACTGTCCCAACAAGCAAAAAACGAAGGCGAGATAGACAACTTAACATAAAGAAGTTATGTACCTACCATAATATTCTATGTTAATTGTCCTCATCTCACCTTCTTTCTTGCGTCTCCCCCTCCATCCCCCTGTCCTATTGGACCAAGAGGAGTTTAGGCTTCGCCAGCTGAGTATTCTCTGGTTTGTTTCCTGTACTGACTTGGAGAGTATAACAGGTATGCCCAACCTATTAGATTGGTCAGGTTATTCTTGCTATGTCTGGGGTTAGCTATTACAAACGAGATCTGGGTAGCTAGCGCTAGGCATCATGAGATAAGGGGTAGCCTCGAGCCAGTAAACAGCTCCTGAGCTATAGAAGATGGCCGAGTCAGAGCCGAGGGTTGGCTCCCATCCCAACAAACAAGAAAGAAGGCAAGATAAAGACAACTAACATGGAACATTCTGGTAGGTACATAACTTCTTTTTCTCTTTCTTTTCTTTTAGACTTATAGATTAGTAGCAGGCTAACTGCACTTGTGGGCCATTTTAAGCCTAGCCAATTACCCCATGTGAGAATCAAACCCTGCACCTCGTGTCTGTAAGGTTAACACCTTAACAATTATGCCAACCTCCCACCTGTTTAGTATTTACATGCCAAGCACTCAGTGTATTTCCTGCAATTCCACCCTTCAGTCTTGAAACAAATCAGATACCTACTCATTTGCTTATCTTCTTTCAGCCACATCCGCCTTTCTCTAAGATGAAGTATTGCAAATTTAGCCTTGGTGGTGCCCCTCTACAACTGGATTATGACTTTGATATCTGTTGCTATGTATGTGTTCACCGCATTTTTGATGTTAGCCATTGCCCATTCATAAACTCTGCATGATTCATCCTGGGGGCAAATAAAATCCCCAGATTTTTTCCTTTGTTGTTATATTGGCTTGCTTCTCCTAGTGTATGTTTCTTGTGTTATAGGGCATTTACTACACATTTGTACACTTACCACCAGCTACTACTTATATACCCACCCTGCAGGTCTCAATATGCCTATCGAGAGAGTGGCCCAAACCTCTGTAGCCACTGTTCAGTCTCATTGTTGTTGGCATACAGGTTGAACTGATAAACAGGACTGGCCCAACACTAATTTCCCTGGCACCCATTTGATGACTGTACCCCCCCCCTCCCCAACATGGTTCTCCTCTGACTCTGTCAGTTAAACAATTTCCAGACTTTTTATTATAATAAGCCCCATTCATCAGACCTTTTAACTTCCATATTGACTTCAAGTGCAGTGTGGTGTGACAGACAATGTTGAAATGCAGGTGCCCTACTTCCAGTGGATCCCTTTGAGTGTGGTGTCACAGACGATGTTGAAATGCAGGTGCCCTACTTCCAGTGGATCCCTTTGAGTGTGGTGTGACAGACAATGTTGAAATGTAGGTGCCCTACTTCCAGTGGATCCTTTGTCTCCCTCTTGGACTCAGCTTTGACAGCAACATTCTTACTTCCATTGTTGTGTTCTCTGTCACCACTCTATATTCTAAGTAAAGCATACATAGTTTAACTAATAGTTTTGTGAGTTTTAGAACTAACTCTTTAAGCACTAAGGGAAACAGCTTGTCAGGTCACTGTGGCTTGAATTTCTGTAGTCCCTGTCAGTCACTCATCTACCATTGTCCCATGCTCCCTTCCTTTTCTGGCACTTCATATTATATCTTCTTGCAAATACTAAGGTGCAGAACACATTTGCTGTTTCTCACTGATAGACAATCTTCAAACATTTCTTCCACCCAATTTACTATTAGGCTCATGTTCAGCCAAAACTTCTTATTTTTCATAGATACTTGAGTATTCTATGGCATGAAATGCAATTTAGCCACACTTTAACAACAGTGTTCAGTCTCAGCCACACCCCTAACAACACTGTTCAGTCTCAGCCACACCCCTAACAACACTGATCAGTCTCAGCCTTCATACAGGTTTTGTAAAAAGGGAATGCAGAACAGCTACAGTCATTCCTCTGCATAAGGGAAGACCTTCCATGGACCCAGGCAATTACAGACCCATAAGTATGACTAGCATTATATGCAAAGCCATGGAAAGACTTCTCATGGAATTAACCAGTCAGGACTTATGAAACCTCCAAACACTGGACCTCTCTCAGTTTGGATTCATCAGGGGCAGGATATGCTTAATCAACCCAGTGGATTTTTTTGAAAAGGTTACCAAAGCAATGGATGATGTCAAAAGGTAAACACCATATACCTTGACCTGGACAAATCTTTTAACACAATTGCTCACTTAAGCATAGTAGAATACCTAAATAAACAAGGAATAACCTTCTATGCCACCTGCTGGATACCCATGGATGCAACAAATCAAAATAGGGGAAGTTACCATCACAAAGAGACTAGTCACCAGTGGAGTCCTCCGGGGTTCTGTGTTGGGACTTCTGCTGTTTGGCATCCACTGTTCTGAAGTAAAAGCCATTACCAAAGGGCTCTGGCTGACTGTGTTTCAGATGACTGCAGGCTAGGGGCATTCATTGAGTCCTCATATGGGTTAGCCATCCTGCAGGAAGGTTTGTCTCAAATAAATAACTCATTTCAAAATAATGGTTTGAAACTAAATGCCAAAAATGCATTATTATATCATTTTTGAAGTAAACTTCCCTAGGGAACAACCTCACTGACAATATGCTCCTAGGAGATGACCCAGTTTTTTTGACATTTGGGAATTTATGTGGACAGTGACCTAACCTTTGACTAACACGTGTCTATACTGTACAGCTTATAAACAAAGGGATTGTGTCTAGATCTAGGGATTTTAGTGTTCCCCTTTACTCAGCCTTCATTAGGCCAGTCATTAAATATAATGCCCTGTTTGGCATGTGTCTGTCCAGACACATGTCACAAGTGGAACACTCACAGAGATACCTTGGTAAAAGGATACATAGGTTCATAGGTTCATAGGTAGGTACTAGGCTATTGGCCCTAGGGCCTATACAAGCCTAGCCAAAAATGTACCCTGGCTTTTGCCACCCAAGAAAATTATTTTCCTGTGCCCCTGTCAAGCAGAACCACAGGAACACACCAGATGTGATCCCCGGGGTGAATTTCCTATTACCCATCCAATCATCAAGATTTTTCTTGAAGAGTGCTAATGAGGAGCTCTGTTTGACATAGATAGGTAGTCTGTTCCAGAGTATGGGAAGTCTCTGGGACAGGAATCTATCCCTCCAGCATGTTCTGTTTATTATGGTGACAAGGTTTAGGTCCCTAGAGCGTGTAGCTCGGAGGGATTGGGTTTTCTTTAAGTGGAGCATGTCCAACAGCTCTGGGTTTGACATAGCTTTGTATGTTAGGCAGAGATCGCCTCTGAGTAGGCGATATGCGATGGAGTAAAGCTGTAGTCTTTTGAGACGGTCTGCGTAAGGCATCTGTTTGAGGCCAGTAATCCTCTTTGTGAGGTATTTTTGCGGCCTTTCCAGTTGTTGTAGATGTCTTGTGAGATACATACCAAAAGGGGCGTTGTACTCTATAATGGGTCTAATGAGTGATGAGTAGAGGGGAACAATGACCTCTTTTTTTCTGGATGAGAAACCTTTTGTGATGAGGTGTGCCACGTAGAAGGATTTCCTGACCACTTTGGCGATGTGATTATCAAAGGAGAGACTAATGTCCACCTGTGTCCCAAGGTCTCTTATCACACTTTCAGTGTTAAGTAGACTACCGTCTATGTGGTGGGTACAGAATTTTTACCAAAGGGGATGACAATGCACTTTTTGGCATTGGGCTTGAGACCATGTCTTTGACACCAGGCATCTGTCTCAGTGAGGCCCTTTTGTAGGATGTCCACATCATTAGGAGTTTCAATTATGGCTCTTAGTTTGCAGTCATCTGCGAATTTAGTTAGCCAAAGACCTTCTGTGTTAGCCTGTACTTCAGAGAAGTAGATACCAAACAGGAGAGGACCCAGGACTGAGCCCTGTGGTACTCCACTTGTCACTGGTCTGAAGTCTGATTTGGAGTCTGCTACTTTCACAGTGTGGGTTCTTTCAGTAAGCCAGTTGGCAACCCATCTTGTGACATAGGGATTTATACCTAGTTTAGTGAGTTTATCTATAATTCCAGAGTGGGGGATGGTGTCGAATGCTTTGGCGATATCTAGATAGGCTGTGTGAACCACCTT
Source organism: Protopterus annectens (assembly GCF_019279795.1). Lineage (NCBI taxonomy): Eukaryota > Metazoa > Chordata > Ceratodontiformes > Protopteridae > Protopterus > Protopterus annectens. The sequence continues at coordinate 1,473,807,848 of NC_056745.1, read as the reverse complement.
ACCCTTATCTATGGCTTTGGTGACTACTTCAAAGAAGTCTATCAGGTTTAGGAGACATGCTCTGCCTTTTACAAACCCAAACTGTGTGGGGTCCAGGGTTTGGAGATCTCCAATGTCTTTGTTTATGAGTTCCATGATGATATGTTCCATGGCCTTGCAGATGAGGCTTGTCAGGCTAATGGGGCAATAGTTCCCGGGGTCTGTTGTGGCCCCCCCTTTGTGGAGTGGGATAACTGTCACGGTGCGCCATTCAATGGGCACAAAGCCTGAGGTGAGGCTATGATTGAACATGGTACTTAGGTGGGGTGCCAGTTCATTCTGTAGTTCATGTAGAAGGCAGCCTGGGATGTTGTCAGGTCCCATGGATGCTGTGTTCTTGGCTTTGGAGAGTGAAGTTTTTACCTGTGCAGCCGTGATTACAGGAACTTTGCATTCTTCCGGTATAAAGATGGGCTCTTTAGGGGGTGAGAGGGGGGTAAAGTTAGCACTGAACCTATCTGCCAGGATGTTGGCAATATCAGTTGGCTCTGTATATTTAGTGTCATTGTGCTGTAACTTAGAGCAGATCTGAGTGCTGCCATTGAGATTTTTGACATAGCTATAGAATGCTTTGTGGTTGTCTTTAGAATCAGTGGCAATTTTGTTTTCATAACTAGCTTTGGAGGATTTTATGAGGGATCTCAGCTTCTTACTGAGGCTGACCAGGAGTTCCTCCAATCGTGGGATTTTACTCTTTTTGCAACAGTTTCTTTCTTCTGTTGTAGAGTTTGTTTATGGCAGAAGACCACCAGATTGGCTTCCTTTTTTTGGAGGATAGCATCTTGGTTCTGTTAGGGATAGCATGATCCATGCACTCGTGTAAGTGCTTATAAAGTGCATTTGTGTAGGATTCAGCAGTCGTACCTCTATTGTCCATCTGCATGGGTGTCATGAAGTTTGCCACTGCTGTCTTAAGAAGCGTGAAGTGGGCTTTGGAGAAATTTTTTACGGTTGTTTTCCTAATGGGGGGTGGGAGCGGGATGTGGATGTCTAGAGTGATTAGCTTGTGGTCAGATCTAACCAACGAGGAGCTGACCTCTGGTGTGGAACACCGGTCACCCATGTTGGTGATGACCAGGTCTAGGATATTGCTGCCTCTGGTGGGGGTGTGGATAAGTTGATCCAAAGCATTGGAATTGATGATTTCCAGAAAACGTTGAGCAAAAGAGTTGGTACATGAGTAGTTTTCCCAGTTAATGGTAGGGTAGTTGAAATCACCCATTATTAGAGTGTTGGGTTGTACCTTAATATTTTCCAGTGTATCAAGAAAAGAGGAGTGGGAATCCTGGGGCATGGTGGGGGGTCTGTAGAAAGCTACAATCTGGATTGCGGTTTTGCCCAGAGTTAGTTGAACTTGGATAATCTCAGATGCATTATGCTGAGCAACTAGCTTGGAGTTGTGGATATCCTTAATGAATATGGACACGCCTCCACCTTTAGTGTTTCGGTCCGGGTTTGGTGGCCGAAAGGTGTGGTATGAATTATAACCTGGTATTGCATGGGTGCTCTCTGGAGCTTTGAACCAGGTCTCTGTCACTGCACAGATGTCAATGTTCTCCATTTTAAGGAGTGCCTCGAGTGAGTGCATTTTGAGGTTTAGACTTATAGCATTGAGTAGCATTACCCTCAGATTTTGCTTGCTTGTACCTGTTACGGTGGTGAATTTGTCATTTGAACCTTGACTAAAAAAGGTACTATAGGGGTGGCAAGAGCCTTTGCCAGTATCCAGAATCCCAAGGGCGACAGGTGCAGGCCATCTCTGGCAAAGCAGCATGGTCTGTCGATCATGTCATCCCAGGCAGACAGATACTGGATTCCCTTAGAATGACACCAGAAGCTTAGCCAATTGTTAAAGTCAATCATTTTGTCTTTGTACTGTGGTGTCATTCTGGGTGATGGCAGGATGCTCCTCAGGGCTAGGGTCATACCAGCCTGGGCTACAAGATCAGAGAGCTCCTCCCTGTCTCTTTGCATGTAGTCCAGGGAGGTACGTCTCAGGTCATTCACACTAACATGGACAATGACAGAGTCATATTTGTACTTGTTGTGGAGTGACCTGAGTATGTGTACATTATGTGGCAGATCCTGGCACCTGACAGGCAGCTGACAGTAACTTTTTCCTTGTTTAGCCTGGTGAGTGGAACATCAGTGTGCCTGACTATAGAGTCACCTATGACTAGAGTGTTGGGTACGTTATGCCTTATGGGCTGTAGTTGAGTGACACACTGAGTATGTGGGCTATGTGTCATTTGGGTTGTGTTGGGGGGTGGAGGTTGCTTGCATTTCTGCTTTGGAGGTCTCTGTTGTTTGGGCAGATTAGTACAGAGAGCCTCTGCGAATGTAGGTGTGTGTTTTGTGGTTCTGTGTGTATGTTTTGATGGTGTAGGTTTTGAGGGACTATGTGATGAGTGTGCTGTGGTGCAGGTGTTTACCTTCTCCTCTTGACTGTCTAGGCCTGTCTTTGGTAAAGACAGCTTTGCTTCCAGTTTGGCTATATAAGTGCATCTCTCACAGGTCGTAGTGTTGGGTGGTAGGAGGAGAGGGTTGTCTGTGTACATGAGGCAATTGCTGCATTGTCCCAAGATGCCCAGATTCATCAGGTAGACAGGAGAAAACACCGGGAGCTGACCTTTAGACATGCCTGAATATTTATTAAGTACTAAAAACTGTTTTCCTCTAGACAAGTGAGGAAAGTTGAGTGCTGTAGTAATTTGTAACTTATTTAGTGCTTACAATGAGTTCTGAACAAGTGCTGAGATCAAAGAAACAGATGAGTGCTAAAACTAAAAAGCTGGCTAGTTGCAAGGGAAATTTTGAAAAACAGACTTTATGGAGCCAGGAATAGTTTAACCCCAGTTAAGTGTGTGTGTGTGTGTGGGGGGGGCTTAGGAGCTCACAAACAGTCCTGGACACAGCAAATCCATATATGATCTGCCACAGGAAAGGGGGAAGCAAGCTTAGAAGGTTTTTTTCCAGTAAAGTAGAAATAGAAAAAGCTGGAACAGAAATTAATTCAACGTTAAGAATCTGAGTGGGTTGGCCTTCACAAATGTTCTCTTTTAGATTGAGTGAACTAATGACACTAGACTGGGAGGAGTGTCACAGATCAAATATACAGTATGGGCGGGCAACTGCAAAGCCACCAAGGATAAGAACACACAGCACTAGGGAGGGTGGATGGGAAAAAATTACAGTTCCTAGCTGTAGCCACTAAATGAAAGTTTTAAACAGATCAAGGAGCAGACTAGAGAATGTTTTTAACAGACAAAAATGCACAGAAAAGTTCGGATAGAGCAATCACAAACAGAAAATACAACTGTCAGTATGAAAAAGCAGTTTACAGTTAAGTAATGTTAAAACAGTATAAAACAGTACATAAATGCTGTGAGACAATAAAAAGAGCTTTATAACAGTGCAAAAATGTAGTAGATCAACTGTATAGTACAATTCTAAGCATTTCAGAAGTGCAGTTCAGTGAAATAAGTGTAAGAAATAACTTAGCCTGCTCTTGGAATTTTAAGGAATTTCCACTTATGCAATGCAATCCGGAGCCTGACAATACAAGCAGAACCTTTATAAGACACAGGGTTTATATAGCAGTAAGAATGGAGGAGTTGGAAGATCAGATTACTACACAGCCCCTGCTATTACCCAATCACTCGTACTACAGAAGGTCAGGAGGCCTTGTTACTCTCAATAATAATGAAGACGATCAGCAGAAAATGGCTGCCAGAAACACAGGAAACTCAACCAAAACTACCAGCCTAGACAACAGGCCTCTATCAGGATTATGCCACCTGATCAGAACACAGAAACCTCACTTTAAAAGCATAGAAAGAACACCCACAAAGAGAAGGCTTAAACATCATGTCCTGTATGGATTGACTCAAACCAAGTTACTTTTCTTAGTATCCTACAGACGGCTAACAGCTGACCTGTGTATGGCATACAAGGAATTTTCTGACCCCTTACTGATGGATTTACTTCACATCAGAAAGTCAAACGGCATCAGGAATACTTGGTCTAGGTATCTAAACCTCTTCTGCAACATCAACAGAATGGTTTGGAGAGACAGGTATAGTTGGCAGAGGATAATGCTAATGTGAAACAAACTTCCCAGCCACATGAAACAAATTTCATCCCTGGCCATTTTCAAGTTCAACTTAGATCTATGAATGGGGAGCAGAATAATTACCCCAGGACTTCCCCCCGTACTACTAATGGACAGAGGCAGCTCCTAAATGCTTTAACCCATGCATGGGTCCCCTCAAATTATCTTTGGTATGATCCCAGTTATTCTCATTAGGGGTACTGTATAATTATTGAGCATGTGAGGGGTAAAGCTAATCTATAACCAAATGGGTAGGTTATTTTAAGCAAAAAAGGGAAATTGGCTAGGCTTAAAATGGCCACAAGGGCAGCTAGCCTTGTACTTACCTATGAAGATATGTTGCTTATACTTTATTTCTCTGTCCATTTCCTTCTGTTAGTCTGTATTTATTTGCTGGACTACCTTTCCCTAATTATCTTGACTTCTTCAATATATTTGATTCCTAATTCTCTCGCCCACATTTCTATTTTCTATTGTGTATCATTCTCAGGGATAGTTGTCATTCCTTTCTGCATTCCACGATTTGCTCCTTTATTGGTATCCCTAACAAATCTTATCAATTCTACCATTTCCTGTTCAGCTTTTACTGACTTTCTTTAGTGCCATGTATCAAATTCAAGTCTGCATCACTTGAAGTCCCAGAATTCTCCACTTCCCACCATTTTGTCTACTAGTACAGAGGTCATGAGGCATGCAGTCTCACAGCCACTGCCTTCCTTTCTTCTACCCTCCTCAACAATTTTGAATTGCTGAAGATCAAATAATCCAACATTTATTTTCTTTGTCCAGTTCTGTAATAAAATCATGCCTTCTTGACACTGACAAACAAGATAAAAGGAGGAATTTATTAACATAAAACATTTCATAAATAAACTAATACACAGTTGTCATGGGCAACAGGGGCACAAAGATAGTATAGCACACTTAGATTACAAGAAGGAAGATAAAGGACTTTATTCTCTAATTAAGACAAATCTACTGATCCTCCAACTCTGCTTGTTTTTATGTTACACTAAATACATATTGCCACTCGTCCAGTCAGGATAAAAAAGACAAGTCTTAGTGGGTTCTGTTCAAGCAGCTTTATTATGTACAAACACATCAGGATTGAGGCTTAATAACTTTAACTTAGATAAACTTATAAACAAACTGACTCTCTCTCACATACATGCTCATTCTCTGGCTGCACTCTCAAAATGGCACTAAAGCTAGCACGTGCTGACTATTTATATGCTCGTGCTATCGTTGGAAACACTTCTTAAAGGTACAACACACACACACACATACACACACACACACATACACACACACACACACACGCACACACACACACGCACACACACACACACACACACACACACACACACACACACACACACACACACACACACACACACACACACACACACACACTCACACACACACACACACACACATGCACACACATAGACCTCCCTCTTTGAGAAATGAGTCATGCAATATTGATGACTTTGACTTGACATGCAATTGATACAAATAATTCTTTGTCATGCAGTTATACAGAACTAAATACATATTGGCAATTATGTTCAGGTTGCTGTGTATTTCACACTAGGTCTGGAAATATGACCAAATCATGTGACACTGAAATTAGAATTAGTTCTAGCAACTGGGACTGTCTCTGCTGAATGTTCAACTTTAGGGACATCAGGAACATCATCCGGAATGGAAATGTGGAAATGGAAGTTAAGACACGTTCTACAACAGGAACATTGTTTGGATTGCTCTGAGATCTAGGGTCTGTATTACAGGAGCAATGCTATGATATCGATTCTGCTACATGAAGAAGATGTCTGTGATTTCTCCTGTACTCCACGCCCTCAGATTCTACGAAGTAGGATCTCAGCTTGGTACATATAGCTGTTACTTGACCAATCTGGTCAAAACCTTTCACCATTTGTATACTCACTGTCTCTCCTTCTTTCAATGGATGAAAAAATCTGCTCGATTTATCATAGCTGGACTTCTGGAAAGAGTGCTTTCTGAATAATTGGACTCTAATTGTCCTGTTCTTAGCTTTAGGCCTCAACAAACAGGAAATAATAGGCAACGTTGTTCTGGTTTGCCTAGACAGAAGTCTCTGAGCAGGTGAGCCAAGTATATCATCACGGAAAGTATATCATCATGGGGTATGTTTCTGAGATTAAATAAATTTAAGAAGACATCAGTATTATCACACTTTGACCTCTCAAGTAATTGCTTTGTACTCTATACTGCATGTCCAGCTAGCTCATTTGACTGTAGATCATGTTCAGCTAGCTCATTTGACTGTAGATACTCTGGACTACTAGTAACTTGTACAAAGTCCCATACTCTGTACAGCATTATCAGCTAGCTCATTTGAGTGTAGATACTCTGGACTACTAGTAACTTGTACAAAGTTAACTCATTTGACTGTAGTTACTCTGGATGACTAGTAACTTGTACAAAGTTAACTCATTTGACTGTAGATACTCTGGACGACTAGTAACTTGTACAAAGTTAACTCATTTGACTGTAGATACTTTGGACGACTAGTAACTTGTATGAAGTCCCATACTCTGTACTGCATGTTCAGCTAGCTCATTTGACTGTAGATACTCTGGATGACTAGTAACTAGTACAAAGTTAACTCATTTGACTGTAGATACTCTGGACGACTAGTAACTTGTACAAAGTCCCATACTCTGTACTGCATGTTCAGCTAGCTCATTTGACTGTAGATACTCTGGACGACTAGTAACTTGTACAAAGTTAACTAATTTGACTGTAGATACTCTGGACGACTAGCAACTTGCACAAAGTTAACTCATTTGACTGTAGATACTCTGGACGACTAGTAACTTGTACAAAGTTAACTCATTTGACTGTAGATACTCTGGACGACTAGTAACTTGTACAAAGTTAACTCATTTGACTGTAGATACTCTGGACGACTAGTAACTTGTACAAAGTCCCATACTCTGTACTGCATGTTCAGCTAGCTCATTTGACTGTAGATACTCTGGACGACTAGTAACTTGTACAAAGTTAACTAATTTGACTGTAGATACTCTGGACGACTAGCAACTTGCACAAAGTTAACTCATTTGACTGTAGATACTCTGGACGACTAGTAACTTGTACAAAGTTAACTCATTTGACTGTAGATACTCTGGACTACTAGTAACTTGTACAAAGTCCCATACTCTGTACTGCATGTTCAGCTAGCTCATTTGACTGTAGATACCCTGGATGACTAGTAACTTGTACAAAGTTAACTCATTTGACTGTAGATACTCTGGACAACTAGTAACTTGTACAAAGTTAACTCATTTGACTGTAGATACTCTGGACTACTAGTAACTTGTACAAAGTCCCATACTCTGTACTGCATACTCAGCTAGCTCATTTGACTGTAGATACTCTGGACGACTAGTAACTTGTACAAAGTCCCATACTCTGTACTGCATGTTCAGTTAACTCATTTGACTGTAGATACTCTGGACGACTAGTAACTTGTACAAAGTCCCATACTCTGTACTGCATGTTCAGCTAGCTCATTTGACTGTAGATACTCTGGACTACTAGTAACTTGTCCAAAGTTAACTCATTTGACTGTAGATACTCTGGACGACTAGTAACATGTACAAAGTTAACTAATTTGACTGTAGATACTCTGGACGACTAGTAACTTGTACAAAGTTAACTCATTTGACTGTAGATACTCTGGATGACTAGTAACTTGTATGAAGTCCCATACTCTGTACTGCATGTTCAGCTAGCTCATTTGACTGTAGATACTCTGGACGACTAGTAACTAGTACAAAGTTAACTCATTTGACTGTAGATACTCTGGGCGACTAGTAACTTGTACAAAGTTAACTCATTTGACTGTAGATACTCTGGACGACTAGTAACTTGTACAAAGTCCCATACTCTGTACTGCATGTTCAGCTAGCTCATTTGACTGTAGATACTCTGGACGAATAGTAACTAGTACAAAGTTAACTCATTTGACTGTAGATACTCTGGACGACTAGTAACTTGTACAAAGTTAACTCATTTGACTGTAGATACTCTGGACGACTAGTAACTTGTACAAGGTTAACTCATTTGACTGTAGATACTCTGGATGACTAGTAACTTGTACAAAGTTAACTCATTTGACTGTAGATACTCTGGACGACTAGTAACTTGTACAAAGTTAACTCATTTGACTGTAGATACTCTGGACGACTAGTAACTTGTACAAAGTCCCATACTCTGTACTGCATGTTCAGCTAGCTCATTTGATTGTAGATACTCTGGACGACTAGTAACTTGTACAAACTTAACTCATTTGACTGTAGATACTCTGGACGATTAGTAACTAGTACAAAGTTAACTCATTTGACTGTAGATACTCTGGATGACTAGTAACTAGTACAAAGTCCCATACTCTGTACTGCATGTTCAGCTAGCTCATTTGACTGTAGATACTCTGGATGACTAGTAACTTGTACAAAGTTAACTAATTTGACTGTAGATACTCTGGACGACTAGTAACTTGTACAAAGTCCCATACTCTGTACTGCATGTTCAGCTAGCTCATTTGACTGTAGATACTCTGGACGACTAGTAACTTGTACAAAGTTAACTAATTTGACTGTAGATACTCTGGACGACTAGTAACTTGTACAAATTCCCATACTCTGTACTGCATGTTCAGCTAGCTCATTTGACTGTAGATACTCTGGACGACTAGTAACTTGTACAAAGTTAACTCATTTGACTGTAGATACTCTGGATGACTAGTAACTTGTACAAAGCCCCATTCTTTTTTTTTTGCAAATTTCTGAAACAACTGACTGGTAAATTGAGTATCATTGTCAGAAATAACTTTGTATGGACTACCATGGATTGAGAAATGCCATTTCAACTTAGTGGACATTAGGTTAGATACTAAATCTATCTGAAACCAGTTTGAATAAGAGTCTACCAACACTAAGTAATGCTGATTGTTCCACTCGAACATATTAGTGGCTACTGCTGACCACGGTAGTTCAGGAACTTGACTTAGCTGAAGTGGTTCTTTTTGCACATGCGATTTAGTACTATTGCAGACCGAACAAGAAGAGAGTCCTTTATCGATGTCTTTTGCTAGAGAAGGCCAGACTGCTAGCCGTCTTGCCCTTCTTTTGGTAGATTTCGAATGTGGGTGACCACGATACAAAATCTGGATTTATTCACATTGTAAGGAAGCAGGAACAACAATTTTAAGACCTTTGAAAATAATGCCATCATACATCAACATCTCATCTCTGTAAGGAAATAAGTTTGCACTTCAGGTGATACACTAGATTGTTTTGATAGCCATCCAACACTGATGAAGTGGTTGAGCTTTTGCAAAACTGGATCAGTATTTGTATGACATCTCAGCTCAACAAGTCTCTTGGCAGAAAGATTTCACTCTTCCATGGCATCAAAAGTCAAAATTCTCTGCAGGAAGCTATTCCTTTGTATCACTGGGCGATCTGGATAAGGTATCAGCCAGATGAAGAAGTCTACCTTTTGTATAGACCATTTTGAAGTTGTACTTTTGCAATTTGAGCATCATTCTTTGTAATCTCACTGGAGCTGAATGCATAGGCTTCTTTAAAGTAGTGACTAGAGGTTGGTGATCAGTTTCAATCTGAATATCTCGACCATAGATATAATCATGAAACTTGGAACGTGCAAATACTGTTGCCAAAAGTTCTTTCTCAATTTGAGCATAATGTATTTCAGTTTGGGTCAGAGAGCTAGATACGTAGGCTACTGGTCTGTCTTCTTGAAGAATAACTGTGCCAAGACCAAATTTTGAAGCTTCACAGGAAAGAGTTACTGGTTTATTGACATCATAGTATCTTAATGTAGGTGGGGTAGCAATTTTCTGCTTAAGGCCCTTAAATGCTCTCTGGTGCTCTTCCAACCAACACCATGTAACATTTTTGCACGTTAGCTCTCTCAAAGGCCCTATCAACTCACTGAAGTCTGGTATAAACTTGCCTAAATAGTTGACCATACCAACAAAACATTGTAGAGCTTGAACATTATCTGGTGCTGGCATCTCAAGAATGGCAGCTTGCTTGGACGTCTCTGGTCTCAAGCCAGTGTTAGTAAATAAATGACCTACATATGTAACTTCTGCTAATCTGAAGTTGCACTTCAGAGGATTGAGCTTTAAGCTTACTTTACATGCTCTGTCTAGAACTTTCCTAAGGATTCTGTCATGCTCTGCTTCACCGTTGCCTCCAGCCAATAAATCATCAATAATTATGGCACAGGGATAACCTGAAAAAAATTGCTCCATTGCATGCTGAAAGACTTCACTTGCAGAATTTATTCCAAATGGCATCCTGAGGAAGCTATATCTTCCAAATGGGGTACTGAAAGCAGTCAGTAGTGAAGATATGTGATCAAGCATCATTTGCCAAAATTAACTTTTTGCATCTAAGACAGAAAAAACACTGGCATTTGGTATCGAGGCTGCAACTTCCTCAACTGTACAAATGGGATGATGTGGTATTTTTAATGCTTTGTTCAAATCCCTTGGGTCAATACATATTCTGATTTTGTCTGAGCTTTTTTTGTGGGCTGCTACCATGGACAACACCCATTCAGTTGGTTCTGTGACTGGACAAATTTCACTGTGCTGCACCATTTAATCCAACTGAGCTTTGACTTTATTCTGCATAGCTATCAGAACTTTTCTTGCCGGTCTGACCACTGAACTAGACTGGGCCTAACTTCATAGAGTACACAACTGGAAGTTTGCCTAACTTGTCATCAAAAACATCAGCATACTCTGACAAAATAGCTTCAGTAAAACTGGAACTGGGACATGTGCTTATATGATGGACTTCTTTGGTACAGGTAAGCAGATTCATTCTCAGACTGTCTCTGAGACCCAGTAATGATTGCACATGTCTTCAAACTACATAGAATAACAAACTTTAACAGTTCCTAGCCAAATAACTTGAAAGCACTACTGAGCCTTCGGTTTGAATTTCTTCAACTCCATAAGCAACAAGCTTCACACAACTGGCCACATTAAGTTGCACACCAGCTCTCACCTTAGCAAATGTGTCTGCTGACATAACATTACACTTTGAACCAGTGTCTACTTTGAGCTTAGGGGATTTACCATCGATCTGGACAATACAAAACACTTTGTTCTTTGCCAAGAAATTTACTGCACCAACCTTTTCACCAATTACTGACACACCATCCACGTAGAAAGTACAATTGCAGTCTCGATATGATCAGCTTGCCTTTTTGAGTGACCCTCCTTTATAACTGTATGAGGTTTACTTGATTTGCAAAACTTTTGAAAATGGTTCCATTTTGTACACTTGTGGCATTGCCGACAAAATGCTAAGCATTTTTCTCTGTTAGGCTCATGATTGGCAGTTGGCACCACAATTGTGACAGTTAACAATAAAGCTTGATTTGGTTTTGCTGACTCACCCTTGTCCTGCACTGAACATGTCTGTTTCACTGAACTAGTCTTAGAACTTGCTGGAAAACTACGTGCTTTACTTGCCACACCTGCAGGGGTTACTGCTGTCATGTGCTTAGGCCTGCTCCTGCTAGCCACATGTTGCATGCTGTCTACATTTGCCCTGGAGCCTACTAAAACCAGGCTCTTATCATTTGCAAGGATAATTGTGTGCCTTTCTGCAACTTCATGGATTTGGCAAATCTCAACAGCTTTGCTCAGCATTAAATCACTGTCATGAAGCACAATTCTTCTCACTGCAGCACTATTAATACCACACACAAGCCTGTCCTTTATTAACTTGTCTTTTAAATCACCAAACCTGCACATTTTTGCTTTGTTTCTCAGGTTAGTAATATAAGCAGCAAAAGTTTCTCCTGCTTTTGATCTCTTGTGTAAAACAAATGTCTCTCCAATGTAATATTTGTCTGGGGGTTACACATTTCCCTAAATTTGCATTTCAAACACTCGGGGTCTTCCCTTGATTCAGCCTGTACAACAATATAATGGTCTGTACCTTCTCCTTCATATACTGCTGGTGCATGCACAAATGAACGTTCTCCTGCATTGGCCTCTGACCCACCTAAGTTTAGCAAAACAAATGCCCTGGTGCATGCATCTTTGTCAGAATAAGCTGCTTGTATAAAAACATACATTTGCTCAAATATTCTCCAATTCTCTGCAATATTCTGATAAAATACAAGTGGTGATGGCTTTCAAAATCTATCTGCTATGCCAACAAAATTACACTAAAACACAATGGAACCCAAGTTCACTTGTGACTATATGAACCTGCACACTTGCACATATGCTAGAAATTTATGCCAGTATTTGTAACTATGTCCAATAGCACAACAAGCCCCTGGTTAACTGAACTTTTTGAGAAATAAGTCTCCTGTGTACAAGTATACTCTTGAAATCACTGTACTTTAAGAAATCACCTCTTATCAGTGTAAGAAACATTTCAAAATAACTGCACTGTGCGAATAAACTGGCCAGAAATAGCTCTGAGTAAAAAACATTTTAAAGTAACTGCACTTTGCGAATAAACAGTACACTGCAGACTGAAACTTTCTCAAAATGGCTGTACTTTGCTAAATAACTCTTTACTGTACAAGAACCACTCTGTAATGGCAGCACTCTGCGAATAAACACATACAGCCCAAGAAACTTTCTCAAAATGGCTGTACTTTGCTAAATAACTCTACCGTACAAGAACCACTCTGTAATGGCAGCACTCTGCGAATAAACACATACAGCACAAGAAACCTTCCAAAATGGCTGTACTTTGCTAAATAACACTTTACCATACAAGAAACACTCTGTAATGGCAGCACTCTGCGAAAAAATACATACAGCACAAGAAACTTTCCAAAATGGCTGTACTTTGCTAAATAACTCTTTACCATACAAGAACCACTCTGTAATGGCAGCACTCTGCGAATAAACACATCCAGCACAAGAAATTTTCCAAAATGGCTGTACTTTGCTAAAGAACTCTTTACCGTACAAGCAACACTCTGTAATGGCAGCACTCTGCGAATAAACACATCCAGCACAAGAAACTTTCCAAAATGGCTGTACTTTGCTAAATAACTCTTTACCGTCCAAGCAACACTCTGTAATGGCAGCACTCTGCGAATAAACACATCCAGTGCAAGAAACTTTCCAAAATGGCTGTACTTTGCTAAATAACTCTTTACCGTACAAGAAACACTCTGTAATGGCAGCAGTCTGTGAATAAACACATCCAGCACAAGAAACTTTCCAAAATGGCTGTACTTTACTAATTAACTCTTTACCATACAAGAAACACTCTGTAATGACACCACTCTGCGAATAAACACATCCAGCACAAGAAACTTTCCAAAATGGCTGTACTTTGCTAAATAACTCTTTACCATACAAGAAACACTTTGTAATGGCAGCAGTCTGTGAATAAACACATCCAGCACAAGAAACTTTCCAAAATGGCTGTACTTTGACTGCACTTCATGAAATAGTTGCACTTTGCACACAAAAATTTTTTTGGAATAAATACACAGTAATAATCACATAATGTAAGCACTTCCAAAAAATAATAAAATCTAAAGGCAAAAATTAGTCTTGCTTCAGTGAACAAAACTTCATCGGCGCCTGAAGTTTTGTTCACTGAAGGAAGACGAAAGCACTTATTTCATTTGTTTGGGCGATAATTAAAACCCTTTGTGGAAGTTTTTAATTTTTACCTTTAGTTTTTATTATTGTTTGGAAGTGGTTTCTTGTTTCACACACTGTAAGCACTTTGCACACTTTGAGATACATCGAATAACTCTAGTTATGCCCTGATTAGCTTCAATCAATGCGAAACAGTAGTTTATGCCAAAACACCGCACTTTGCCAAAAAAACATGCAGTTGCCTTTCTTTATTAATGCTTAACGTGCCCTTTTTTCTCCTTATTATATTCATTTTCTCGTTTAATTTCTTTTCATGCCCATATTATACTTTTCTTGTGCTCATTTTCCTCTAAACGTGCTTGTTTTGTAATTCCAAGGAAATTCCAAACCCCTTATGTGCTTTTCTTTTTTTTTTCAAAACAGGTTTATTGTTTTAACATATAAGAGAAATATCATAACAATTTTATACAAGTAATTAAAAATAGGTATTATTATAATATTCAACAAAACAACTAAAGTATTTACAAAGACATCCACTACAATCAGATCAATTAATTAAACTAAAATATCATGCTATTGAAATTAAAATTTTTTAACAAATTTTGTAAATTATCCCATACAATAAAATAAGATGTTTTTCTGTTTGTTCTAGTCCTAATTGTGTTTATTTCCATATGGCACACTATATTCATAACATTTTTAAATTCATTGAACGAAGGAGGTGTATCTGAAATCCAATTTCTAGTTATTATTTTCCTAGCCACTGCTAGAATAGACCATAACAAGGGAAGCTTAACCTTTTAACACTTTGAGGTACAGGTGTGTTGAATAATATAAGAGATTTAGAAATAATGAAATTATCTGTAAAAAGAGCCTGCAAAAATTCATTAATTGACTTCCAGTATTCTTTCAATTTTATACAGTCATAAAACATATGAGCCCAGTCAGCATTAATTTCTACATTACATCTCTTACATAGATTATCTTTATTATTTATTTTATTCATCATCAAAGGTGTATAAAAGATCTATGTAAAATTTCCATGTATAAAGTCTCCAGACAATGGAAGATGTAGTTCTATAAGCAGATTCCAATATATATTGTTTATCTTGTTGATTTGGTGGGTCCCCATTAATAGAAGTGAAATAATTCCAGTATGAATCTACACTGTAAAAAGTTTCTTGTCTGATAACTTTATGTATGTATGAAAGTTTACCTTTATCAGAAACTTTATGTTGTAAATTTAATATCAAGTAATCAATCAGTGTTGGAATAGATTCTTTAACAGTTATAGACATTAAATCTATTTTATTAATGAGATGTTGTCTAAAGGTCTGAACCTCTAACCAGCAAGTTTCTCTTAGATCAAATTCTTGTTTTAAGAAATCTAGATTTTTAACTTTATTATCAGATATCAACTGATACCAGTACTTTAGATCATTATCTATAGCTAAATGAGTTCCTTCAGAAGTAGATGACAAAAGCATACCCTGAGTATACATTATAGGAAATACAATAAAATTCCATTCCCTATACTTAGGGTGCATGAATATAAAGTTACGATAACTAATAATAATATTTAATGGGTAACAAACCATATGTTTAGGTGTAATAGGTGAAGTACAAAATTCCTTTAGTAACCATAACATGGAGTTATTTACAATCATATTTTTATGTGTTAAGGAGATTTTCATGAAGTGTATACTAATTAGCTCTCAATAATCTTTCCATTTTGTGACATATGACTGATCTATTAATAAAGTAATAACTTTTACAATAGAAGAGATAGTATATAAATTAAAGTCTGGAAAAGAAATACCCCTTGAGACCAGCTATTAGTATGTTTCTTTAATGCAATCCTAGGTCTATTAGGTGCCCATAAGAAATTTAACATTAGTGTGTTCAGTTTCTTGATAATTATTTTGTAGGTGGAAGTATTATTGATTGTATTAAGTATAAAATCTTGGGGAATATTATCATTTTAATAATTGTAAGTCTCTCCTCCATAGTAAAAACATATTATTCCAGGTATTAAAAAGATTTTGTATATTAAGAAAACAGGTATTATAATTATTATATATAATAGATTTAATATCTTTAGATAGTATTATACCTAAATAAGTTATCTGACCTGAATTGGGTACATATTTAGTAAAATCACTAATGAGAATATTTTTTCGTGTATATATAGGTAGTATTTTAGTTTTTCTTCATTGAATATTAAACCAGAAATACTTTTAAAATTCATCATGTTATCAAATAGAGACTGTATAGAAGAATTAGATCCTGCTGATGTAATTAGAACATCATCTGCAAAAAGTTGAATTTTGGATGTTGTATTTTCATCTATTTCAAAACCCTCTATGTCAGTACTGTTTCTGATCAAATTAGCCCAAGGCTCCATTACTAAAGTGAATAATAGTGGAGAAAGTGGACATCCTTGTTTTGTACCTTTAAGAATGGGTATTTTTGTGAAACATATGTTCCTACCTTAATATAAGCCAACGTTCCTTTGTATAAATGTTCAATTAGATTTACAAATGCATCCGAGAAGTTTGTGCACTTCATTAAGGTAAACAGATAGTCCCAACTTACTGAATCAAATGCTGAACTTATATCAAGACTAATAAGTGTTAAATCTTTCTTTTCCTATTTGCAAAATCTATTAATGTTAAAGTTCTTCTTATATTATCAAAAGTATTTCTATTTACAATGAAGTCTGTCTGATCTATATCTATAATGCCGGGAATGATTGTCTTCAATCTATCAGCAAAGATATTCATAAACATTTTATAATCAACATTAAGTAATGAGATGGGCCGATATGAAGAACATCTAGTTGGATCTTTATTAGGTTTTAAAATTGGTGAAATAAATGTATATTGCCAAGATGGGGGTTATTAACTCAGTTTGGGCCAAAATAAAAACCTTATGTATTAATGAATATGTATTTTTAGAAAGGATTTTATATATCTCTGGTATAATACCATCATTACCCGGTGCTTTGTTTGATATAAGCTTATTTATTTGTGTAATAACTTCTGTATATGAAATACTCTTGTCCAATAGTTTAATCTGTTGTTTATTAATCTTTTTATTCATATTTGTGGTTATAAACTCCTTTATTTTATCTTTAGGTTCCATGTTAATATTATTATGGTTAATTTTGTGAAAGTGATTTCTAAATTCATCTAGTATTTCTGGTATACTAGAAACATTCTTCTTTTCCTTAGAGAAAAGATTTCTTTGATATGGTTTTGTTTATTCAACCTTTTTGTTTTATTTTTAAGTCTATGTAAGTATTTGGGGCTTATTGAATAAGACAAAAACTTGTATTTCTCTAAAGTTATTTTAACTTTATGAGTTAAAATTTCTTTGTATTTCTCATTTAGTTTGTTTATTTCTTCAATAACTTTCTTGTCCATAATATTTTCTTTATTATTATGTTTATAAGAGTCTAATATACTTTGAATATCTAACAATTCCTTATCCCAAGATTTCCTTTTATTATTATACCATCTGATACTTTGTCCATATAGATATGATTTTAAGGCATCCCAAATATAAACAATGGAGACTTCAGGAGTGTTATTTATGTCTAAAAAATGTTTTACTTCTGAAAGTATATATTCTTTATAGTCTTTTAGTTGAGTTAAGTATGCTGGTATCCTTTTTATCTGAACATTATGAGTATTTTTTATCATGAATTCAAAAACAATTGAATTATGATCAGATATAGGACATGAAATGATTTTGGAATTATAGGTTCATAGGTTCATAGGTTCATACTAGGCTATCTGCCCGAGGGCATTTACAAGCCTAGCCCATAGTTTTGTGGCTTACGCCACCCCTTTAGTATGGGGAACTATACCCATTATTTTGCTGTGCCTCTGTTGAGCAGTGACACTGAGGTAATCCGTGGGGTATATCTGCGATCTCCCATCCATTGGTCAAGATTTCTCTTGAACAAGGCCAGCGAGGTGCTCTGCCTCACATATACCGGGATTTTATTCCACAGCATAGGGAGTCTTTGGGTGATGAATCTATCCCTCCAGCACGTCCTATTAATAGCTGTGTCGAGGTTTAAGTCTCCGCCTTGTGGCTCTGATGGATCTAGATTTTTTGAGGTGAAGCATATTCATCAAATCTGGGTTTGACATGGCCTTGTATGTTAGGCAAAGGTCACCTCTGAGCAAGCGGTAAGCGGCTGAATAGAGCTGGAGTTCTTTCAGTCGGGCAGCATAGGACAGATGTTTGAGACCCTTTATCCTTTTGGTGAGGAACTTTTGTGGCCTCTCCAGCTGCTGCAAGTGTCGGGTCAGATACATTCCGAATGGGGCATTGTACTCAATCATTGGTCTGATGAGTGATGAGTATAGGGAGACTATGACCTCCTTGATCTAGATGAGAATCCCTTCATGATAAGGTGGGCAATGTAGAAGGTCTTCCTAACTACTTTAGCTACATGGGTGTCGAATGACAGACTACTATCAACCTGGGTCCCCAGGTCCCTGATAACTTCTTCTGTGCTCAGTGGATTGCCACCTATTTGGTAGCTAGGGGTAACCTTGTTTTTCCCGAAGGGTATGACTATGCATTTTTTGGCATTTAACTTTAGGCCATGGCTCTGGCACCAGTTATCCATTTCTGTGAGACCCTTCTGAAGGATATCTGTGTCAGATGTGTTTTCTACTATGGCCCAGTTTGCAGTCATCTGCAAACTTTGTCAGCCATAACCCTCCTGTGTTTGCTTGTACTTGGAAAAGTAGATGCCAAACAAGAGTGGGCCCAGGACTGAGCCCTGTGGTACACCACTTGTGACAGGCTTTGAGTCTGACATGGCGCCAGCAACTCTGACCCTGTGGGTTCTGTCACTCAGCCAGTTTGCAACCCATCTTGTGATGTATGTGTTAACATTTAAACTGATGAGTTTTTCAATGATACCCGAGTGGGGTATTGTATCGAAGGCCTTCGCCAGATCGAGGTAGGCTGTATGGACTGCCTTTCCCTCATCAATGGCTTTGGTGACTGTTTCGAAAAAGTCAACCAAGTTTAGAAGGCATGATCTGCCTTTGACAAAGCCAAACTGGGATGGATCCAAAGTCTGCAAATTCCCTATGTCTTTATTTATGAGGTCCATTATGATCCTCTCCATGGCTTTGCAGATAAGGCTTGTCAAGCTAATGGGCCGGTAATTTCCAGGGTCGGTGGAGGCACCGCCTTTGTGAAGTGGGACCACAGTTGCAGTGCGCCACTCCTGGCAACGTATCCAGAGGTAAGACTATGATTAAACAGCTGTCCTAGCTGTGGGTTTAATTCCTCGTTGAGTTCGTGGAGCACACAGCCGGGGACACCATCGGTAAATCTGTTACCATCTGGTTAGAAATAAAGACCCTATCTATTTTTGAATAAGTTTTGTATCTGTTAGAAAAAAAGGTGTATGGTAATGATTTTGAATCTATCTGATTATTAATATCATTTAAATGATAAGAATTAGCAAAATCCTTTAAATGTTTTGCATTAGATGTAATTCTTCTCTTTCCTATAGTGGTAGTATCACTTTCATGTAGTATACAATTAAAGTCACCAGCTAAAATAATATCTCCTATAGAGAATGATATGATCTTATCAAGATGATGTTTCACTGTATTAATACCAATTCCAGGTATCCAATATACATTAATTAAAGTGTAAGTCTTCCCGTTAATTTGTATTGTAACCATACAAAACATTCCTTTGTCATCCTGATAAGACTTAATGGTTTTAGGAATGGGCATACTTTTATTCCATAAAATAGCCACTCCTCTTTTTTTCTGAGTGTGCTCTGAACTAACCAATACTGTATATTTGTTTGTGGCTAGTTTATCAATATCTTTTTTTCAAGAGATGGGTTTCTTGTAGGAAGACTAATTTGGCCTTATGTAAATTAATGTATCTTATTAGGCTTGCCCTTTTACATGGATTATTCAATCCATTAATGTTTAAAGAAATTCCTTTTAAAGATGTCATTTGGCATTTTTAAAACTTAAGAATCTTATGATCAAAATAACAAATAACAAGATAAGTAATGGTACATCTCCTCCTTTAGGTGTACCTTTAAATATAGCTGTATTTATTGAATCTCTTATGGGATTTCATATAGGATTCAATTTTGTTTGTAGTGACAATGAATGTACAAAATATATTGTGGATGTCAAAACTATATACAAATAACAATGAACAAGTGAAAATAATGTAAGGATTAAACCTTGCATCCAGCCTGGAGTTGTAAACTCCAACTTAGAGTAGTATTTACCACTCAAGTTAACCCCCTACCCTAAGCAGCAGTACGTCAGCTACCACCTTATCAATTTAATACTAATTATATTTAACTGAAGTTAACAGTTTTCAATTCAATTATCTAGCAAGACAAGACTACACATTTGGTAAAACAGCATCATATAAACTAAAATAAACCTTTTTTTTTTTTTTTTAAAAAACTGTTCATACTACTATATACATCCATGTAATATAAAACACTTGTATGCAAATAGCATTCAAATAATCTTGATGTTAGAAATCAAGAGGAGAGAAAAATAAGTTCTAACATTCATTTAAATCAAAAACTTTGGCTAATATGATTCAGACATTACATATATTAGGATGCATCTATTTTCTGTCATGTAAATACAGTTAACAGCTTCCAAAAAAAACCTTGAATTGCTTGTATATGAGCATTTACTCAAACTCATTATTGCCAATAGAATAAAATATTGTATTCATAGAAATTGTTATAAATCATACTTCATAGTTAAGCAGATTCTCAGAAACATTTATATACATATCTACATACACACACATACACACACACACACACACACACATATATATATATATATATATATATATATATACATACATACACACATACACATATATATATATATATATATATATATATATATATATATATATATATATATATATATATACAGATGCATACACACACACATATATACACACACACACACACACAGACATACACACATATACACACACACACACACACACACACACACACACACACACACACACACACACACACACACACACACACACACACACACATACACACACACACACACATACATATATATATATATATATATATATATATATATATATATATATATATATATATATATATCTGATCTCACTGAGTTGTATCTTTACTGAGCACCATCTTACATTGCTGTCCCTTCAATAAATCTGTCTGCTTTATACAAAATAATGCACAGCAAACACATTTTAGTAGCCAGATTTTACAAACATGCTATACTACTGCTTTAAAATATATATCACATGACAATTTCTTCCAGTATAGAGTTATAAAATTATTTATGCTTGTCAATCAGATGAATTAAATGAGTTATAGTAATGTATATGTTTGGGACATAGGTTTTTAACACATATTATTAATCTGCTATTCCTGTATCTGTGATGTGTCAGTGTGATATCTAGGTCAAATGTGAGACCAGCTGCTTTCAGCTTCTCTGTGAGAATTCTGAGAGTTGAAGCTTTTGAAGTAGCTCATGGACACTGTGCATGAGACAGCCCACATCCCAGATTGTCTCTCTTAACATTTTGGTGGGAAACTTATTAAAAACTAGTGACAAACTTTCATTTAGCAGTGTAAATGCATCTAAACATGACAAAACCTTCACAATGCATTCTACAGGTTATTACAGACTCTATGTAAGTGAAATCAAGCCCAAAATTATTAATAAGTAACAAAACTCAACATTTTTGTCCCAACTCAACTCCTATGCAAATCGTATTATTTACTGTGTCTACATGATCAAAAGTATTTCTATATATTAATAAAGAAAAGAAAAAGAGAGTAGAAAGTAAAAGGGTGTAAGGCAGAAATAAAAAAAATGTAAGAGAAAGCTATAAGAAGTATATACAATAGAATATTACTTACTGTTTATATTAATAGAGTTAAAAATAAAACATATTATTTACTATTATTTAGTTCTAATTATTATTAGTTAAAGTATGATAGATTATTTACAAACAAGCATAAGCAGTGTAATCAAGAAAGTATAATTAGGTAGTGTCATTCTTGTATCTGTGATGTGTCAGTGTGATATCTAGGTCAAAGGTAAGACTAGCTGCTTTCAGCTTCTCTGTGAGAATTCTGAGAGTTGAAGCTTTTGAAGTAGCTCATGGACACTGTGCATGAGACAGCCCACATCCCAGATTGTCTCTCTTAACATTTTGGCGGGAAACTTATTAAAAACTAGTGACAAACATTCATTTAGCAGTGTAAATGCATCTAAACATGACAAAACCTTCACAATGCATTCTACGGGTTATTACAGACTCTATGTAAGTGAAATCAAGCCCAAAATTATTAATAAGTAACAAAACTCAACATTTTTGTCCCAACTCAACTCCTATGCAAATCTTATTATTTACTGTGTCTATATGATCAAAAGCATTTCTATATATTAATAAAGAAAAGAAAAGAGAGTAGAAAGTAAAAGGGTGTAAGGCAGAAATAAAAAAAATGTAAGAGAAAGCTATAAGAAGTATATACAATAGAATGTTACTTACTGTTTATATTAATAGAGTTAAAAATAAAACATATTATTTACTATTATTTAGTTCTAATTATTATTGGTTAAAGCATGACAGATTATTTACAAACAAGCATAAGCAGTGTAATCAAGAAAGTATAATTAGGAATAGCATTTGAAGAACATATAAACTTTTAAAGGAAAAAAAAAAATGTATCAAATTACTGACCTTATTTTTCCTCTTCAGAAAGAGAAACAAGTTAAATCACAGCTTGCCATTAAATCTCCAGATATTTTGACTAGTTATGAAACAAAACATTTCTTTGCACACAGAGAATAACTTTGATTAAATCTTTTCAAAATATTTGTTGCTTCTTGGAAATGCAGGAACTATATTTAAAAAGATTAATAATAAAATAAAATGATGAGAGAAAAAAAAAACATAGTACAAATCATTTGTTTTTAGTCTCTTCTTCTTCTCTGAAGTCTTCCACGAAGTTTCAGTTGCCAGTCTCTTTAACGAAGGACTAGCCCATTCCATTTCTTCTATTTTTTCCAAAATCTTATTTTTTGATAAACAGTAAAGCAGAGTCTAAGTCATCGAAAATTTTAGGACCATCAGGAAGGAAGATTTTAAGCTTGGCAGGAAACAGAAGGTATGTTTTAAAATGTGCTTTTAAGCTCCCTTATTAGTGGCAGAAAAACTTTTCTTTTAGCTAATACCATGGAAGAATAGTCATTGTCAAAACGCACAGTTGTTTCATTAATCTTAACAGGAGCTTTAGCCCAAGCAGATTTAAGAACCATCTCTTTATCAAAGATGATAGAAATCTAACTATAACTGATCTAGGATAGTTTTTGTTAGAGTTAGTATTAGCTATAGATCTATGTGCTCTTTCGATACCAAAAGAGAATGCTTCTGGTAAATCTAAAGTTTTAGGGAGCCATGTTGTAAAAAAGAAGTAATATTGTTACCTTCAATATTTTCTGGCAGTCCAAAAATCCTAATGTTATTGTGCCTAGATCTATTTTCCAGGTCATCCAGCTTTGTTTGTAAATGTGTATTTTGTTTCAGCAGAAACTCAATGTTGATTTCCTCTTCTTGTATTCTATTTTCCATGTCATTCACAGCTTCTTCTATGCCTGTCATCTGGATCTTCTGTTGTTGCAGGTCCATATGTAACAAGTCTATTTGTTTTGTAGTTTTTTCTATGAAAGTGTCTATTTTAGTATCCATTTTATCCATCTTAGCAGTAAGTTGCTGGACTATAATTATCAGAGACTGAAGTTCTTTCTTGATGCTGGAGTCTTGAGAATTTGTCTTACTGAAACTCATTTCAGACTGATAAACTGACAGGAAAATTTCCACAGTGATTTCTGACAGGAATATTGTTAAAATTTCCTTTCTTTTTTAGATATAGTTCAAGAACTATATAAAACAAACATGTTTAGAAAGAAAATTACTTCAAAAATAAATTTTTTAAGTAATTAATTCCTGTCAATGTAATAAAATTGGTGGAGCTGAAGAAATCTGCTGCTATCCTGTGTTCATCCTTGGCCACGCCCCCCCCCTTATGTGCTTTTCTGATAATTGTTTTATCAGATATTTTAATTTCAAACATTTCATTTAATTAATAAACTTTTTCTGCCTTTTACTTACTTAATAATGCATTCTATGCCCTTGTGATGCTCTGTTTTATCTTTTTATTACCTTTGGTTCATTTCTTTCCCTTTTTGTGCTTGGTTCTCTACGCCTTCACTGTCTTTGTGGGTTCTGTTCAAGCAGTTTTATTATGCACAAACACATCAGGATTGAGGATTAATAATGTTAACTTAGATAAACTTATAAACAAACTGGCTATCACACTCATGCATGCTCACTCTCTGGCTGCACTTTCAAAATGGCACTGAAGCTAGCACGTGCTTATAAACGCTTCTTGAAGGTACAAAACACACACACACACACACACACACACACACACACACACACACACAGACACACACACACACACACACACACACACACACACACACACACACACACACACTATTCTACATATATAAAGTGAAATAAATGTTCTGATGGTAAGAAGCAATCATATACATATTTGTTATCAGGTGTTTTTTAAAAAGCAAGTTCACAGCTCAAAGTATAGTCTTACAAGATCCTTGTCATGTGTTCTTCTATTACAAGGTAGTTCTCTCTTTCTTTTGTCATGTTTCCTCTTGTTATTTCCTCTTTCCTTATTTCTTTGCCATTGTACAGATGCATTCTTTTTTCCTTGATTACAAGGCACAGATTGTAAAGCGGTTCTCTCAACATAAACTGATCTCTGTAAACACAGCTGACATCTGCATTCTGTCTTATAAATCCTTTTGTGCAGTATGTGCAGTTACATTGCCAAGGGTGTTCTGTATTATGCAGGTTCTAATTGTACTGTATTCTGTTAGTTTATAATACATATGATATACATACAAAAATTAATTTAAAAAGATGGATGTGCATAATATGTTTGCAGGAAAGGATGTAATTACGTATTTGTAATGTTTGAAGGGGTCACTTTGTAAAGAGCTGCTTGGCTTGAATAGCACCAGCATAAACAACCAACAACTATATAATAAAAGAGACGGACAGTAATAACAGGATAAACAACATTAGATTGGTCTATGTCAGGAGCAGTGCTACAGTAATACACGTCTGATGTAATAGACATCACAGCCAAGGGACTAAAGTGATGTCAGCACTACACGCCTACATGCCCATAGGATTGTGCAGTGGCCAATAGATACATCAGTGTGGATGTGCACAGCAAAGTGGTACCATGTCCATCATATAAATGGGGAGGAGCTGTGGTAATGGGGAGGAGCTGTGGTAATGGGGAGGAGCTGTGGTAATGGGGAGGAGCTGTGATAAGTAGGAAAAATAGGAAATGGGATAATAGCAAGCTAACTGAGACAAAGTCAAGTAAACATAAGATATCAAAGGTGGCAGGAAGGAATGGTGTTTTTGTTGGAAAAGAACACTTTACAGGTGTTACAAAAGAGGGGCAGGTAGGGAAGATATAGAGAGATGGCTGTATTTGGGATAGATGGAAATGGGCAGGTAGCAGGGTTAGACAATCAAACACAGAAGACAGTCAGGTGGTATATACATAAAAGGTGAAGAGTATATATACAGGAGGTCGAGAGATGTTGATGGGGAAGGCTGGATATTGAACAAAGAATGTAGAATAAGACATAAATAAGACATACAGGAAGGAAAACATGAGGACAGGGTTAGATGAGGTGCTGACATGGATGCCAGACTGGCTCAGAGGGCAAGAATTCGATGTGTCACTCATCTGTGTGGATCTTCCACTGGTGGCCTGATTTGCAGAGCCACTAGATGTGTTGACTACAGCAGTCATAATAGAAGGTACATCACATTATCAACACTGGCATCCAGCTGCAGGTGCACCTCAACAGCCATCAACCTCAACAAGTGATGCTGAGAGAAGACTGGATACTCCTCTGCTCGACTTTCATGAGAAGAGTCTTCATCCCCTTCTGAGAAGCAGACACAGAATCCAGATTCTGACAGGCAGTTCATGCAGCCACTGCTGACATAGTGCCAGAAGCAACGGGTAATGCAGAGTGACGTGACTTTGGCTTCACCTCCTTCTCTTCTACAACTGGAACAGGACAAGAATGGCACGATGAAAAAAAAATCTTCACAAACATATGTTACAAACAGAGTTGTAGTTTTACAGTGGAATGGCACAGATAGTTTACATAGCCCACCAATGAAAGCAATAGATTTGCAGACAAGCAATGAGAAGCAATGAGGGCTGAAACCTTATTTCCCTGAATATACTTATCAGAGAAGTTATTTGGCTCTCTTCCCTTACTTAACTAAAGAATAAGACTACAACGTTTTGTCCTGTGTATTTAACTGACTGTGAATCTCACTCTTCACATTTGATGATACTAAAGTACAAAATAACAATAACATTTCCAGTACAAACACGTGGAAAAAGTTATGGGTGTGTATTGCATATATGTGTTTGTAATCTTTTCCCCAGATTTGCCACATAGTGTTCATTTTAGTCTCTCGTTTATGGTTATGCAGCACAGATCTGTAACATTTAGATTTGTCCAGCTCATTGCCTTCATTGTTGTCCACCCAGATGTCAACCTACCACTGTGCCCTACTTGTTGTCCAGCCTAGAGCACTTCATCAGTGTAAACAAAATACATTATTTAGTAGGTCTAATGATTCTTCAGTGAACTCAACTATAACACTCGAGTAAAACACCAGCCATCTCCAGCCCTGGTTAGAAACAGTTTTGTTCATTTATGTTTACATTTTCTTTGCCAGGTAAGTCTGACAGAACCACAATCCTTACCCTGCATCCTCAACCTCAGCATTTCATCCTTCTCCTTGGATAACTGATGAGTATGCAGATCGCAAATACCAAACTGTAACAAAGGTGCCTGGACCACAGAAATCTCCAGAAGCAGTTGATGAAGTTGAATGTTATCAAAAGACTGTGTCAAGGGAGGCATTTATTTTCTTTTTTTTTCTGACAGGATTTTATTATACAAACTTAACAAAAACTTATTTTCTTATACAGTTTAAGTCTTTTAAACAAACTTGGAGAACTAGTTGAAAGAAAAATCAAGTTTTTATGGTTTTCCTTTAATTTTTTTCTTGTCAGATGTTTTACTGACTGTTGTGACAGAATGAGCCACTCAAAAGTGAACTCTGAAGACAATTTAATGAAAAAGGAACTGCAGTCTATAATCAGTATCCAGGAGCTTTATATTAAATTTGATAAACTTGAGATCAAAATGGACAATATAAAATAAAAAAGATTCCAAGAAATGAACAGAAATGTTAAAATAGATCATAAAACAACAATCTGTTCTGATCTCAGCAATAGAAGACACACTAAATGGCCTGGATTGCCGAATACAGAGACTGAGAATCACACAGAATTCATGTTAAAACAAAATGCTTTGCTTATGGAAAAACTAAAGGACCTAGAAAGTAGCTGTAGAAAAAATAATATTAGAATATAAGAAATACCAGAAAAGGAAGAAAGAGGCAATGTGTTGCAGTTTTAACTAACTAGATGCCTAAAATTCTAAATTTACCAGAAGCTCTCTGTTTTGGTATTGAGAAAGCACATAGATCTCTTTTGACTTCTTCTTTGAAGAAAAATCCTAAGACAACTTGGCACTGAAGACTGCTTGGGCTAATTCTCTGATAAAAATAAACAACAACACTATCAGGTTTGACAATGACTATACTGCATCTGTTATGACCAAAAGGAAAGCATGTATTCTATTTGTAAAAGACTTAAAGTAGCTAAACATTAAAACTCAACTAATGTTTCCAGCTAGAATTAGGATCTTCTTTTACCAGAAGGTCAGAAAACTTATAATTCTCTAGAAGATGCAATGCACTTTTCTCAGAAAAAGAAATGTTTTTGATCAATCAGAAAATATGTATTGGACTCTCTCTTCACTTAAAAAGAAAAGCAACAAGAAATGGCTGCTCTTCCAAGAACAAAAATAGTAAAAAAAAATAAAGAAAACTAATGTTGTTCTCATTTTCTATTTTGCCTAAATAGCTTTCCCATAGGTACTAAATTTTATCATCTATTACAGTCCATCATCAAATACAAGATAAAACAAACAAAAATTATACTTTATCAAAATTCATTTTCTGTATTATCTGAAATAGTATTTGTTTGTGTCTTTTGGCTTTTCCCGGTTAGGGGTCGCCACAGCGGAATTTCGGTCCGCTAATGATTGGTAGTGGATTTTTACGTACCGGGTTACCAGCCCTGATACACAACCTTCAACGAAGGCACGCCCCATTCATGTATGCCTCCACACAGATATGCATGTTATTATTATTGTTACTTCTAAGTCCCTTAATTATTTTATTTTAATTCTCTCTGACATTATTTTCAAACTTAGTAGAGTGTATGTGGTGGTGGGGCTGTATTGACAGTATCTGAGATAATGTGTATATATATATATATATATATATATATATATATATATATTAATATTACAATTACTTGTAAGTCTCTTTATTATTTTATTTAAATCATCTCAAACATTATTTTCTAACATAGTAAGTCGTGTGTATGTGTGTGGGGGGTTATATTAACATGTTTAAGTAATCCACTTAATTTATATATACTTTTGATACATAATTTCAAGTAATCTGATTTTTATTTTTGGTTATTCTATCTGGTGAATATGGTTGTATATTATAAGCTTTATCTGTGTGTAGTGGGTGTTGTGTTGAGTGGTTTTGGCTACATGAAAATCATTTATATACATTACTTCACTTTCTTTAATAGGTTGAACATGTGTGGTCTTTGTTCATTACTTGGGCTCTTATTCAAAGAATTAGCGGTGTTATTCACTGTTTTTTACATGAACTGCTTCTTTTCCATTCCTTTTCCTGCCTAGAGTTAGTTAAATTACTTTAGAAATATTTAAAATTAATTTAGTTAATTTAAAAACATATGCATGTAGGTTTTAAAAGATGAATGAATTCCAATTATATAGTTAAAGATTTGTTGTTTTTATTGTTTGCTATACCAAATACTGTGGGTTGTTTGGGAACTTTTAATATAAACAAAATGCTAGAATTTAGAGATGCAAATGTAATATTTTGGCATTAATTCTTAATCTGTATTATGTGATTTATTTCTGCTTACTAGACATTGTTTAGAAAATAATTGGTTGACTATACAGTCTTGCAAAAAATATGTCAGTTGTGATAAAAAATCAAACTCTCCATGGATTTTCTAATAAAACATATTCCAAAGATACTTCAGTTTTTTTTCCAGAATCAATAGTAGCTCAAATAAGAAGAAATCATATACATCAATAATTCATAAAATAATAGGAGAAGAGTTTGGTTCCACAGATTCATTATTTTGGAATTACTCAACTAAGATTAATGAGATGGCCTTTGCTAATGAAGATAAATGCTTAATTCTTAAATCTACAGGAAAATCTACTTCTGTTTATTGGAAAATATATATGTGGAGATTTCATCACAGAGCTTTTTTAACTCCACATAAAGAGGCTTTAATATATAATTATGGGAAAATTAATTGCTGGAGGTGTAATGAAGTATCTAATGCAGACTGGTTTCATGTGACACTGGATTGTAAAATAGTAACTACTTGTGGGGATGTATTTAGAAATTTTGCCCAAAAGCTTTGTGGACCGATAATTGTATCATTTCTAACTCCTTGATCTTATTTAATGCTCCAGGTCCGGATTCTGTTCCTAGGGTACAGGGGTGTGTCCTTATTTAATGTTCCAGTTCCAGATTCTGTTCCTAGGGTACAGGGGTCTGTCCTTATTTAATGCTCCAGTTCCAGATTCCGTTCCTAGGGTACAGGGGTCTGTCCTTATTTAATGCTCCAGGTCCGGATTCTGTTCCTAGGGTACAGGGGTCTGTCCTTATTTAATGCGCCAGGTCCAGCGTCTGCTCCTAGGATGCAGGTGCATGTCCTTATTTAATGCTCCAGGTGCGGATTCCATTCCTAGGGTGCAGGTGCCTGTCCTTATTTAATGCTCCAGTTTCGGATTTTCTTCCTAGGGTGCAGGGGCCTGTCCTTATTTAATGCTTCAGGTCTAGATTCTGTTCCTAGGGTGCAGGGGCCTGTCCTTATTTAATGCTCCAGTTCCAGATTCCGTTCCTAGGGTACAGGGGTCTGTCCTTATTTAATGCTCCAGGTCCGGATTCTGTTCCTAGGGTGCAGGTGCCTGTTCTTATTTAATGTTCCAGGTCCAGATTCTGTTCCTAGGGTGAAGATACCTGTCCTTATTTAATGCTCTGGTTGCCATTCCTAGGGTACAGGTGCCTGTCCTTATTTAATGCTGCAGGTCTGGATTCTGTTCCTAGGGTGCAGGTGTCTGTCCTTATTTAATGCTGCAGGTCTGGATTTTGTTCCTAGGGTGCAGGTGTCTGTCCTTATTTAATGCTCCAGGTATGGATTCTGTTCCTAGGGTGCAGGTGCCTGTCCTTATTTAATGCTGCAGGTCTGGATTCCATTCCTAGGGTACAGGTGCCTGCCCTTATTTAATGCTCCAGGTCTGGATTCTGTTCCTAGTGTACAGGTGCCTGTCCTTATTTAATGCTCCAGGTCTGGATTTTGTTCCTAGGGTGCAGGTGTCTGTCCTTATTTAATGCTCCAGGTCCGGATTCCATTCCTAGGGTGCAGGTGCCTGTCCTTATTTAATGCTCCAGGTCTGGATTCCGTTCCTAGGGTGCAGGTGTCTGTCCTTATTTAATGCTCCAGGTCCGGATTCCATTCCTAGGGTGCAGAGGCCTCTCCTTTGGTCCATTTTAGCTACAGCAAGAAAAATAGTCACAAAGAACTGGAAATGTAAAACTACTCTTTCTTTCACTAAATTCATTAATTTAGCAAATAAATGTCCATAAAAAAGAATTGTCAACTGCCAAAATGAGAACATTGAATATTACTCACCAGTTTAGATTTTGGTCAGAATTAAGTGACTTACTTGATAAATTTTAATGATTTCATTTTCTATGTTTGATTTTCTTGTGAACATCTTTAAATAGTTATGTTTTTGGTCTAGTTATTGTTAAATAATTTTGTACAATATTTGTTTTAAAATTAATAAAAAGTTGTTTAAAAAAGACTGTCATAAAGGCATGACATGATGTAACCAGGCCTGCCCAGAGGGCCCTCCTTTTTAAGCAGATGTGTCAGAAAAGGTATTCCTTTCTTATTAAACATTTATTTCTTGTTGTTCAGTGTCAGTTTCATCTATTAAAGTATCGCTGAGTCAGGTACTTATTTTCGAATGGAGTTTTAAACTTGAACAATCCAGTGACTATGATGCCAGAGTTCATCTTTCCTTTCCATGCTGTCAATATGATTTTTTAAGGGCTAACAACCAGAGCTTGGAATGTGACCCAGCCTCAGTAAGGTGAGACTGGCACTAGTCAATCTGCACCTGAAAACACCAGGTAGATAAAAGACCAGGTACCATGATGGTTCCTTAAAAATATTGCTGCTGACATGCTGGCCATGTTCTTCCTGAAGACACCTGCCAGATGAGAGCACCCCAAAAAGGTAAAGCATTGTAGAAGGCTTAACATTTAACCATAGACATTTCCCCAGATTTGGGAATTTGAGATGATCCCACCTTTGAATCATCCTCTATATTTCCTTCAGCAGGCAAGCAAAGCTTATCTTGCTTCATAGTACTGAGGTTCATAGTTCCACCAGAGATTCATTGGTAGCTCCAAACCTTGTTAAAAAATCTTTCTTTTTTGGGGACTTGTCAGGGTCAATAAAATAACAAAACAGGCCAGCTACAGACAATCAGTAAAACAAATCTAGACAAGCTAGTGAATCCTCCACAATAAGTTCACAAAACCAATAAAACTGTCCACTAACGGTATTAAAAAAAAAAACAAATTTATTTAGTGTTTTTCTCAGTAAACCAGACTTCTTTAGAATAATTTACACACAACTTTCACACCAACTTTGAAATACCATAGTATATCATATGCTATCATGTGATCAGACTTTTAAAACTCCATATTTAAATACATTTAAATATTTTTAACATCTTATTCTTTCATAAAAAATAATCATAACATACCATACATTTCGTCTCTTCTGAAATGCATGGCTTTCTTATTCAAAACCGTTACCATCGATGCATGTTCATTTCATTTGAGGTGTACTCACGTCTAACCTCAACTATCGATATAATTCCTTAACGTTAGTTATTTTACCACTAACCACCATTAAGGGGCTTTTCTAATTTTTACATCACATAAAAATAAATTTCTTGAATCCATTACACTTATAAGAATATTTAAATAAAGCATTGTTTTTGTCCATCTCATTTATCGAATAAAGATATTTGTATATTTTTGTCAACCTCCTTTCTGTTTCACTATATAAAATGAAGTGCATCATGTACAGTTTGCAAGGGAAACTATCCCAACCATATTACAATTGTAAAGGCCACTCTTCTTTTATCGGCTCTTCCCAGTTAGGGGTCACCATAGCAGATCACCTGTCTGCTCATGATTGGCAGTAGAGTTTGTTACGGTGTCGAGTTTCCAGCCTGGCACCCAACCTTCCACTGAAGGCACACACATGCATGCACTCATGCCTAGGGCCAATTTAGCATATCCAATCCACTTTCAGCATGTCTTTGGGATGTGGGAGGAAACCGGAGCACTTGGAGGAAACTCACACAACCACAGGGAGGACATGCAGACTCCGCACAGAAGGTACCCCAGCTGAGGATCAAACCGGAGAACTTCTTGCTGTGAGGCGACAACACTAACTGCTGCACTACTGTGGCCATACACAATTGTAGAGGTTAGTCATATATATATTTTATTTTCTGCCTCCTATTTCTACCAATTTCCAATAATAAATAAATGCACAATGGCTACAGCATCCACATTTGTACATACCATTATTAAGTTTATTAAGGTCTCTTTTTGATTTGGCTCAGAAGCCTATAAAAACTGTAACCTGTACAGAAAACATGATGCTGAAGAGTCAGGTTTATCACTATTAGTGTAAAACTGTCTGCGCAGAAACAATTATTTACTCAAAAACATGAAGGTCTGTTACCTTTAATTCATAGCTTCCTGACAATCATTTGTGATGGAGATCTGATCACCATTGAAAATAACAGAGATAGAAAGTGAAAAACTAAAGGGGTTGGCATAATGGTTAAGGTGTTTACCTTATAGGTTTGTAGGTTCATAGGTTGGTACTAGGCTATCGGCCCTAGGGTCTATATAAGCCTAGCCATAACAATTCCCTGGATATTTCTTCCCACACAATTTACTTCCCTGGACCCCTGTCTAGCAGGGTGACTGATGTGATCCCCGAGGTGAATTTCCTTTCTCCCATCCAATCATCAAAGTTCCTTTAGAAGAGGGCCAAAGAGGCACTCTGCTTGACATGTATGGCCAGTCTACAGTCTATTTCAGAGTCTGGAGAGTCTCTGGTTCAGGAACCTATCCCTCCAGCATGTTTTGTTTATTGTGATGACAAGGTTTAGCTCCCTAGAGCATATGGCTCTGAGGGATTGGGATTTCTTTAAGTGTAGCATGTCCAACAGCTCTGGGTTTGACATGGCCTTGTATGTTAAGCAGAGATCGCCTCTGAGTAGACGATATGTGACAGAGTATAGCTGGGCTTTTTATGGTGGTCAGCATAGGACATAGGTTCATAGGTTCATAGGTTCATACTAGGCTATCTGCCCGAGGGCATTTATAAGCCTAGCCCATAGTTTTGGGGCTTACGCCACCCCTTTAGTTTGGAGAAACTATGCCCATTATTTTGCTGTGCCTCTGTCGAGCAGTGACACTGAGGTAACCCCTGGGGTGTATCTGCGATCTCCCATCCATTGGTCAAGATTCCTCTTGAACAAGGCCAGCGAGGTGCTCTGCCTCACATAAACCGGGATTTTGTTCCACAGCATAGGGAGTCTTTGGGTGATGAATCTATCCCTCCAGCACGTCCTATTAATAACCATGTCGAGGTTTAAGTCTCCCGCCCTTGTGGCTCTGAGGGATCTAGATTTTTTGAGATGAAGCATGTTCATCAAATCTGGGTTTGACATGGCCTTGTATGTCAGGCATAGGTCACCTCTGAGCAAGCGGTAAGCTACTGAATATAACTGGAGTTCTTTCAGTCGGGCAGCATAAGACAGATTTTTGAGACCCTTTATCCTTTTGGTGAGGAAATTTTGTGGCCTCTCCAGCTGCTGCAAGTGTCGGGTCAGATACATTCTGAATGGGGCATTGTACTCGATCATTGGTCTGATGAGTGATGAGTATAGGGAGACTATGACTTCCCTTGATCTAGATGTGAATCCCTTCATGATAAGGTGGGCAATGTAGAAGGTCTTTCTAACTAATTTAGCAATATGAGTGTCGAATGAAAGGCTACTGTCAACCTGGGTTCCCAGGTCCCTAATAACTTCTTCTGTGTTCAGGGATTGCCACCTATATGGTAGCTAGGGGTAACCTTATTTTTCCCGAAGGGTATGACTATGCATTTCTTGGCATTTAACTTTAGGCCATGGCTCTGGCACCAATTATCCGTTTCTGTGAGACCCTTCTGAAGGATATCTGTGTTGGATGTGTTTTCAACTACGGCACCCAGTTTGCAGTCATCTGCAAACTTTGTCAGCCATAACCCTCCTGTGTTTGCTTGTACTTCAGAAAGTAGATGCCAAACAAGAGTGGGCCCAGGACTGAGCCCTGTGGGACACCACTTGTGACAGGCTTTGAGTCTGACATGGCGCCAGCAACTCTGACCCTGTGGGTTCTGTCACTCAGCCAATTTGCAACCCATCTTGTAATGTATGGGTTTACATTTAAGTTGATGAGTTTTTCAATGATACCCGAGTGAGGTATTGTATCAAAAGCCTTCGCCAGGTCTAGGTAGGCTGTATGGACTGCCTTTCCTCGTCAATGGCCTTGGTGACTGTTTCAAAAAAGTCAACCAAGTTTAAAAGGCATGATCTGCCTTTGACAAAGCCAAACTGGGTTGGATCCAAAGTCTGCAAGTTCCCTATGTCTTTATTTATGAGATCCATTATGATCCTCTCCATGGCTTTGCAGATAAGGCTTGTCAAGCTAATGGGACGGTAATTTCCAGGGTCGGTGGAGGCACCGCCTTTGTGGAGTGGGACCACAGTCGCAGTGCGCCACTCCCTGGGTACGTATCCGGAGGTGAGACTAAGATTAAACAGCTGTCCTAACTGTGGGTTTAATTCCTCGTTGAGTTCATGGAGCATACAGCCGGGGACACCATCAGGTCCCATGGATGCTGTGTTCTTTGCCTTGGAGAGAGCAGTTCTCACCTGGGCGTTAGAGATGTTTGGGGGGCTACAATCATTTGGTATAGATATCTCTTCTTTAGGGGGGGAGAAGTTTGCACTGAACCTGTCAGCCAGTATGTTGGCAATGTCTGTAGGATCAGTAATCTTCACATCATTTTTAACTAATTCTGAGCATATCTGGGAGTTTCCTCCTAGGTTTCTGACATAGCTAAAGAATGCCTTATGGTTGTCTTTAGAGTCCTTAGCTATTTTTCTCTCAAAATTAGCTTTGGATGATTTTATGAGAGCTCTTAGCTTTTTACTTATAGTGATCAGCGGTGTCTTACCTTTTAAGGATTTTGCTCTATCTTGTAGTAGCTTTCTCCTTTTGTTGTAGAGTTTGTTTATGGCTGGGGTCCACCAGACTGGACGCTTGCCTTTGGTACAAAGAGTCTTTGTTTTGCTTGGGATTGCCTGATCCATGCAGCCCTGCAGGTGCTGGTAGGAGGCATTTGTAAGTGATTCAGCGGTTTGAGTAATGTTAACCGCCGGCTCAGGGGCCTTAAAGGAGACCACACTAGTCTTTAGAAGTGTGAAGTCGGCTTTCGAGAAGTTCTTTACTGTGGTCTTTTCATTTCGGGTGGGGGCGGGATGAGGACCTCCAGCGAGATTAGTTTGTGATCAGATCTCACCAGTGAGGGGTATACTTCCGGCGTTGAACATTGTGCTCCCATGTTCGTGATGATGAGATCAAGTATGTTTTCTCCTCTTGTGGGGATGGTGACTAGTTGTTCCATGGCATTTGAGTTTATGAATTCCAGGAACTTTTGGGCTAGAGTGTTTGGGCTTGAGTAGTGTTCCCAGTCTATATTAGGGTTGTTGAAGTCACCTAGTATGATGGTGTTTGGAGATACATTTATCCCCTCCAGTGTTTTCAGGAAGGCCATATGAGGTTCCTGAGTTTGCGAGGTGGCCTGTAACATGCTACAAATTGCAGAGCAATCTTGCCTATGGTTAATTGCACCTGGATGGTTTCCGATGCATCATGCGATGCCACCAATCTTGAGGTGTGGGTGTCCTTGATGAATATGGATACCCCTCCTCCTTTCTTGGTATTGTCCGGGTTTTGGGGCCGGAACGCATGATATGAGGTAAAACCTGATAGTGCTGGGGTGCTCTCAGGAGCCTTGAACCAGGTTTCTGTCACAGCACAGACATCAATGTTCTCCATACTGAGAAGGGCCTCGAGTGCGTGCATCTTGAGGTTGAGACTTCTGGCATTGAGCAGCATTACCCTTAGTTTTTTTCTTTGTTTTGTTCTAGGGTGGTAGGTTTAGAATTTGAGCCTTGCCTAAAAGCGGCACTATGGGGTGGCAAGAGCCTTTGCCAAAATCCGGAATCCCAGGGGTGACAAGTGCAAGCCGTCCCTTGCGAAGCAGCGTGGCTTGTCCAGCATGTCATCCCAGGCAGACAGACATTGGATCCCCTTTGAATGACACCAGAGTTTAAGCCAATTGTTAAAGCTGATCATCTTATCTCTGTATTGTGGCATCATTCTTGGTGAAGGTAGGATACTGCTCAAGGTCAGGGTCATACCTGCTTGGGCTACATAATCAGAGAGCTCCTCTATGTCTCTTTTCATGTAGTCCAAGGAGGTACGTCTCAGGTCGTTAACACCAGCGTGGACAATGATTGAGTCGTACTTGTACCTGCTGTTGAGAGACCTGAGTGCATGCGTTATGTGGCGGATTCTAGCATCCGTCAGGCAGCTTACTCTGACCTTCTCCTTACTCAGTCTGGTGAGCGGGACGTCAGTGTGTCTGACTATGGAGTCACCAATGACTAGTGTGTCTGGCATTGTGTTTGGCCTTAAGGGCTGTGACTGCTTGACACTCTGACTGTGTGGTATATGTGTTGCAGGTGTTGTGTTCTGAGGTGGTAGTTGTTTGGGTGTCTGCTTTGGTGGCCTCTGCTGTTTTGGTAGATTTTTGATCAGAGCCTCCGAGTATGTCTTTGTGTGTTTATGTGTATGATTTGAGGTTGTGATGGTATTATGTGAGACTGGGTCTATAGTGTGTGTGGTTACCTTCTCCTCCTGTCTGGTCATGCCAGTCCTATGTTGAGAGAGCTCAGCCTCCAGTTTGGCCATATAGTTGCATCTCTCGCATGTATTTGTGTTTTGTGGGAGGAGGAGAGGGTTGTCTGTGTACATGAGGCAATTGTAACATTGCCTCAATATTCCCAGGTTCACCAGCTGAGCAGGAGAGGACATTAGCAACTGATCCCTCGACATGCTAGAAGGAATAGACAGAAAAACTTAAGAAAAGGTTCTGGGGATGTGGGTGACCGAGAAATGGGGTTTGCTTTTTTGGGGTACTTTCTATGACAAGAGTGCTGTATCGAGGTGATAAGTACTGTAGGAGCAAGTGCTTCGCTATACAGATAGAGAATAGTCTACTTGGGAGTCAAGTAGAGATAATTTATAGTTGTAGGATACACTAAATAGAACAGTAGTATACTTTGAGGAAGGTAGTTTTAAGGGAAAATTTGAAGAGTGGACTTTAGGTAGCCCTAATAGTTTAAATCTGATTAACCGGCGCTGCCCTAGTGTGCAACGGTAGCAGCGCTAAATCGCGCTAAAGTGCGCTAACGTGTGCTTTATAGCAGGGGGCTGGAAAAAACAGGAAATGACCCAAAATGGCCGACAAATTACTAGTTGCTGCTTCTAACCACTCCTCTGAGGACAAACAAGCAGCTCAGTACTCCCCACTCCCACTGGTGAGTAAAGAAACTACCTCTGGCCACACAAGAAAATGGAGGAACACAGAAACCAAATACAAAGCCCAGGGATCAGCAAAATCTGATCACTGGAACAACTAGCTAGGACATCTGCTTTAGGTCTGTGATTCTTTTAGTGAGGTATTTCTGCGGCCTTTCCAGTTGTTGCAGATGTCTTGTGAGGTACATAACAAACAGGGTGTTATACTCTATAATGGGTCTAATGAAGGATGAGTACAGTGGGACAATGACCTTTTTTTTCTGGATGAAAAGCCCTTAGTGATGAGGTGTGCCACATAGAAGGATTTCCTGACTGTTGTGGTGATGTGGTTATCAAATGTGAGACCACTATCCACCTGTGTCCCTAAGTCTGTTATCACACGTTCGGTGTTTAGTGTACTGTCACCTATCTGGTAATTCACTGGTACATGTTTTTTCCCAAAGGGGATAACTATACATTTCTTGGCATTGAGCTTGAGCCCATGGGTCTGGCATCAAGCATCTGTTTCTGTAATGCCCTTTTGTAGAGTATCCACATCATTTGGGGATTCAATAATGGCTCCCAGTTTGCAGTCATCTGTGAACTTTGTTAGCCAGAGTCCCTTAGTGTTGGCCTGTACTTCAGAGAAGTAGATGCCAAACAAGAGCTGCCCCAGGACTGAACCCTGAGGTACTCCACTTGTCACTTGTCTCGGGCTGGATTTGGAGTCAGCTACTTTTACAGTGTGGGTTCTGTCAGTAAGCCAGTTGGTAACCCATCAAGTGATGTAGGGATTAATGCCCAGCTTAGTAAGTCTATCTATGATTCCAGAGTGGGGGATGGTGTCAAAGGCCTTGGTGAGGTCCAGATAGGCTGCATGGACTGCCTTACCCTCATCCATGGCTCTGGAGACTGATCTGAAGAAGTCAGTCAGGTTCAGGAGACAAGATCAGCCCTTCACAAACCCAAACTGGGTGGGGTCCAGTGTCTGAAGGTTGCCAATGTCTTTGTTTATAAGTTCCATGATAATACGTTCCATGGCCTTGCAGATCAGGTTCACCAGACTGATCGGGGTGTAGTTCCTGGGATCCAAGGAGGATCCCCCCTATGTGGAGTGGGATAACTGTAGCTGTGCACCACTCAGTGGGCACAAAGCCTGAGATGAGGCTATGATTTAACATGACACTTAAGTGAGGTGCCAGTTCCTTTTGTAGTTCATGTAGTACACAGCCCGGGATGTCATCTGGTCCCATGGATGCTGTATTCTTAGCTTTGGAGAGTGCATTTTTTACCTGTGTGGCCGTTATTACCAAAATTTGGTAATCTTCCGGTATTGAGATGGGCCATTTAGGGGGTGAGAGGGGGGTGAAATTGGCACTGAATTGATCAGACAGGATATTGGCAATATCCTTGGGATCAGTATATTTGATGCCATTATGTTGTAGCTCAGAGCAGATCTGAACATTGCCATTTAGATTCTTGACATAGTTATAGAATGCCTTGTGGTTGTCTTTGGAATCTTTGGCAATTTTATTTTCATAACTACTTGAAACTAAAGGCACAAACAAACTAAAAGTAACAAATAAATAGACTAGAGGCTTCCACAGACTGACTACGAAGGTTTAATAGGATAAATCCACAAGATCAAACACGAAAATAAAATCAGGTACTTTAAGCGCTTTTCGTTTGTTCAAAGGAACAAACTTCTTCAGAAGTGAGTTACTACAACAGCTGCAAGCAATTTGAACTCAAAAAGTGCGGGAAAATTGTAATTGATTGTACCTTTTAAACAAACAGTGCATAAAAAACTCTATTTAAATTTAAAATCTAATATGTAAAACATTCCTTGTTAAAAATGTGTAACACAAAAATATCAACAATGATTTAAAACCCACATATTAATACATAAAATATTGAATTTCTTCTGTATTATCTAAGAAGACTTTTCAGCTTGAGTAAGCTAGAAATTGAACATGCTTCATTGAGGCCAGGGTGATAGAATGAGTTTAATCTAATCTGCCACAGTAGTTCCATTTCTTCTAGTTTAAAGGAAGCAGGACCCCCCCCCGGTTGTCAGGAATAAAGTTACTAATAACAGTAAACTGAACAAACGAAAAGCGCTTAAAGTACCTGATTTTATTTTCGTGTTTGATCTTGTGGATTTATCCTATTAAACCTTCGTAGTCAGTCTGTGGAAGCCTCTAGTCTATTTATTTGTTACTTTTATTTTCGTAACTAGCTTTGGAGGATTTTATGAGGGATTTCTGCTTCTTATTGAGGCTGGTAAGGGAGTTTTTTGTATCCTGGGATTTTTCTCTTTTCTGCAACAGTTTCTTCCTTTTGTTGTACAGTTTGTTTATGGCAGGGGACCACTAGATTGGCTTCCTTTTTTTGGAGGAGAGCACTTTGGTTCTATTTGGGATGGCACGATTCATGCACGAGTGGATGTGCTCGTACAGTGCCTTAGCGTAGGATTCAGCAGTCGAACATTCAGTTCCCATCTGCATGGGTGTCATGAAGTTTGTCACTTCTGACTTGAGTAGCATGAAGTTGGCTTTGGAGAAGTTTTTTATGGAGGTTTCCTTACTGGGGGGTAGAGATGGGATGTGGATGTTAAGTGTGATTTGCTTATGGTCAGACCTGACCAACGAGGGGATGACCATAGGTGTGAAGCATCAATTTCCCATGTTGGTAATGACCAGGTCTAGGATATTGGAGCCTCTGGTGAGACTATGGGTTAGTTGATTCAGGGTGCTGGAATTTATGAATTACAAGAACCGTTGAGCAAAGGTGTTGGTACACGAGTAGTTTTCCCAGTTAATGGCAGGGTAGTATTAGGGTGTTTGGTTGTATCTTAATAATTTCCAGTATGTTTAGAAAGATGTAATGAGAATCTTGGGGCATGGTGGGGGATTTGTAGCAAGCTACAATTTTGATTGCAGTCTTACCTAGTGTTCAGATGGATTGTGTTGGGCAACTAGCCTGGTGGTGTGAATATCCTTGTTGAATATGGACACTCCTCCACCTTTAGTGTTTCGGTCCTGGTTTGGTGGCAAAAACATGTGGTAAGAGTTGCAGCCTGGTATTGTAGTGGTGGTCTCTGGAGCCTTCAACCAGGTCTCAGTTACTGCACAGATATCAATGTTCTCCATTTTTAGGATTGCATAGAGAGAGTGCATTTTGAGGTGTAGACTTCTAGCAATGAGTAGCATTGCCTTCAGAATTTGCATGCTTGTACCTGTTACGGTGGTGGTTTTGTATAGATGCAAGGTGCAGGGTTTGAGTCACAAATTTGGCTTAAAATGGCCTATAAGGGCAGCTAGCCTAGTATTAACCTATGAACTCGTATTCTTTTGAATTGCAACAGGTACAAGTAACCTAAACATGCGTCTGAATATCTACATAGAACCTTTTTGTATATTAAAGAAGGGGCTGAGGAAGTGAAAGGTTACCAAAACCTGATATAAATATGGCTGTTGTCTCAGACTATTAACATCGTTTTTATTGTACAAGAATACA
This sequence comes from Protopterus annectens, assembly GCF_019279795.1. Taxonomy (NCBI): domain Eukaryota; kingdom Metazoa; phylum Chordata; order Ceratodontiformes; family Protopteridae; genus Protopterus; species Protopterus annectens. The sequence continues at coordinate 1,473,766,326 of NC_056745.1, read as the reverse complement.
GTTAGCAGTGTCGCTGACAGCCTTTCCAACCATGTTATAGCATTAAATAATGTCAGACTATGATTGCCTCACCATCTTCCTTTCATAAATTCTGTTGTCTCCAGATGGTTATTCGATTATCCCTTTTAAATGGGTCACAAGTAATGTGGCACATATCTTGTTAGTTAATGAAGGAGCCTGACTTCTGATTCCCACAACACTTTGCAGATTTACCTTTTTGGGGAATGAGAATCATTTTGGTCATTCGATCCACTGATTGAAACTGATTTGTAAAAAATGACTTTGCAAACAAGCAGGGAGAACACTGGGATAAGGTTTTAATAATAATAGTAATAATATCAATAATAATAATAAAATAATAATAATATCAATAATAACAATAATAATAATAACAATAATAACAATAATAATATCAATGATAATAATAATAATAATATCAATGATAATAATAATAATAACAATAATAATAATAAAATAATAATAATATCAATGATAATAATAATAATAATAATAATAATTATGATAATAATAATATCAATAATAATAATAAAATAATAATAATATCAATAATAACAATAATAATAATAATAACAATAATAACAATAATAATATCAATAATAATAATAATAATAATAATAATAATAATAAAATAATAATAATATCAATGATAATCACAATAATAATAATATCAATGATAATAATAATAACAATAATTATGATGATAATAATAATAATAACAATAATAATAATATCAATGATAATAATAATAATAATAATAAAACAATAATAATAATATCAATAATAATAATAATATCAATGATAATAATAATAATAACAATAATAACAATAATAATAATAACAATAATAACAATAATAATAATAATAATAATAACAATAATAATACTACTAATAATAATAATAACAATAATAATAATAATAACAATAATAACAACAATAATAACAATAATAATAATAATAATAACAAAAATAATAATAATACTAATAATAATAATAATAATAATAATAATAATAATAATAATAATAATAATAATAATAATAATAATAATAATACCTATTTTTTAACCAGGTAGGCACTCTGGACACACACTTTTTCAGGGGTGACCCAGGATAAATGTCTGGTTAATTGACTTGCTGTAGGTCACACAGTAGGCAAATTGCTTGAACTGTTTAAGAAAATACACAAAAGGTATGTCCACGTCTGAGATAGCACCTGTTTTTAGGCTACCAGCAGTTAGACCAATCTTCTTTTCTGAAAAGTCCTTATTGGAGTAAAGATGAGATAGATGCAACCCATGAAATTAAATCTCAGTCATTTCTACTTGCACAGAGACTGAGTAAAGCACATTACTATATGCTTACCCCAAAATGACGTTTTGAGCTCTGTAATTGTTATAACCTGGGCTGCACTGGGAGGATTAACTGTACCTACAATTGTACAAAACATTAGTGTGCTACAAGCTCACACCTTCAGTACTTAGGAGAATTACACTTCACAAGCGCACACCTTCAGTTCAGAATTAGACCTCACAACTGCACACCTTCATTACTTAGGAGAACTACACTTCACAACTGCACACCTTCAGTTCTGAGAAGAATTACACTTCACAAGCACACACCTTCAGTGCTTAGGAGAATTAAACCTCCAACCAAAGCTTGGAACTGTTTGTATATTTACCTTGACTGCATCTATAAATAGTGTTACACACTCCACAGCTACAAAGGGGTTCTAATACCAGTTTTACCCAAATGAACTAACATGCCTATATTTGCAGCATGGATTTTTTATTAGAATGGATGCAGATGGTTCTGTGGCATGTAAGGATGGAGTCCAGGCTATGACCCTGCTGACCCAGTTACAGCAGAGGCCACATATGCAGGAGCGGCTGGAAAAGAAGAAGAGTGAAGGCATGTGGCTGAGAATCTGAAGGGTGACTCAATGGACATGGCTTCCACTAATGAATTTGCAGTGCAGACTGCTGACTTGGTGGAACCACTAATAGTGTATGGTAGGATGGATTGCCTAAGGTGCTACATTATTTATGGAAGTGGGTGATGGCTCAGTGCTGTCCGTTCTGAACCCACCTCTCACTATTCCTTAACTGGCTGAGGGGGACACTACTGCACAGCATCTAAAAATGCAGTGATGACCACTTGAATGATAGCTGTAGCATGGTCTGCTCTTTCCTGATAGGGAATGAATAGGCAGAGTTGTAGTGACCAGCCAGAATGGCACTATGTGCTGAGGTTGTCCACAATTATTACAATAATTGTATTTCATTCATTTCTGATGTCAGCTGCGTGGCGTCTTGTTGTGTCATTGCACTCGTCCTGCATTTGGGAAAAGCTAAGGCAAACACAGCTAACAGTCTGCTGGAGGTCATTTTAAGAGGGGCTATGGAGAGTTGTTAATTTAAAGAGGAGTACAGTAGGCAATAGGGTCTCTGTCTCTCAGATGCATCAAAGATATAAGTAAACTGCAAGCAGCTGACATATGCTGTGCATTAGATCACTGCTGCGGTAGCTGTCACAACGTGTATATTGTCATGTTTTCCATAAGAACCTATATGTAATGTAATACTGAAGATGGTTTAGCCATATCACCATGTTCAGTACAGGAAGGTTTGGAGGTGACAACTTCTGAGTGACAGCAAAGGTGACTTCTTTGAGAATATGTATTGTTTTATTGTACAAGTGATAAAATAAGTAAATAAACATGAAACACTTTGGATGCTAGCTATAAATGGCATTTCGTGGTCTGTCACTGAGAACAGTCAAATTTCACTTTTATCAGTATATTTTCTGTCTAAACTCCTAAATGTTATCACGAAACGTGTTTACTAACATATGATTATTCATATTTCTCCTCTGGGTACCTATTACTTCCAATGTGTTATTGTCTGCCCTATTATTGAAACAAATACCATTTCATTTAGGCTTTTTTGCTCTTGTACAGGCATTTCAAAAATTGCATGAAGCCGTTGAATCAAACAATAAAAAAGTACTAAAAGGAACCCAGAATTTCAAAACACTTTTTATTGGAAGAAAAAATTGATTTCTTTAGAGGAAATTCAGCAATTGTCATAAACTGACCTTATATAACATAAGCGAAGTAACACATGACCAAAATCAGCTAAACCCATGAATTCATAAATATTACACAGTTTTAAGAATATTTAATTAAACACATAGATAATAGCTCATCAGCCACCTTTACTATACTACTCTGACCAGTAAGCCTCACAGCCTGCAAAATTGCCTTTGCCTTGATTCAAACTTGTAGAATTAAACAGAACTTGCCTGGCAACATCTGTAACATCAACCCAGACAGCAAATAATTGCCTGCTTGTGTTGAAAATCCGTCCTGGGAATCCATAAGATGCCTACTTGTACATAAATTGCCAAACACCACTTATACTAGGCTAATGACGACTAGAACCCTTCTAAGCCTAGCTGTGCAAACCAAATGTGATGCAGACATTTGATTTATATACGTGGTGATTTCCTCACTGTATCTGTCCATCTGAGATATAGGAACCAGACAGGGATTGAATTTCCGATTACCCATCCATTAGTCCAAATTGTGCTTAAATAGGATAGGGAGGAATTCTGCTTTACACTGATGTGGAGGCTGTTCTAGAGAATGGGACTACTTTGAGAAAGACATCTGTCTCTCCAGCATGTCCTATAAAGAAAATCCTGAGCTCTGTAAGCTCTCCATGCTGGGAATAACCAGTAGCAACTGCTTACTACAGTGTAGCAAGCAGTTTGCTACAGCTTACAGTAAAAAAGAATAAAGTAAAACCTGAGTGTTATGATGCTTCTTGTGGAGTATAAACTGTAGCAACTGCTTGCTACATTTGTAGCAAGCAGTAGTTTGCTGCAGTTTAAAAGAAAAATATTTATTTCTTTTTGTTTTTAAATTAAAATTTGAGGAAGGAGGGTCAGGAAGAGCATAGAGATGTGACCTGATTGGATCTTGCATTTGTATTTTAGGAGCCCCAGGTACCTAATCACAGACATTTTTTTTGAAGAGCTGACGGATGGGGAACTAGTTTGTGGGACCCGTACAGGGGGCTGGTTGAGACAGTTACACCTCTGAAGTTGCAGAAGGTTCTCAGGTTCTAGAATCTTTCTGTTTAGACTCCTAGCATTGAATAGTGCCCACCATGATGTTGTCTGAGTTTGGCTTTGTGTTTGCCATGTAGGAATGCCCTGTGTGGTGTGTTTGCCATCTAGGAATACCCTGTGTGGAGGTGTTGCATAAAAATGACACTATGGGAGCAGCAAAGGCTTTAGCCAGTATGCAGAAAATCCTAGCATGAGAGGTGTGAGCCATTTTTGGGAACATAGGCAGTCCTACCTATCTCATCTCAAGCCAACACACACTGGTTTCCCGTAGAAAGACATCAATTGCTTAGTCAATTCATAAAGCCATTTATCTTGTCAAAGTACCTGGCCATCATTCTCTGTAAAATGAAAATATTACTCAAAATCAGTGTCTTTCAGGCTTTTACACATGCTTAGAAACTTCCATCGTGTAACACATACTTAGGAGGTTCCATTACGTAGCACATGCTTAGAAAGTTCCATCGTGTAACGCATGCTTAGGAAGTTCCATCATGTGGTACATGCTTAGAAAGCTCCATCATGTAACACATGCTTTGGAAGTTCCATCACGTAACACATGCTTGGAAGTTCCCTCATGTAGCACATGCTTAGGAATTTCCCTCATGTAACACATGCTTAGGAACTTCCATTGTGTCACACATGTTTGGGATGTTCCATCACGTAGCACATGCTTAGAAAGTTCTATCGTGTAACACATGCTTAGGAAGTTCCATCATGTAGCACATGCTTAGAAAGCTCCATCGTGTAACACATGCTTAGGAAGTTCCATCATGTAACACATGCTTGGAAGTTTCATCACATAACACAAGCTTAGGAATTTCCTTCATGTAACACATGCTTAGGAAGTTCCCTCATGTAAGACATGCTTAGAAAGTTCCATTGTGTAACACATGCTTAGAAAGTTCCATCAAGTAACACATGCTTATTAATTTCCTTCATGTAACACATGCTTAGGAACTTCCATTGTGTAACACATGCTTAGGAAGTTCCATTGTGTAACACATGCTTATTAATTTCCTTCATGTAACACATGCTTAGGAAGTTCCATTGTGTAACACATGCTTATTAATTTCCTTCATTTAACACATGCTTAGGAAGTTCCATTGTGTAACACATGCTTAGGAAGTTCCATTGTGTAACACATGCTTAGGAAGTTCCCTCATGTAACACATGCTTAAAAAGTTGCCTCGTGTAACACATGCTTAGAAAGTTCCATCATGTAACACATGCTTAGGAAGTTCCATTGTGTAACACATACTTAGGAACTTCCATTGTGTAACACATGCTTAGAAAGTTCCATCAAGTAACACATGCTTATTAATTTCCTTCATGTAACACATGCTTAGAAAGTTCCATTGTGTAACACATGCTTAAGAACTTCCATTGTGTAACACATGCTTAGTAAGTTCCCTCATGTAACACATGCTTAGGAAGTTCCATTGTGTAGCACATGCTTAGGAAGTTCCCTCATGTAACACACACTTAGGAAGTTCCATCACGTAACACATGCTTATGAAGTTCCCTCATGTAACACTTGCTTATGAAGTTCCCTCATGTAACACATGCTTAGGAAGTTCCTTCATGTAACTCATGCTTAGAAAGTTCCCTCATGTAACACATACTTAGAAAGTTCCATCGTGTAACACATGCTTAGAAAGTTCCATTGTGTAACACATGCTTAGGAAGTTCCCTCATGTAACACATGCTTAGGAAGTCCCATCATGTAACACATGCTTAAGAAGTTCCCTCATGTAACACATGCTTAGAAAGTTCCATCATGTAACACATGCTTAGGAAGTTCTGTTGTGTAACACATGCTTAGGAAGTTCCCTCATGTAACACATACTTAGGAAGTTCCATCATGTAACACATGCTTAGGAAGTTCTGTTGTGTAACACATGCTTAGGAAGTTCCCTCATGTAACAGATACTTAGGAAGTTCCCTCATGTAACACATGCTTAGAAAGTTCCATCGTGTAACACATACTTAGGAAGTTCCATCGTGTAACACAAGCTTAGGAAGTTTCCTCATGTAACACATAATTAGGAAGTTCCCTCATGTAACACATGCTTAGGAAGTCTCTCTGCATGTCTCTCTTGAGTGCCTGATTTCATTCACTCCTATATGGGTCACCTCTCTGTCATAGTCATACTTGTCTGGCTTAAAGGACCTTAGGGCTATATATCAGTGTCATCTTGTTTCAATTTTGTGAAATCAGGGTCCACCAAGTGAAGGTACTCAACAAAACTTGCGGACGATTTCAGTTTCAGCAGTATATTCTTTTCTTACTGATTTCATCATCTATGCAGTCTGTAATTACTGTTATCATCCTAAAACTGTTTTACTGCATTGTAATATAATTTTATCAAAAAATTAAATGTAGAGCTTTTTCTCCCTGGGCCTCCACTGGAAGGGTTGTGCACCTTTGCTATAGTTTATACCTCACACCGAGTGCTATAGTGCTCAGGTTTTACTTGTGATACCACTGCATTGATATATGTTGCTTTATATGGATGTTCTGATCAGTTCTGTATCAGGATGACAACATGGAAGTTCAGTATGACATCAGAATTAAGAATAAAACAATGCATTGTACAAGCACATTTTGAAAAATCCAGACCACTTGCAGTTTAACTTTTTTGCATTAGAGAAAGTTAGTGCTGATTTTAGGGGAGGTAAATTTAAGAACAGGTTGGAAGAAAGAGAAAAACTATGGCAGCTTAGACTGCAGCCACAAAAACTGCCAAGGTTGAATGGTAGTAATAATATTAAATGTTTCTTAAAATCTAGAAGTTTTTGTAAATGGTTTTATTACCACTATTTATATTTTGTATTCATGCACTTATTTTATGTAAATGTTATAATTATATTTCTTAGTCAGCTGATGCTTTTTATCCAATTAAATTGTTTATCACATTATATATAACAGCTTTAAGAGAATGTAGGTTATTATAAAAAAGTCTGTTAACTTAAGATGAAAGTGTTAAATAAATTTTCAGTTCGGTGTAATTTTGGTGCTTCTTTGTCCTGTTCATAGTAGCTGGTGCACAATTTTTTTGTTGTTTTTCATTCTAAACTGCAAACTAACTACAAAGTACACACACACGCACACATGCACACATGCACACACACACACACAAACATACACACACACACACACACACACACACACACACACACACACACACACACACACACACACACACACACATGCAGCTCATAAAATGCCTTCTACAGAGCTAAACCTTTCCTGACCGTCACCTCAAGAGAACATATTGCCTCCTTCCTCCTTCTGCTTGCACTCCTGTACTCTACAGCCATCTTTACCAAGCTACAAACCACCCTGCTCAACAAACTGTACCAATGCTGCAACAAGATTTCCAAATTTGATGCTAGCTTTCCATATAGGACTAACCATTGCACAGCTCTTACAGAACTGCACTGGTTAGAACGCCCCCACCATCCCAACTCCTCATAATTCATAACATCATCTGTAAGCCAGACAAAAGCCCATCCCTTGACAACCTCATTCAACTATACACGCCATCTAGATTGCTTTAATATCCTGACAAGCTCCTTCTACATATCACTGAACGTAGCAAATGAGTATGTTACTTTCTTTTCTCTATCTACATTTCCAAAATTTGGAATGCCATTCCTTTCTCTGTCACTCAAGAACATCTCGGGTCTCCTTCAAAACACAACTAAAATCTTATTTGTCAAACAGATAATTATGCTCATCCTCACGATAGCTTATAGAAATAGTGGAGTAAGAATGGCATAAAAGCAATCAGTATTAAATCACCCTTCACCTTTACTCTTTCCCCCAACAATCGCATATTGATAATAACAGTAACACAGTAAAATAGTATATTCAACTAGCCCCCTCGCAGTTACTAACGTGTTCTACCTTCTTATCTCTCAGCTATATTCTTCTTCCAAAACCACCCCTCCCAATTCACCTCACATGTTCTATATCATGAGATGGCGCTCTTCTAATTTTTTTATTTTACCATTACACACCTGTTGATTTTCCCTCCTCTTTAGTGATGTCTCTAGCCCACCTGCACTATTGTAAACTGAACCTAGGTATATGCCTTTTAATATGGAAAGGATTTTTTCCTTAATTTGAATCTGAGTACTTTTGTAATTGCTGACTTTAGTAATTCTGTTTTTTAATTTTTCTTAGACTTGAGTTTTTAATACCATGGTGGGAATGGGCTCCATTGCTAAGTCAAAGCATGGTTAAAGTTCATGAAATTACTATTGTTTCAATTTCTGATTAGGCCAGAAGTACTTTTCGCAGCACCCGCAATGTGCCCAGTAATGGTCCTTCTGCAGTTCTTATGGTTACATGTAGCTGTAACATATCTAAGTACAATTTTTAATTATTTTTTTGTAATGCCCGTTGCTGCTACTACTACAAGAACTGTCTGGTTATCTTTCTTCCACATCTCCCTCATTTCTGCCTGCAGATCCTGGTATTTTATGACTTTGTGTCTCTCTGTACAAAAGAACTGTAGTTATTGGGTGTAGCAATTTCAATGATCAATGCTAGTTTAGTCTTCTGTTCTTGGACCACTATATCCAGTTTTCTATCATCTATCTTTTGAACTGTTGGTAATGGGTGATCCCATGTGATGTAGACTTCATCATTTTCTATGATGCTTTGTGGCTCATGTTTCCAGTGTTTTTCAGCCATTTCAATATTATAATCTTTGCACAATCCCCAGTGCAACAGTTTTGCCACATTATTATGTCTTTCAGTATACAGTCCTTCTGCCATTAGTATGTCACAACCAGCAACAAGGTGTGCAACTGTTTCCAATTCTGTTTTACAAAACCTACATTTGTCTGTTTCTCCCACATGTTTAATGGACTTTGTAAACCAACCCGTGTGTAGCCCACTATCTTGCACCCCCAGTATTAACCTTTCATCTCTTGGTTTGAATTCGCCTCTTCTTAATCATTACTGCATTCGATCCTGATCAATATGAGGTTGTTCCAGGAGTCTTCTGTACTTGCAACTATATTTATGTTTTTTCCACATTTCTTGCCTTCTCATCTGATCATTCACCTTATATTCTTTCTTTTGTTTTTTGGTACATTCAGTTGCTGCCTCATTTTTGTCTGCTTCTGGTTTGATTTCCATTCCCGCTTGACGCCGATATGCATCAGCTTAATTAAGCATAGAAGTCATCTTAGACTCATGTTTTAAAACTTTCACTATATTTAGATCTTGTGAGGTCAGCAGATAGGTATGCAGTCATATGATTTCAGATCGATACAAGTAATCATTTTCAAGGAGGCCCATACCTCCTTCAAAATGGGAAATATATAATCTTGGTATACACTGATTTTTCTAAATCATTTTATAAACATCCTTCTTGTTTTCCTGTCCAGCTGATGCAACACCATTTTGGGCCAGTCAGTCACTCCAAAACTGTAAGTTAGAACAGGAAGACCAAATTGGTTTATAGCTTGGACTTTGTTTCTAGATGTCAATGCTGTTTTTGGTATTAATTTTAGCCTTCTAAAATATTCCTTACTAAGGTTTATTCACATTTGTTCATGTTTTATTGTTGATCCATCACCAATAATCAAATACATATACACTTCCTCTTCCTCAAGTTCTTTTATGTCACATTCGTGTCCCAAACGGATGTTTTCTTGGTGCTGCAGTTTTCCTGCTTTAAAGGGTGCTTTTGCACATTTATCAAGACCAAATTACATTCTTATATCATCTGAAAAAGTTTTCACCGCTTGCAGATGTGCCTACATTTCCTCATCTGATGAGCTACACAGTTTTAAATCATCCGCAAAAAGAAAATGAGAAGTCTTTATGCCTTGTTGTTTTCTGGGAGACAAATTGTAGCCATGACCTAACCTGTTAAGTAGACAGCTTAATGGGTTAAGGGCAAGACAAAAGAGCAGCGGTGACAAAGAGTTACCCTGGAATATCCCCCTTTGAATTTTTATCCCTGGAATAATAACTTGTCCTTTATTATGGCTTAATTGCAAAGTGGTCTGCCACTGTTTCATGGTCACTGTAATGTAATCAATCAGTGTAGCATGTATGTTATATACTTTAAGCATTCTTTTATCCATGAATGTGGGATACTGTCAAATGCTTTTTTGTAATCTATCCATGAATATTTAAATTCCTCCCTTTTTTACAGTTCTCCTTTATGACTTTGTTTAATAAGAAATGATCCTGTGTTCCATATGACTTTCTTTTATTGCCCTTTTGTTATATTGCCAAAACTGAGTTTTCTTCTAAGTGACTATAAATTCTGTCAGCATCAGTTCCACTGTATATTGTATACTCTGCTGCACGGCAATACACATCTCTGTAATTGCTGCTATAATCTTAAAACTATCTTATTGTATTGTAATGTTATTGCAGCAAAAAAAATTATATGTAGAACTTTCCTCTCCAGGCCTCCAGTGAATTTTATTTTCACCAAGTAGGACATTTCCAGTAAACAAAGGAAACAACTAACTAAATAAATAAATAAAATGACCATTGTTTCCGTACACTCATTTCAAGTCTCAATTAAAAATATGCACCTTTCCGATCTGTCCTTAACTACTATACCACACCCACTTACAAAGCAGTGCACTCATACGACTCTGACAGTCTACAACTGTGCATGGACCCTGGTAAAACCTATAAAAAAAGTCAGCTATCTTTTCACAATTTCATGCACGTGTGTGTGTGTGTGTGTGTGTGTGTGTGTGTGTGTGTGTGTGTGTGTGTGTGTGTGTGAGTGAGTTGAGGGGGGTCAGCACATTTACAAAATAAAGTAGTTAACACTTCCTCTGTTGTCATTGGTTTGTTTCTGTGTGTGTGTGTACATAAATATATATATATATATATATATATATATATATATATATATATATAGATATATATGTGCATGTGTGTGTATGTATATAGGTTCATAGGTTCATACTAGGCTATCTGCCCGAGGGCATTTACAAGCCTAGCCCATCGTTTTGTGGCTTACGCCACCCCTTTAGTATGGGGAACTATACCCATTATTTTGCTGTGCCTCTGTCGAGCAGTGACACTGAGGTAATCCCTGGGGTATATCTGCGATCTCCCATCCATTGGTCAAGATTTCTCTTGAACAAGGCCAGCGAGGTGCTCTGCCTCACATGTACCGGGATTTTGTTCCACAGCATAGGGAGTCTTTGGGTGATGAATCTATCCCTCCAGCACGTCCTATTAATAGCCGTGTCGAGGTTTAAGTCTCCCGCCCTTGTGGCTCTGATGGATCTAGATTTTTGAGGTGAAGCATATTCATCAAATCTGGGTTTGACATGGCCTTGTATGTTAGGCAAAGGTCACCTCTGAGCAGCGGTGGCGACTGAATAGAGCTGGAGTTCTTTCAGTCGGGCAGCATAGGACAGATTTTGAGACCCTTTATCCTTTTGGTGAGGAACTTTTGTGGCCTCTCCAGCTGCTGCAAGTGTCGGGTCAGATACATTCCGAATGGGGCATTGTACTCAATCATTGGTCTGATGAGTGATGAGTAAAGGGAGACTATGACCTCCCTTGATCTAGATGAGAATCCCTTCATGATAAGGTGGGCAATGTAGAAGGTCTTCCTGACTACTTTAGCTACATGGGTGTCGAATGACAGACTACTATCAACCTGGGTCCCCAGGTCCCTGATAACTTCTTCTGTGCTCAGTGGATTGCCACCTATTTGGTAGCTAGGGGTAACCTTGTTTTTCCCGAAGGGTATGACTATGCATTTTTTGGCATTTAACTTTAGGCCATGGCTCTGGCACCAGTTATCCGTTTCTGTGAGACCCTTCTGAAGGACATCTGTGTCAGATGTGTTTTCTACTATGGCTTCAGTTTGCAGTCATCTGCAAACTTTGTCAGCCATAACCCTCCTGTGTTTGCTTGTACTTGGAAAAGTAGATGCCAAACAAGAGTGGGCCCAGGACTGAGCCCTGTGGGACACCACTTGTGACAGGCTTTGAGTCTGACATGGCGCCAGCAACTCTGACCCTGTGGGTTCTGTCACTCAGCCAGTTTGCAACCCATCTTGTGATGTATGGGTTAACATTTAAGCTGATGAGTTTTTCAATGATACCCGAGTGGGGTATTGTATCGAAGGCCTTAGCCAGATCGAGGTAGGCTGTATGGACTGCCTTTCCTCATCAATGGCTTTGGTGACTGTTTCAAAAAGTCAACCAAGTTTAAAAGGCATGATCTGCCTTTGACAAAGCCAAACTGGGTTGGATCCAAAGTCTGCAAATTCCCTATGTCTTTATTTATGAGGTCCATTATGATCCTCTCCATGGCTTTGCAGATAAGGCTTGTCAAGCTAATGGGCGGTAATTTCCAGGGTCGGTGGAGGCACTGCCTTTGTGAAGTGGGACCACAGTTGCAGTGCGCCACTCCTGGAGTGCGTATCCAGAGGTAAGACTTTGATTAAACAGCTGTCCTAGCTGTGGGTTTAATTCCTCATTGAGTTCGTGGAGCACACAGCCGGGGACACCATCAGGTCCCATGGATGCTGTGTTTTTGCTTTGGAGAGCAGTTCTCACTTGGGCTGGAGATG